>NC_029790.2:96281938-96295184 GCF_000816755.2 Arachis ipaensis
AGCAGCCCAGACTGGGTGAACCCAGGGAGGCCAGTCACACTCGAGCGAATGGTCTATACCACACCTGCTCAGCAACTAAGAAGGCCACATATAGGAAGGCAAAGAGCCTAGGAAGAAGCTCATCAAGAGGAATATCATCAGGAAGAATATCAACAAGAAGAGCATCATGACCCAGCCAACTTGAATATGACTCACCTTCTAAGAGCCATTGAATATTTGGGACAGAGACATATGGAAGGACAAGAGCAAATACTGAACCGGCTGAGCCAACAGGAAGCATGGCAAAAACAACAAATGGAGCAGCAGCAGGAACAATACTCCCAGCTTACTCAAGCCATCAACCAAGTGAATGAGAGGCAAGAGATTCAAGAGAAGCACTTGCAAGAACTCAACCAGCGGCAGATAGCCCAAATGAAAACTTTCAATGAGTTCAGTGTACTCAATGAAGGAAGGCAACTACATAGGGAGGAGTTCTATGTAAACACTCAAGCCGAGTTGAACTACATGACCAGTAATATGCATCAGCTACACTATGCCATCCCAACATATGATGAGGTCCAAAAAGAATTTGTAGAACAAGAAGAGAGGAAAGTGAAACAGCAAAAGGAGACACTCAAGAAGAAGATGGAAGATAGTGGTTTCTGGAGGAAGCTGCTTGGAAAAGGCAAGGGAAGTGGAAGTACAAGCACTCAAGAGAGACACAATGAGGACAAACAAGGATGGGAGCATGGACATCCACATAAATAAAAGGTGGTGGAGTTCTTTTTAGTCCATCGTTTTCTATGCTTTAAATAAGGAAGATCTTGTATGAAATAGAACCTGCTTCCATGTTATGTTTAAACTTTTTAAAATTCTGTCTTTTAAGTTTTCCTTCTGAATAGGTCCATGATTTCTGGTTTAAATGTCACTGCATCATTCCCTTATTTACTTGTAAGCTTGTCCATTTTAAATCAAATTGAAGAAGAGAATGATTATGTTTTTTAAAAGACTAGAGTAGAGTTCATGATGTGGAAGTGCATTCATGAATCTTTGGGGTAGTCATAAGTTAGCTAAGTTGGTTCAACCACAAGGCTGGGATGACAATTATCTGGCCTGAATACTTTGCTTTGGATACACTCATGAGACTAAGTTAATAACAAGATCCTAAGAAGAGAAAAGGGAAAGAACAATGGAAGTGAAAAACAAAAGAAAAAGAGTAAGCAACAAGGCTAGGCATCAATGGTTTTAATCTTGAGGCAAGTGTCTGTGGTGCTATGCACTTTATTGCTTGATTTCAGGACCAAAAGGAAGCAAGAAAAGGGGAGGTAACTTGCAAGATTAATGAGAAAAGTGATTGCCAATAACACTCTCAAAAAGCCATCAATGCCCACGTTAGAGAGTCACGTTAACTAAGTTAACGTGAACTCTAACGTGGAGAAGAGAAGTTGAGCCAACATTAGTGACACTTAACAATGTCACTAACGTTAGCAATTACTCATAAGTGGCCACATTAGAAGCCACGTTAGGTTAACGTGGCCTCTAACGTTAAGGGGGGAAGGGAAGCCAACGTTAGTGACACTCAACATTGTCACTAACGTTGGCCTATGGTGTAAAGTACCACGTTTACTCCCATGTTAACTTGGTTAACGTGGGAACTAACGTAAGGGATGAAGAGTTGTCGACAACGTTAGTGACACTCAACATTGTCACTAACGTTGAAGCAAACACACAACCCCCAAGAGTCACGTTAACCTCCACGTTAACTTATTCTGTATTTTACTTTCTTGCAATTTCTAGTTTTAGGATGTATTCTCCATCTTTATTTTCATTTTCAAGAGCTATGAACAACTAAACCCCTTTCATTGGGTTAGGGAGCTCTGTTGTAATTTGATGGATCAATACTAATTTTCATTATTCTTCTTCTATCTTTCCTCTTGATTTTACTTGAAAGCATTCGATCTTCATCCAATTGAGTTGTTATCTTGGAAGAGAAGCTATTCAAACTTGGATCTCTTTTGAACCTTGAAAGAGGAATGAAGAGATCAAGCTAGAAATGCTTTCTCATGCTGGACCAAATTGGGTTTGGATGGGTATGTGACTATAACCCTCTCAAAGTGAAGGCAGCCCCTCTTACAAAAGCTATGTTAGAGGAACCGAAGTGGATTTCAGTCCAGCATCTATTACAAGGGCCTTGAAGTTGAGAACCAGAACTTTTGAAGAACCCAGTTATGAGGCCAGATTGCAGAACAAGAATGATCCTGATGAAATTCTCCAGGGGATATGCTTGGAAGGCACAGAATGGGAAAGAGATTCGCAAGGAGTCCCAAGCCGATTGAAAAGAATAAATCTCATTCCTGAAGCCAAGGGATGGTATGAGATAATAAGGAGATCCATACTCCCCACAGGAAACACCTCAGCGGTCACAATCAAGCGAGCACTCTTGATATACTGTATCTTACATGGAAGAGAAATCAACATTACACAACTCATAGATGATAGTATTCAAAAGATAGCTGAGAGCACAAATAAATCCACTAGGCTTGGCCATCCGAGCACAATTCTAAGGTTGTGTACTAGAGCCGGAGTGATCTTTAAAGATGAGGACACAGAGAAAGTAAGAAGAGGAGCAGGAATTACAAGGAAAACCATGGAAGGAATTGCTGAGGATGATGATCAAGAAGAAGGGCCCCAAAGAAGAAGAAGATCAGAGGAAGGAGGAGAACAAGCTCACAGTGCCATAGATATGAGTCAACTACAAAGAGTTCTTGAAGAAATATCACAGCAAAATGTGATAGCACAAGAGCAGTACTCAAGATGCCAAGAACAATATCTAGAGCACCAGGAGCAATACTTGAAAGACAGGGAGCAAAATGAAGCTTGGCAGCACAGAATGGAGGAAAGATTGGAAAGCTGGCAGCAACAATCAATGGCCCAACAACAAGAATTTCAAGCCAAGATTCTTGAGGGACAAAGGGAACTAACAACAGGACTTCAAGAGTCATATGACAAGATGTTCCTGACCCAAGCCAAGTATGGGAGTATACTTACAACCTGTATCAGTGGAAGAATATTCACCACACTATTGGAGAGGTTAGACATGTGCAACAATCAGATTGTAATGAAGATGTGCAAGCAAGGTTGGAGTACTTAAACCGTTGCATGCCAGCAATCAATCCACAAATCAAATCATTTGATCAATGCCAAGAACTTAGAGACCGCCAAACAGCAAAGTCTAAGCTTAATAACCAGGTAGCATACCGAAGATTAGAAGAAGTTGGGCTTTCAGGTTTCACAGATTCTATTTGGGACAGAAGATGTCCTCGTGAAGAAGCTCAAGATTATGGACAGAAGAGGAAGAAGAAGAAGGGAGAATCCAGCAAATCCAAAAGAATGGAAATGTCTGACAAATAGAGGTGGTGAAGCTTCTCTTCTTCTTCGTACTTAAATAAGGAAGATGCATATCTGAAACATGACATGCCTCCAATTACTTTATGTTCTACTATTCCTTTTGTTTGCATTAGTAGTTAGCTAAGAATAAACTATCTGCATAATAATTGTTATCACTCATTAACTTGAATACCTTGTTTTGTTTTCCCTTGCTGTTTGAATAAAAGGGAAATGTTTGGTTTAGGAAAGTAATTGTTCAATGTTGCAAAAGTTAGAATGAAAGTTAGTGGTGGTATATATGTTTGATTTAATTGTTAGCTCATAGAATAAAAGCTGCAAAATGACTTGTTGCTTGAAGCCTAAGCTAGTTTGCTGCTATGACCTCTCAATTCTTGAAAGTCCCTTGGAAATAAACCAAAACAGAAAGAAAAAGAAGAAGAAAAGCCAAAAGTTGGCAAAGAAACAAATAATAAGGCTAGACACCAATAGCTTGGACCCTAGGACATATGCCTGTGGTGTTTATGTACTAGGATATGCTTGGACAAGTAGGTTCTAAGGAGTATTTTAAAACTTGGCAACTTAAATCAACTGATTTGGGATTGTCAACTGAAAGTCCACAATAAAGAGCAACCTAGCTACAAAACATTTAGTGATCCAAAGAGATACTGGGCATCAATGATCCTAGGAAGAAAAAGGTGAGCCATGTGTCTGTGGTGAAGAAATGTTGAGTGAAATTAAGCCAAAGGCCACTGCAACATTTGCCACCAAGACTTCAATAAGAAATAAGCTCTGTAATGCAAAAGAAAGAAGAAAAGCTAACAAGGGAAATGAGCAAAAAGTGAGGAGTCATAGCAGCAACCTTAGTGAACTCTTAAAGAAACATTGTTGTTTTGACAGCAAGTAATAAATGAGCTACTTTTGATCTGTATAAAACCCCATAGACCAAATTCAACTATCTGCCTAATAAGAACATATATACTTATCTATTTCATTCTATCTTCTCTTATGTTTGATGCTTGCTTGGGGACAAGCAAGTTTTAAGTTTGGTGTTGTGATGACAAGTCATCTTAGCCTAGTTTTACTAGCCTTTTTCTTTATTTTTATTTGGTTTTATGCACTTTCTTGCATCCTGAGTAAGTAATTTGGAATGAAAAAGCATGACTTCTTTGAATCAAACAACCACCATGTAATTGATGCTAAATCATGAGGTTTAAGTCAAATTTAATTGATTTCTAATGATTTATAAACCTTGTGAATTTGGAGATACTTTGATTAGTTGTTCTGATTAATTGTAGGTGAAGAAAAGAAGAAAAGAAGAAAACGTAGCCTAAGAAGTGTGGCCCAAGGAAGAAAAAGTATGGCCAAGAAAGGAGGAAGTGTGGCGCAACAAACCATGAAGCTCTCTCCAAGAGCACCAAGCTCACCAAGTGAGCGCTACACTTACTCTCAAGGGACCAAGGCACAAAGCTCAGCTCACTTTGTGAGCTAAGCACAACATGAGGCCAAGAAACAAGGAAAGAAAAGACCAAGCTCAGCTCACAAAGTGAGCATTATCGAGAGCACCCAAGAAATAATTCAAAGAAAATAAGTTGCAAGTGCATGCTCCAAGACTTGAACCCATGACCAAAGGGGATGGGGAGAGCGCTACTCACAAGGAAAAATAAGCCAAAAATGGCCAAATGCATCCCCAAGGTTCGAACTCCACACCTTGAGGAAGCAAGGAAGCAAGGCAACCAAAGAAATGGGCAGCGCATGCTTCCCTCAAGTTTTGAACCAAGGAGCTCTCCTTGTGAGCACCAAAGCTCAGCTCACTTGGAGAGCTGAGCGCTACCCTTGGTGCATTTCACGCAACATATGACACGGCCAGAGGGAGTGGAGTGCGCAACATATGACACGGTCCAGGAACACACAGCGCGCAACAATTTTGTGCACCAAGGCACCAATGCTCAGCTCACAAAGTGAGCTGAGCTTTCCCCTGATGCCTCCCCCAAGCAACAACACGCAAGGCCTCCCCACACCAAGTCTCAAAGCTCAGCTCGCTTTGTGAGCTGAGCATCCCCCTGGAGGCAAATTACTCATGGGCTGAAAAATCAATCAAAAATCCAATTAAATTCAAATCTTCACCAAATCAAAAGCCCATCCAAATTCCAATATCCAAGAATAGAAAGTGTATAAATAGGAGTTAGTTTGATGTAATTAGGATCCGGAGACTTTACTTTGAATTTTCCTTTTTAGCTTTCATTTCAATTTTGAGCTTTTTTTTACTTTGAATTTATTTTTCTGTGAACTTGGAAGGAGAATTGATCTCTCTTCTTCTTGGTTCTTGCTTGAGCACTCTTTAATTTTCTTGCTTTGGATCTTGAGTAGAGAATTGAAGAACTTCTGTTTCAATCTCACCTTGAGATCTTGTTTAATTTTCTGCATAATTGAATTCCAATTTCCATTTACTGCTTCATCTTCTACTCTCTCTGCAATTTACTTTTCTTTCTTTCTTTTGCAATTGTTCTTGTTAGATCAAGGAAGGATTTGAGATCTAGACTTGTTATCTAGTCTCTTCCACTCCTGAGATCTTCAACCTCTTTTACATTGCTGCAAATTAAGCACTGCCTTCTGTCTTTACAATTCTTAAAGCATTTTTACTCTTTTGTTTGAGATCCATTCCAATTCAATTCATCTTTTGCTTTGCTGTTTGATGCAATTTACTTTTGCTTGTTTAAATTTTGCAATCCCAATTCCCAATTCCTTTTATGATTCAAGCAATTTATATTTCTTACACTTTAAGCTTCAGCCATTTACATTACTTGCAATCTAAGTTTCTACATTTTATATTACGTGCACTTTAAGATTCAACACTTTTACCTTCCTGCTCTTTAGTTTACTGCAAATCTCCCCTTCCCCTTTACTTTTCATGCAATTTAGTTTCTGCAAATTACAAATCACTCAACCAAATCTTGATTTACTTGACTAAATCAACCACTAAACTAAAATTGTTCAATCCTTCAATCCCTGTGGGATCGACCTCACTCATGTGAGTTATTATTACTTGATGCGACCCGGTACACTTGCCGGTGAGTTTTGTGTTGGATCGTTTTCCACACATCAAAAGGGAAGGCAAAAGCTTCCACCTTCGAGTCGTGGGAGATGGAGAGATTCATCTCAAGGGTGCACCAAGACCACTTCTATGAAGTTGTGGCCAAGAAGAAGGTGATCCCTGAGGTCCCTTTCAAACTCAAAAAGGGTGAATATCCGGAGATCCGACATGAGATTCGAAGAAGAGGTTGGGAAGTTCTCACCAACCTCATTCAACAAGTCAGAATCTTAATGGTTCAAGAGTTCTATGCTAATGCATGGATCACCTCCTCATTGATATCTGTGAAGAGGGTGCTCAATGGAAGAGAGATTCAAGAGGGAAGCCGGTTTAACTAAGAAGGCATGACCTCAAGCCCGTGGCTAGGGGATGGTTGGAGTTCATCCAATGCTCAATCATTTCCACTAGCAACCGGTCTGAAGTTACTATAGACCGAGCCATCATGATCCATAGCATCATGATTGGAGAGGAAGTAGAAGTTCATGAGGTTATATCCCAAGAACTCTACAAGGTGGTGGATAAGTCTTCTACTTTGGCAAGGTTAGCCTTCCCTCACCTCATTTGTCACCTCTGTAATTCAGTTGGAATTGACATAGAGGGAGACATCCTCATGGATGAGGACAAGTCCATCACTAAGAAAAGGATGGAGCAAACAAGAGATCCCACTCATGGACAAGAGCATGAGGAAAATCCTCATCATGAAATCCCTGAGATGCCTCAAGGGATGCATTTTCCTCCACAAAACTATTGGAAGCAAATCAACACCTCCCTAGGTGAATTGAGTTCCAATATGGGACAACTAAGGGTGGAGCACCAAGAGCATTCAATCCTCTTCCATGAAATTAGAGAAGACCAAAGAGTCATGAGAGAGGAGCAACAAAGGCAAGGAAGAGACATTGAGGCGCTCAAGCACTCCATAAGATCTTCAAGAGGAAGAACAAGCCGCCATCACTAAGGTGGACCCGTTCGTTAATTTCCTTGCTTTTTATTTTCCTGTTTTTCGAATTTTTATGCTTATGTTTATTTATGTTTGTGTCTTTATTACATGATCACTAACATCTAAGTGTCTATGCCTTAAAGCAATGAAAATGAATCCATCACCTTTCTTAAATGAAAAATGTTTTTAATTGAAAAAGAAAAAGAAGTGCATGAATTTCGAATTTTAAAACAGTTTAGTTATTTTGATGTGGTGGCAATACTTTTATCTTTCTGAATGAATGCATGAATAGTGCATATTTTTTGAATTTGTTGTTCATGAATGTTAAAATTGTTGGCTCTTGAAAGAATGATGGAAAAGGAGAAATGTTATTTGATAATCTGAAAAATCATAAAATTGATTCTTGAAGCAAGAAAAAGCAGTGAAAAGCTTGCAGAAAAAGTCAATAACCCTTTAAACCAAAAGGCAAGGGTAAAATAAAAAGGATCCAAGGATTTGAGCATCAGTGGATAGGAGGGCCCACAGGAATAAAATCCTGGCCTAAGCGGCTAAACCAAGCTGTCCCTAACCATGTGCTTATGGCGTGAAGGTGTCAAGTGAAAACTTGAGACTGAGCGGTTAAAGTCGTGGTCCAAAAGCAAAAAGAGTGTGCTTAAGAGATCTGGACACCTCTAATTGGGGACTCCAGCAAAGCTGAGTCACAATCTGAAAAGGTTCACCCAGTTATGTGTCTGTGGCATTTATGTATCCAGTGGTAATACTGGAAAACAAAATGCTTTGGGTCACGGCCAAGACTCATAAAGTAGCTGTGTTCAACAATCAACATACTTGACTAGGAGAATCAATAACACTATCTAAATTCTGAGTTCCTATAGATGCCAATCATTCTGAACTTCAAAGAATAAAGTGAGATGCCAAAACTGTTCAGAAGCAAAAAGCTAAAAACCCCGCTCATCTAATTAATACTGATCTTCATAGATGTTTTTGGAATTTATTGTATATTCTATTCTTTTTATCCTATATGATTTTCAGTTGCTTGGGGACAAGCACCAATTTAAGTTTGGTGTTGTGATGAGCGGATAATTTATACACTTTTTGGCATTATTTTTAGTATATTTTAGTTAGTTTTGATTATGTTTTTATTAGTTTTTATTTAAAAATCATTTTTCTGGACTTTACTATGAGTTTGTGTGTTGTTCTGTGATTTCAGGTATTTTCTGGCTGAAATTGAGGGACCTGAGCAAAAATCTGATTCAGAGGCTGAAAAAGGACTGCAGATGCTGTTGGATTCTGACCTCCCTGCACTCGAAGTAGATTTTCTGGAGCTACAAAAACCCAATAGGTGCGCTCTCAATTGAGTTGGAAAGTAGACATCCTGAGCTTTCCAGAAATATATAATATTCCATACTTTTTCTGAGATCTGATGGCCCAAACAGGCATTCCAAGTCAGCTCAAGAATTCTGGCGTTTAACGCCAGAACTGGCACAAAAGCTGGAGTTAAACGCCCAAACTGGCACAAAAGCTGGCGTTTAACTTCAACAAAAGTCTCTACACATGAAAGCTTCAATGCTCAGCCCAAGCACACACCAAGTGGGCCCATAAGAAGATTTCTGCATTAATTACTTATTTCTGTAAACCCTAGGCTACTAGTTCTCTATAAATAGGACCTTTTGCTATTGTATTTACACACTTTCATAGACCTTTTCACGTTTGGGAGGCTGGCCATTCGGCCATGCCTAGACCTTTTGTTCTTATGTATTTCCAACGGTAGAGTTTCTACACCCCATAGATTAAGATGTGGAGCTCTGCTGTTCTTCATGAATTAATGCAAAGTACTATTGTTTTTCTATTCAACTCAAGTCTATTTCTTCTCCAAGATATTCATTCGCACCCAAGAACATGATGAATGTGATGATTATGTGACACTCATGACCATTCTCACCTATGAACGCGTGACTGACAACCGCTTCCGTTCTACATGCAAACAAGCTTGAATGTGTATCTCTTGGGTTTTTAATCTAAGATTGGAACCTTCTTGGTATAGGATAGAATTATTGGCGGCCATTCCTGAGATCCGGAATGTCTAAATCTTGTCTGTGGTATTCTGAGTAGGATCTGAGAAGGGATGACTATGACGAGCTTCAAACTCGCGATTGTTGGGCGTGTGACAGACGCAAAAGGATCAATGATCCTATTCCAACATGATCGAGAACCGACAGATGATTAGCCGTGCGGTGACAGCGTGTGTAAAACATTTTCACTGAGAGGACGGGAAGTAGCCATTGACAACGGTGATGCCCAACATAAAGCTTGCCACGGAAAGGAGTATGAATGATTAGAAGAAGGCAATAGAAAAGCAGAGGTTCAGGAGAAACAAAGCATCTCCATACGCTTATCTGAAATTGCTACAAATGAATTACATAAGTATCTCTATCTCTATCTTTATTTTATGTTTTATTTATCTTTAATTATCAATCCTCCATAACCATTTGAATCTTCCTGACTGAGATTTACAAGATGACCATAGCTTGCTTCAAGCCGACAGTCTCCGTGGGATCGACCCTTACTCACGTAAGGTATTACTTGGACGACCCAGTGCACTTGCTGGTTAGTTGTGCGGAATTGTAACAAAGTGTGATTCACGTTTGAGAGCTCCAAGTCCTTTGGCGCCATTGTTGATGATCACAATTTCGTGCACCACACACCCTGATGTTCAAGTGGCACGCCCATATTGGTGTGTCTCCTTGAAGCTTGGCATGCCATGGCTAGGTCTTCAAGTAGCACGCCCAAGTGTTGGATTAGAGTTGGCGTGCCACGTCTTCGACACCAAGTGGCACGCCCAGTGTGTATCCTCTTCTGGCGTACCACGCCCATAAGTTCAAGTGGCACGCCCAATGGTGTACAATGGGGTTGGCGTGCCATGCCCAACCTGGCATGCCACGCCCCCTTTGTGGCCTTCACTTTGCTCTCTGGAGAATGTAACTGGCGTGCCACGCCCATTTTAAAACTTTGAGAACCCTTTCTGGAAAATACAACTGGCGTGCCACGCCTGGCTCCTGGCGTGCCATGCCCATATACTTTCATGGAGTTTGTTCCAAGTGGCACGCCCAGTTTCACACGCCCATCTTTATTTTATTGTTTTCTTCCCTTTTTGTTGCTCTTTTCACCTGAAATTCAGCACAAACCCATTTCAAAGCAATGTACCATAATATTTATCAATTAGTTCATGAATTGCTATGATTTAATGAAATTATGATCTTTTATGGTCCTTTTTAGATAAGAAAAAAGGGTAAATGATACAAGTCATCACAACACTAAACTTAAGCTTTGCTTGTCCCAAGCAAATCAATGTGAGTCATTCTTAATTGAATTGAGATTTGACTTTAGAGAGATGCATTCATTACCAAAGATAGGGCTACGTGTTAACTCATGCATGAATCTTATTGATTTAATGTCATAATGGACTCCTAGACTCTTGAGGATTCTTCCAAGTATTTGCCTTAGGACCCCTTTCTATTGATTGTCACCATGAAGTAGCAAGAATTGTTTCTTTTTCTTTGATAGTTCTTTCCTTTTTTACTTCTCTTTTTCCATTGACCACGACTCTAAATGTTTTGTCTTAAGATGACCCTTTAGTTAGGCTTTCAATTAACACTCCCAAACCAGTTGGTTTTAGGGTACTAGGTGTTGAAACACCCCTAAGAATTTACTTGCCCAGGTCTCTCTTCTTGACACATCTTCACCACAAGCATCTACTAGGATCTCTAACTCTTTTGAGATGTTGGTGTTTCCTTCCATCCTAGTAGTTGATGCTCAGAGTCTTGGGTCTTTTTGCTTACTACTTCTTGGTTCTATGGATATTCAAGGGACATCCTTGGCCTCTACTTGTCATATCCCTCAAGTCTAGTTGCTCATCATAGCTTATTTTCTTTCAAATTCATTCAAGGTCTCATACTTAAGTCTTTCTCTCTTAGTTTTAAATAGTATCACTTGGTCTTAGTCTTTTTTACTCTTGTTTTTGCACAACTCACCATAGACTCTTATGGAAACAAACTATTCTTTTATTTGATGATCATGAGACTTAAACAACATTGAATTTTCTTCCTTTAAATGAAAGCATAAAGGACTCATAAGACACTTTAAGCACAAAGAAATTAAAGCAACAACTATTGCAACTACTATCAACTACTAACAGAAATTCAGAATTTAAAAACTTGAGATTATCAACCATGAGACTCAACAACCTTTGATTCTTGGAGCATCTTCAATTCATTGGCCCTTTTCCTTTGTCTTTCTTCTTAGAGGAGGAGTCATCACCATTTTTCTTTGAGGATCCTTCTTGTGCCTTGGTGTCCTCAGGCTTCCAAAATCCCAACCTTCTCATGTAGGTCCTCTTAGCCTCTATATGTTTGTCTACTGTCTCTTCTTGCCTTGCACAGAGTTCTTCCATCTTTTGCATGTATGGTGGATATTTGGGGTTCATATCGGCTACTGCATTGCACAAGTGGTTCAGCTTTGCTTGTGCATAGCAGTCATATTGCCTTCTTGCTATGGTTCTGGCTTCAAAAAGGGCTCTGAACTCAACAAGATTCCCTTGCTGGATTTGCTGTTGCTCCATCACTGTGTAAAGCTAGCTTTTCATTTCTCCCCAGTTGAATTGGCCTTGCTACCCCTTCATGTACTTGATAAACCACTATTTTATGGTTTATCTTGTGCTAATTTGAGTGGTGTTTATCAACTCTTCACCCACTTATTCATATGATTTGCATGATTTCACAATCCCTTCCTAATTTTGTTCTATAATTAAAAACTTGCTTCCCAAGCCTTTAAATTACCAAAAAATTAATTCTCCTTTATACCATTCGATGCCGTAATCCATGTGTTAAGTGTTTCAGGCTTTATAGGGCAGGAATGGCTTAGAGAATGGAGAGGAAGCTTGCAAAAATGGAAGGAACAAAAGAAACCAACGAGATAACCAGCGGCATCGACGCCCACGCATAGCTCACGCGAGCACGCGATTTGGAGAAATTCACAGTGACGCGTGCGCGTACTTGACGCGTACGCGTGGACTGAAGTTCGCACAACGACGTGAGCATGCACGCGTGGCAAGGAAAATCGTCAAGCGACGCGCACACGTGACTGACGCATACGCGTGACATGCGCGATCTGCAGAAATAACAGAAAATGCTGGGGGCGATCTCGGGCTGAGTTTTGACCCAATTTTTGGCCCAAAAACACAGAATTTGAGCCAGGGAACATGCAGAGACTCAACAGATGTTCACACACTCTCATTACACATAGTTTTAGTTTAGTTTTCAAATCCTAGAGAGAATTCTACTCCTTCCTCTAGGGTTCTTGATGAGCGGATAATTTATACGCTTTTTGGCATTGTTTTTAGTATGTTTTTAGTAGAATCTAGTTACTTTTAGGGATGTTTTTAATAGATTTTGTGTTAAATTCACATTTCTGGATTTTACTATGAGTTTGTGTGTTTTTCTGTGATTTCAGGTATTTTCTGGCTGAAATTGAGGGACTTGAGCAGAAATCAGATTCAGAGGTTGAAAAAGGACTGCTGATGCTGTTGGATTCTGACCTCCCTGCACTCAAAGTGGATTTTCTGGAGCTACAAAACTCGAAATGGCGCGCTTTCAATTGCGTTGGAAAGTAGACATCCAGGGCTTTCCAGCAATATATAATAGTCCATACTTTGGCAAAGAATTGACGACGTAAACTGGCGTTCAATGCCAGCTTTCTACCTAAATCTGGCGTCCAGCGCCAGAAAAGGATCCAAAACCAGAGTTGAACGCCCAAACTGGCACAAAAACTGGCGTTCAACTCCACAAATGGCCTCTGCA
>NC_029790.2:96295272-96297039 GCF_000816755.2 Arachis ipaensis
GAGATGAGGGGATGTAGCCACTGACAACGGTGATTGTATCACATAAAGCCAGCCATGGAAAGGAGTAAGACTAACTGGATGAAGATAGCAGGAAAGCAGAGGTTCAGAGGAACGAAAAGCATCTCCATTCGCTTATCTGAAATTCTCACCAATGAATTACATAAATATCTCTATCCCTATTTTATTATATAATATTCGAAAACACCATTATCACTTTATATCTGCCTGACTAAGATTTACAAGGTGACCATAGCTTGCTTCATACCAACAATCTCCGTGGGATTCGACCCTTACTCACGTAAGGTATTACTTGGACGACCCAGTGCACTTGCTGGTTAGTTGTATCGAAGTTGTGACAATCATGAATTAAGATCAGAGCACCAAGCTTTGGAGCCATTACCAGGATTTGTTCGAGCCTGGAGATCACAATTTCGTGCACCAAGTTTTTGGCGCCGTTGCCGGGGATTGTTTGAGTTTGGACAACTGACGGTTCATCTTGTTGCTCAGATTAGGTAATTTTCTTTTTGTTTTGTTTTCAAAAATTTTTCAAAAAGCTTTCAAAAATTTTTCTTTTGTTTTTGAAAAAAAATAAATAAATAAAATAAAATAATAAAAATAATGTTTTCAAAAATAAATTATTCTATGGCTTCAAGATTTTTAAGAATGAATTCTAGTGTTTCATGAAACATGTTGAATCCTATCTGGCTGTAAAGCCATACCCAAACTGCTTTGGGATTGGTATTCAACTAATCACTCCAGTCCATGTAATTATATGCTAAAGCTTGGCTGGCTATTAAGCCATGCCTGACCCTTTTATTGGAGCTTTAGAGCATAAGATTCCTGGAATTCATATTAAAAATTTTGGAATCCTTATTTTTCTTTTTCAAAATAATTTTTCGAAAAATATAAAATAAAAATCCAAAAAAAATTTAGAAAATCACAAAAATAAAAAATGTTTCATGTTTCTTGTTTGAGTCTTGAGTCATATCATAAGTTTGGTGTCACTTGCATATGCATCTTGCATTTTTTCGAAAATATCATGCATTCATAGTGTTCTTCATGATCTTCAAGTTGTTCTTGGTAAGTCTTCTTGTTTGATCTTGATGATTTTTTGTTTTGTGTCTTTTCATGTTTATCATATGCATTCTTGAATTCTTAGTGCGTAAGCATTAAAGAATTCTAAGTTTGGTGTCTTGCATGTTTTCTTTGCATTAAAAGTTTTTCAAAATTGTGTCTATGATGTTCATCTTGACATTCATAGTGTTCTTGGTGTTCATCTTGACATTCATAGCATTCTTGCATGCATCACATGTTTTGATCTAAAAATTTCATGCATTGCATCTTTTTAGTGTTTTTGTCTCTCATCATAAAAATTCAAAAATAAAAAAAAATAATAAATATCTTTCCCTTTTTCTCTCATCAAATTCGAAAATTGAGTTGACTTTTTCAAAAATTTTTTAAAATCAAGTTGTTTCTCATGAGTCAAATCAAATTTTCAATTTGAAAATCTTATACTTACTTGTTAAGAAAGATTCAAACTTTAAGTTCTAGAATCATATCTTGTGATTTTTTATGAATCAAGTCATTAATTGAGATTTTAAAAATCAAATCTTTTTCAAAACTAATTTCAATCATATCTTTTCAAAAATATCTTCTTATCTTATCTTTTTCAAAAATATCTTTTCAAAATATCATTTCTAACTTCCTAACTTCTTATCTTTTCAAAATTTGTTTCAACTAACTAACTAACTTTTTGTTTGTTTCTTA
>NC_029790.2:96297091-96302735 GCF_000816755.2 Arachis ipaensis
CGCCACAACCAAACTCTAAGGTTGGTGTTGAACTCCCATATCCAAACTCTAAGTTTGGTGTTGGAGAGTCTCAACAAAGCTCTGCACATCTGTGAGGCTCATTGAGAGCCCACTGTCAAGCTATTGACATTAAAGAAGCGCTTGTTGGGAGGCAACCCAATTTTTTATTTATCTAACTATGTTTTTCTTAGTTATATGTCTTTATAGGTTCATGATCATGAGGAGTCACAAAATAAATATAAAAATTGAAAACGGAATCAAAAACAGCAGAAGAAAAATCACACCCTGGAGGAGCATCTGTTTGGCATTCAAACGCCAGAACAGAGCATAGTTCTGGCGCTGAACGCCCAGAATGGGAGCATCCTGGCGCTGAACGCCCAGAACAAGCATGGTTCTGGCGTTCAACGCCAGAAATGGCAGCAAAGGGGCGTTGAACGCCCAAAATGGGCACCAACCTGGCGCTGAACGCCCAGAGTTGTGTGCAAGGGCATTTTACATGACTAAATTGGTGCAGGGATATAAATGCCTTGACACCTCAAGATCTGTGGACCCCACAGGATCATCTCAGGATCTGTGGACCCCACAGTATCCCCACCTACCTCATCATCTCTCTTCCCATTCATGATCATCCCTTCTACTTTCCATTTACCACTCACATCCATACACCCACTACCTTCAAAATTCAACATCTCTCTCCCACCCAATCCCACCCATATGGCCGAATACACACTCCCATCCATCTCCTCCATATCTTCTTCTTATTCTTCTATTCTTTCTTCTTTTGCTCGAGGGCGAGCAACATTCTAAGTTTGGTGTGGTAAAAGCATAGTTTTTTTGTTTTTTCCATAACCATTGATGGCACCTAAGGCTAGAGAAACCTCTAGAAAGAGGAAAGGGAAGACAAAAGCTTCCATCAATTGTCTATAGCTCAGTGGTAGAACATTTGACTGCAAATCAAGAGATCCCTGAGATACCTCAGGGGATACATTTTCTTCCACACAATTATTGGAAGCAACTAAGGGTGGAACATTAAGAGCACTCCATCATCCTTCATGAAATCAGCGAAGATCTAAAAGCAATGAAGGAGGAGCAACAAAGACAAGGAAGAGACATAGAAGAGCTTAAGGACATCATTGGTTCCTCAAGAAGGAAACGCCTCCATCACTAAGGTGGATTCATTCCTTGTTCTTATTTCTTCTGTTTTCGTTTTCTATGTTATGTGCTTATCTATGTTTGTGTCTTCATTACATGATCATTAGTAGTTAGTAACTATGTCTTAAAGTTATGAATGTCCTATGAATCCATCACCTCTCTTAAATGAAAAATGTTATAATTCAAAAGAACAAGAAGTACATGAGTTTCGAATTTATCCTTGAACTTAGCTTAATTATATTGATGTGGTGACAATGCTTCTTGTTTTCTGAATGTATGCTTGAACAGTGCATATATCTTTTGAAGTTGTTGTTTAAGAATGTTAAATATGTTGGCTCTTGAAAGAATGATGACTAGGAGACATGTTATTTGATAATCTGAAAAATCATAAAAATGATTCTTGAAGCAAGAAAAAGCAGCAAAGAACAAAGCTTGCCGAAAAAAAAAAGTAGGCGAAAAAAAATTTAGAAGAAAAAGAAAAAGCAAGCAGAAAAAGCCAAAAGCTCTTAAAACCAAGAGGCAAGAGCAAAAAGCCAATAACCCTTAAAACCAAAAGGCAAGGGCAAATAAAAAGGTTCCCAAGGCTTTGAGCATCAGTGGATAGGAGGACCTAAAGGAATAAAAGCCTGGTCTAAGCGGCTAAACCAAGCTGTCCCTAACCATGTGCTTGTGGCGTGAAGGTGTCAAGTGAAAACTTGAGACTGAGCGGTTAAAGTCAAGGTCCAAAGCAAAAGAAGAGTGTGCTTAAGAACCCTTGACACCTCTAATTGGGGACTTTAGCAAAGCTGAGTCACAATCTGAAAAGGTTCACCCGATTATGTGTCTGTGGCATTTATGTATCCGGTGGTAATACTGGAAAACAAAGTGCTTAGGGCCACGGCCAAGACTCATAAAATAGCTGTGTTCAAGAATCATCATACTGAACTAGGAGAATCAATAACACCATCTGAACTCTGAGTTCCTATAGATGCCAATCATTCTAAACCTCAATGGATAAAGTGAGATGCCAAAACTATTCAAGAGGCAAAAAGCTATATGTCCCGCTCATATGATTGAAGCTATGTTTCATTGATAGTTTGGAATTTATAGTATGTTCTATTCTTTTTATCCTATTTTGATTTTCAGTTGCTTGGGGACAAGCAACAATCTAAGTTTGGTGTTGTGATGAGCGGATAATTTATACACTTTTTGTAAATAGGACCTCTTACTATTGTATTAGGCATCTTGGATTGTATTTTGATCCTATGATCACGTTTTGGGGGTTGGCCATCTCGACCATGCCTGGACCTTTCACTTATGTATTTTCAACGGTAGAGTTTCTACACTCCATAGATTAAAGTGTGGAGCTCTGCTGTTCCTCAAAGATTAATGCAAAGTACTTCTGTTTTCTATTCAATTCATCTTATTTCGCTTCTAAGATATCCATTCACACCCAAGAACGTGAGGAAGGTGATGATTATGTGTGACGCTCATCACCATTCTCCCCTATGAACACGTGCCTGACAAACACTTTCGTTCTACATGATATAAGCTAGAATGAATATCTCTTAGATCTCCTAACCAGAATCTTCGTGGCGTAAGCTAGAATGATGGCGGCATTCAAGAGAAGACATTCAGACATTCACATTACGCATAGTTTTAGTTTAGTTTTCGAATCTTAAAGAGAATTCTACTCCTTCCTCTAGGGTTCTTCACATTCATAGTTTCAGAGTTTCATGCTTTTGCTTTTGGATACTAAGAAGGATCATTACCTCCGTGGAAGTTTCATTATTCTAGTTTGTTTTCTTAATTCCTTTACTTTTTACTGCCCATTGACCCTGTTTGGATAAGTATGTTGCATTTTGGGATTTATTAATACAAGAACCTTTTTACTTTTAATTGATTTTTAATTATTGTCTATCATATTTTCCTTTTATCGCCCTTTTAATTCTGTGAAGTTTTTATTCATGATAATGGAGTAGTTCCTTAACTTGATTGGGAATTGATTGAAAGGAGAACCTTGAGTTGGGATACTCAAGTGTTAATTCTAATGGGTAGTTGATGACTGACAACTCTAGTCTCTTACTCTAATCCCTTCTTAGGAAAGGATTAGGACCTGTGACATAGTTGGTTAGTTAGTTACTGAACTTTTCCTTATTAATTAAGGGATGACCAAGTAGAGTAACAACCTTTTATTATTAAACTTGGGAAATTCCAACAAGGATTGAAATTCCAATTAATCTTCTCCCGATCAAGGTTTTTAATTTAATTATATAAATTCTCTCATTAATTTCCGTTGTTTAATTTTACAATTACTTATTTTCCTATTTTTCAAACTCAAAAATTCTGGGAAAACTTCTAACCAATAAGCTGCACTCTTTTGTCAACTCGTTGGGAGACGACCTGGGATTAATACTCCCAGTAATCTTATTCTAAAATTTGTGATAACTCTTAAAAATTGACAAGCGAATTTTTGCTGGTTAAGAACTGTACTTGCAATGCATTTTTATTATTAATTTCTTAATCGGCCAGTTTCTGCCACGTCAATTTTTGGCGCCGTTGCCGGAGAGTTGCAATAGTGTGCTAATTTATTGGTTGGAATTTATTTATTTGCATTTTTATTTTATTTTTTTTATTACCATGAGCTATATGTTTCTTTTGTTGAATGACGCGTTCACTGCCTGATCCGATCTTAGCCACATTTGATCCTGAAATTGAAAGAACTCTTTCACGTATTAGGCGAGCTCGGCGTCAGTTAGCCTTTGAGGGTGGTGAAGTAGTTGTTGCCAATTCACCAGTCTTATCTGAGAGCGAATCTGAACCGCCATTTGAGGAAGAAACAAGCTCCTCTACTACTGATTCAGTTGATTTACGTGCAGGTAACATGGCAGCACCTAGGAGGATTACACTCCAGGAGGTAGGAGCCCCAGACTTTACTCTGCAACCGTATCAAGCGCGTCACCCAAATCTGGCTGCAGATTTTGAACTAAAGACTGCGCTAATCCACATAATACCCATGTTTCATGGCTTACTCGCTCAAGAACCTATAAAGCACCTTAGGGATTTTCAGACAGCCTGTTCTACTGTTCGGTGTCATGGTGCAGATAAAACTTCTGTTCTGCTAATCGCTTTCCCGTTTTCTTTTGAGGGAAAGGCGAGGGAGTGGTATTACTCCCAACCTGAAGCAACTGTTTCCAACTGGGACACGCTCAGGAGGGAATTCTTGGAAAAATACTTTCCGACTGAAGTTATAAACAAACTAAGGAAGGAGATTTCTTGCATCATCCAAGGTGAATCAGAAACCCTTTGTGAGTACTAGGAGCGCTTCAAGAGTCTGCTGGATGCATGCCCCACCACATGATTGATAAGTTGGTATTGATCAGCTACTTCACACAAGGGATGAAGCCTCAGGATAAGACCACGTTGGATGGTGCTAGTAATTGGTCTCTAAAAAAGTACAAGACAGCAGATGAGGCGTGGCAACTGATCAGCGACTTAGCTGAGTTCACTAGAAATCACAGGCACAGGAACAACCACTCAAAGACTGTTGCAGAGGTTTGCTCTAGCATTGAGACTATTGCTCTCACACAGAGTATATGTGAGATGACCAACCTACTAAAGCAGATAAATCTGAATCAACAACAATCTCAACCTCCCTCACCATAACATAGTCAACAACTGGTTCTTCAAAGAGTATGCGGAATATGTGCTGATTATAGTCACTACACTAATGAGTGTCCACAGCTCCAACACGAGGACAACACCTTGGCAACCACTCACAATTTCTATGACCTCCCAAATCAAGGATATCATCAACAAGGCGGCAACTATAACCAGGGTGCGAACTATAACCAAGGCTAGCAAGACCACTCCAACCAGGGGTGGAGAGATAATTCTAACCAGAGCTGGAGGGACAACCATAACAGAATAGACAGAGACAACTAGGGAAATCAGCGGTGGAATAATAACAATAATCAGAATAACCGGTATCAGTAAAACCAGAACCAGCCTTACAGAGCACCTCATCTAAGGTAGTCTCAAGGACCTCAGCACAATAATGAGCGGATAATTTATACGCTTTTTGGCATTGTTTTTAGTATATTTTTAGTAGAATCTAGTTACTTTTAGGGATGTTTTTAATAGATTTTATGTTAAATTCACATTTATGGACTTTACTATGAGTTTGTGTGTTTTTCTGTGATTTCAGGTATTTTCTGGCTGAAATTGAGGGACTTGAGCAGAAATCAGATTCAGAGGTTGAAGAAGGACTGCTGATGCTGTTGGATTCTGACCTCCCTGCACTCAAAGTGGATTTTCTGGAGCTACCGAACTCGAAATGGCGCGCTTCCAATTGAGTTGGAAAGTAGACATCCAGGGCTTTCCAGCAATATATAATAGTTTAAGCTTTGGCCAAGAATAGATGACGTAAACGGGCGTTCAACGCCAGCTTTCTGCCCAAATCTGGCGTCTAGCGCCAGAAAAGGAGCCAAAACCAGAGTTGAACGCCCAAACT
>NC_029790.2:96302945-96305965 GCF_000816755.2 Arachis ipaensis
CCTTAGATCTCTTAATCAGAATCTTCGTGGCGTACGCTAGAATGATGGCAGCATTCAAGAGAATCCAGAAAGTCTAAACCTTGTCTGTGGTATTCCGAGTAGGATTCAATGATTGAATGACTGTGACGAGCTTCAAACTCGCGATTGTTGGGCGTTAGTGACAGACGCAAAAGGAGGGTGAATCCTATTCCAGCATGATCGAGAACCGACAGATGAATAGCCGTGCCGTGACAGGGTGCGTGAGCATATTATTCACTGAGAGGAGGGGATGTAGCCACTAACAACGGTGATGCCCTTGCATAAAGCCAGCCATGGAAAGGAGTAAGACTGATTGGATGAAGATAGCAGGAAAGCAGAGGTTCAGAGGAACGAAAAGCATCTCCATTCGCTTATCTAAAATTCCTACCAATGATTCACATAAGTATTTCTATCCCTATTCTATTAATTATTATTCGAAAACACCATTATCAATTTATATCTGCCTAACTGAGATTTGCAAGGTGACCATAGCTTGCTTCATACCAACAATCTCCGTGGGATTCGACCCCTTACTCACATAAGGTATTACTTGGACGACCCAGTGCACTTGCTGGTTAGTCGTATCGAAGTTGTGAACCATGGTATTGGCACCATGTTCTTGGCGCCATTGCCAAGGAAAGAAAGAGCCATGAATTTTACATAATTAAAGTGTAATCACGATTATACGTACCAAGTTGCTCACGTTGCCAGGGATTATTCGAGCTTGGACATCACAATTTCGTGCACCAAGTTTTTGGCGCCGTTGCCGGGGACTTAATTGTTCCTGTTTGGCGCCAAGAATCGTCTGAGATCCCAATCCCGGCAACAACACCAAGTTTTTGGCGCCGTTGCCGGGGATTGTTTGAGTTTGGACAACTGACGGTTCATCCTGTTGCTCAGATTAGGTAATTTTCTTTTTGTTATCTTTTCAAAAATTTTTCAAAAATATTTCAAAATTTTCTCACCTGTTTTCGAAAAAATATATTTTTATTCAAAATTTTTAAGAATGAATTCTAGTGTTTCATGAAGCATGTGAATCCTGGCTGGCTGTAAAGCCATGTCTAATTCCTTTGGGAATGAGTATGTCAGGCGTGTCATGTCTGAGTTATATACTAAAGCTTGGCTGGCTATTAAGCCATACCTGACCCTTTGATTGGAGCTTTAGAGCATAAGATTCCTGGAATTCATATTAAAAATTTAAAGAAAACGCCTGCAGAAGCTCAAGAACTCATTGACATGGTTGCTAATAACCAGTTCATGTACACTTCTGAAAGGAATCCTGTGCATAATGGGACGCCTATGAAGAAGGGAGTTCTTGAAGTTTATACTCTGAATGCCATATTGGCTCAGAATAAAATATTGACTCAGCAAGTCAATATGATCTCTCAGAGTCTGCATGGAATGCAAGCTGCATCCAACAGTACTCAAGAGGCTTCTTATGCAGAAGAAGCATATAATCCTGAGAACCATGCAATAGCAGAGGTAAATTACTTAGGTGAACCTTATGGAAACACCTATAACTCATCATGGAGAAATCACCCCAATTTCTCATGGAAGGATCAAAAGCCTCAACAAGGCTTTAATAATGGTGGAAGAAATAGGTTTAACAATAATAAACCTTTTCCATCATCCACTCAGCAACAGACAGAGAACTCTGAACAAAATACTTCTAATTTAGCAAATCTAGTCTCTGATCTATCTAAGGCCACTGTGAGTTTCATGAATGAAACCAGGTCTTCCATTAGAAATTTGGAAGCACAAGTGGGCCAGCTGAGTAAAAGGATCACTGAAATCCCTCCAAGTACACTCCCAAGCAATACAGAAGAGAATCCAAAAGGAGAGTTGATGCACATAAACTAGTTATGCTACGATTTAGGAAATTGCACGATCGGCAAAATTCCTTCCGACAAGTGCACCGGTTATCGTCAAGTAAAAACTCACAATAGAGTGAGGTCGAATCCCACAAGGATTGGTTGAGTGAGCAATTCGGATTAGAAGTGTGTTCTAGTTGACTGGAATCAAGATTGAGATGAGAAATTGCGGAATGTAAAATTGGCGGGAAAAGTAAATGACAAGAAATTGAAATGGCGGAATCTTAAATTGCAATGAATTAAAGAGCAGAAACTAAATTGCTGAAATTAAAAAGGAATGGGGGTGGTTGCATGAATTGAGTTGCAGAATGTAAAGAGAAGATGGAAATCAGAAATGGGAATTCATTGACTTCTCTATCCATGTTGAGATCTAAAGCTTCCTCAAAATTGTCCTCAGATTCTCCTTCAGATTCCTCTTCTCCCGCTACTCTCTTCCCTCTTGCTTCCCTTCTAAGTCTATGATAGGTCCTCTCTGGTTCGGTATATGGAGGAGTTGATGTCTCTCCTCTCCTACCTGTCATACAAGAACACAGCTCAAACACAAACAAGTGAAATACTCTTGGTTAATGGAAGAGTATGGTTAGATCAATTGAGGAATTAATTCAAACAGTTAGTGAGTCAGTGAGTTAGTTGCATGAATTTAAAGGCATAAAGAAGGAAAGCATGTAACCGAGTGCAGAAATTAAAGTTCAACAAGTATCTTGAACAGAATTAACAAAGCAAGAGAAAATTGCTCAATCTAGTTAGCTTCCAATTTGAGAATTGTCAATCGAAAACCAATCCCCGGCAACGGCGCCATAAACTTGATGCACATAAACTAGTTATGCTACGATTTAGAAAATTGCACGATCGGCAAAATTCCTTCCGGCAAGTGCACCGGTTATCGTCAAGTAAAAATTCACAATAGAGTGAGGTCGAATCCCACAAGGATTGGTTGAGTGAGCAATTCGGATTAGAAGTGTGTTCTAGTTGAGCGGAATCAAGATTGAGATGAGAAATTGCGGAATGTAAAATTGGCAGGAAAAGTAAATGACAAGAAATTGAAATGGCGGAATCTTAAATTGCAATGAATTAAAGAGCAGAAACTAAATTGCTGAAATTAAAAGGGGAATGGGGGTGATTGCATGAATT
>NC_029790.2:96306015-96306276 GCF_000816755.2 Arachis ipaensis
TTTAAGCTCAAGAAAATGCATAAAACAACTAAAACTAACAGAAAAATGCTAGTGAAACTAGCCTATGATGCCTTGGCATCAAGAGTGCAAGGCCATTGACATAAGCATCATGGCCGAACCTTTGAGGAGATGAGAGGACGTGAATCCCAAGGAGGAAGACCTCCTGGGACGTCCAATGGTCAATAAGGAGCTTCCCTCTGAGGAACCAAAGGAATCTGAGGCTCATCTAGAGACCATAGAGATTCCATTAAACCTCCTTAC
>NC_029790.2:96306417-96311498 GCF_000816755.2 Arachis ipaensis
GCTGAACGCCCAGAGTTGTGTGCAAGGGCATTTTGCATGCCTAAATTGGTGCAGGGATGTAAATGCCTTGACACCTCAAGATCTGTGGACCTCACAGGATCACCTCAGGATCTGTGGACCCCACAGGATCATCTCAGGACCTGTGGACCCCATAGGATGCCCACCTACCTCATCATCTCTCTTTCCATTCATGATCATCCCTTTTGTTTTCCATTTACCACTCACATCCATACACCCTCTACCTTCAAAATTCAACATCTCTCTACCACCCAATCCCACCCATATGGCCGAATACACACACCCATCCATCTCCTCCATATCTTCTTCTTCTTCTTCTATTCTTTCTTCTTTTGCTCGAGGGCGAGCAACATTCTAAGTTTGGTGTGGTAAAAGCATAGCTTTTTTGTTTTTTCCATAACCATTGATGGCACCTAAGGCTAGAGAAACCTCTAGAAAGAGGAAAGGGAAGACAAAAGCTTCCATCACGGGTCTATAGCTCAGTGGTAGAACAATTGACTGCAAATCAAGAGATCCCTGAGATACCTCAGGGGATACATTTTCTTCCACACAATTATTGGAAGCAACTAAAGGTGGAACATCAAGAGCACTCCATCATGCTCCATGAAATAAGAGAAGATCAAAAAGCAATGAGGGAGGAGCAACAAAGACAAGGAAGAGACATAGAAGAGCTCAAGGACATCACAGTGGATAGGAGGGCCTATAGGAATAAAATCCTGGTCTAAGCGGCTAAACCAAGTTGTCCCTAACCATGTGCTTGTGGCGTGTGGGTGTCAAGTGAAAACTTGAGACTGAGCGGTTAAAGTCAAGACCCAAAGCAAAAAGAGAGTGTGCTTAAGAACCCTGGCTACCTCTAATTGGGGACTTTAGCAAAGCTGAGTCACAATCTGAAAAGGTTCACCCAATTATGTGTCTGTGGCATTTATGTATCCGGTGGTAATACTGGAAAACAAAGTGCTTAGGGCCACGGCCAAGACTCATAAAATAGCTGTGTTCAGGAATCATCATACTGAACTAGGAGAATCAATAACACTATCTGAAATCTGAGTTCCTATAGATGCCAATCATTCTGAACCTCAATGGATAAAGTGAGATGCCAAAACTATTCAAGAGGCAAAAAGCTATAAGTCCCGCTCATTTGATTGGAGCTATGTTTCATTGATAGTTTGGAATTTATAGTATATTCTATTCTTTTTAACCTATTTTGATTTTCAGTTGCTTGGGGACAAGCAACAATTTAAGTTTGGTGTTGTGATGAGCGGATATTTTATACGCTTTTTGGCATTGTTTTTAGTATATTTTTAGTAGAATCTAGTTACTTTTAGGGATGTTTTTAATAGATTTTATGTTAAATTCACATTTCTGGACTTTACTATAAGTTTGTGTGTTTTTCTGTGATTTCAGGTATTTTCTGGCTGAAATTGAGGGACTTGAGCAGAAATCAGATTCAGAGGTTGAAGAAGGACTGCTGATGCTGTTGGATTCTGACCTCCCTGCACTCAAAGTGGATTTTCTGGAGCTACAGAACTCGAAATGGTGCGCTTCCAATTGCGTTGGAAAGTGGACATCCAGGGCTTTCCAGAAATATATAATAGTCCATACTTTGGCCAAGAATAGATGACGTAAACTGGCGTTCAACGCCAGCTTTCTGCCCAAATCTGGCGTCCAGCGCCAGAAAAGGAGCCAAAACCAGAGTTGAACGCCCAAACTGGCACAAAAGCTGGCGTTCAACTCCAAGAAGGACCTCTACACGTGCAACACTCAAGCCCAGCCCAAGCACACACCAAGTGGGCTCCGAAAGTAGATTTATGCATCAATTACTTACTCATGTAAACCCTAGTGACTAGTTTATTATAAATAGGACCTTTTACTATTGTTTTAGGCATCCTAGATTGTATTTTGATCCTGTGATCACGTTTTGGGGGCTGGCCATCTCGGCCATGCCTGGACCTTTCACTTATGTATTTTCAACGGTAGAGTTTCTACACTCCATAGATTAAGGTGTGGAGCTCTGCTGTTCCTCAAAGATTAATGCAAAGTACTACTGTTTTCTATTCAATTCATCTTATTTCGCTTCTAAGATATCCATTCGCACCCAAGAACGTGATGAAGGTGATGATTATGTGTGACGCTCATCACCATTCTCCCCTTTGAACACGTGCCTGATAAACACTTCCGTTCTACATGAAATAAGCTAGAATGAATATCTCTTAGATCTCTTAATCAGAATCTTCGTGGCGTACGCTAGAATGATGGCGGCATTCAAGAGAATCCGGAAAGTCTAAACCTTGTCTGTGGTATTCCGAGTAGGATTCAATGATTGAATGACTGTGATGAGCTTCAAACTCGCGATTATTGGGCGTTAGTGACAGACGCAAAAGGAGGGTGAATCCTATTCCAGCATGATCGAGAACCGACAAATGAACCAAGTTGCTCACGTTGCCAGGGATTATTCGAGCCTGGACATCACAATTTCGGGCACCACACAACCAACAGCAGGCCGCTCAGATCACCTATCCCCCTTCTTCTTCTCATGATAAACTACTTCAATCTATTGAGCAAAGGCAAAAGGCCATGGAGAGCTCGCTTAGCTTCACCTTAAACGGTCTGACCTCTGCTGTACAAGCTCTTGCCTCACAGATTGGATCAATGAATAACTCCAACAACCAGCCTTCAAGCTTCAGTGGAATTCCTTCTCAACCATTACCCAACCCCAAGGGTGGCATCAATGCCATCACTTTGAGGTCCGGAACCACACTGCAAGAGAGGAATCCTGAGGAGCCAAGCTCACAAGAACACGCCTCAATGGAGGATATGGTTGAAGTGGAGGAGGTTGAAGAAGAAGATGAAGTACAAGACTTGGTTGAAGAAGAAGTAGCTCACCCCAGGAATGGAGCACCAAGGAACGCAGAAGCTACAAGAGACGCAGAAGCTGCAAGAGACGCAGAAGCTGTAGGAGATGCCATCCATATCCCATTTCCACACCTTGCAAGGAAGTCCAGAAAGCAGATGGAACTTAATCTCAAAATGGTAGAAATCTTCAAAAAGGTTGAGGTAAATGTTCCTCTTTTTGATGTTATTCTGTAAGTACCTAAATATGCAAAATTCCTAAAAGATCTGTGCATACATAAGGACAAGATTAATGAATTAGAAACTATTCCTTTAGGTAGTTCCATATCTGCTTTAATGGGGGGCATACCTGAAAAATGTAGTGACCCAGGTCCATGCATGGTTAACTGTACCATTGGGGGTATAATATTTTCTGACTGCATGTGCGATTTAGGAGCGTGCGTGAGTATTATGCCTTTGTCTATATATGATGCTTTGAGGCTCCCTCCCTTAAAAAGGTTGGTAGCTCGTTTTGTGTTAGCAGATAAAAGCATTATTACAGTGGTTGGAATTGCTGAGAACGTGTTGGTGAGCATTAAGGGGCTCATGATGCAGGCAGAAATTGACCAGTTAAGAAATTAATAAAAGAAATGTGTTGCAAGTACAGTTTTTAACCAGCTAAAATCCACTTATCAATTTAAAAGGGTTGTCACAAAATTAGAATTAAAAATACTGGGAGTATGAATCCCAAGTCGTCTCCCAACGAGTTGACAAAAGAGTGCAGCTTATTGGTTAGAGGTTTTCCCAGAAATTTTGAGTTTGAAAAGCAGGAAAATAAATGATTATAAAATTAAGCAGTGGAAATTAACTATAGAATTTATTTAATTCAATTAAAAGCCTTGACCGGGAGATGATTAATTGGAATTTCTATCCTTGTTGGATTTCCTCAAGTATAATCCTAAAACATTGTTGATCTACCTGGTCATCCCTTAATGAATAAGGAAAAGTCAAGTAACTAACTAACAAGCTATATCCTCAGGTCCTAATCCTCTCCTTAGGAAGGATTAGAGTTAGAGATTAGAGTTGTCAGTCATCAACTATGCGCGAGGATTAACACTTGAGTATTCCAACTAAAGGTTCTCCTTTTAATCAACTCCCAATCAAGTTGGGGAACTACTCCATTATCATGATTGTAAACTTCACAGAATTAAAAAGGGAATATAAGAAAGACATGATAAACAATAATTAAAAAGCAATTAAAAATAAAATAGGTTCTTATATTAATAAATCCTAAAAGGCAACATACTTATCCAAATAGGGTTAATGGCAATAAAAGGTAGAAGAGTAAGAAAACAAACTAGAACAATGAAACATCCACGGAGGTAATAAGTCTTCTCAGTATCCAAAAGCAATAGCATGAAACTCTAAACTATGAATGCAAAGGAAACCTAGAGGAAGGAGTAGTATTCTCTCTAAGATTCCAAAACTAAACTAAAACTATGCGTAATGAAAATGTTTGAATGTCCACTGAGTCTCTGCATGTTTCCTAGCTCTAATCTGTGTTTCTGGGTTGAAAACTGGGTCAAAACACGGCCCGAAATTGCCCCCAATATTTTCTGAATTTTCTGTAGATCGCGCATGTCACGCATACGCGTCGGTCACGCGTGTGGTGCACGAATTGTGAATCACACTTTTCACAACTCGTACCACTAACCAGCAAGTGCACTGGGTCGTCCAAGTAATACCTTACGTGAGTAAGGGTCGAATCCCACGGAGATTGTTGGTTTGAAGTAATCTATGGTTATCTTGTAAATCTTAGTTAGGAAGTCAATTGTGTTGATCAGTTGAATTGCGAATAAACAAGAGAGCATGGATTAAAGGTTACTTGTTATGCAGTAATGGAGAATATGTTGGAGTTTTGGAGATGCTTTGTCTTCTGAATCTCTGCTTTCCTCTGTTTTCTGGTTCACGCACGCACATCCTCCTATGGCAAGCTGTGTGTTGGTGGATCACCGTTGTCAATGGCTACCATCCATCCTTCCAGTGAAAACTACGCTCACGCGCTCTGTCACAGCACGGCTAATCACCGGTTGGTTCTCGATCTGGTTGGAATAGAATCCCTTGATTCTTTTGCGTCTGTCACAAACGCCCAGCCTTCATGAGTTTGAAGCTCGTCACAGTCATTCGATCATCGAATCCTACTCGGAATACCACAGACAAGGTTTAGACTTTCC
>NC_029790.2:96311581-96312261 GCF_000816755.2 Arachis ipaensis
CTGGGGCTGAGACTTAAGCAATTCACGTGCATAAGGCTGTTTTGGGCGTTCAACGCCAGGTTTGGATCCATTTCTGGCGTTTAACTCCAACTTTTGATCCTTTTCTGGCGTTGGACGCCAGAATTGGGCAAAGAACTGGCGTTGAACGCCAGTTTACGTCGTCTATCCTTGAGCAAAGTATGGACTATTAAATATTTCTAGAAATCTCTGGATATCTACTTTCCAACGCAATTGGAAGCGCGCCATTTTCAGTTCTGTAGCTCCAGAAAATCTACTTTGAGTGCAGGGAGGTCAGAATCCAACAGCATCAGCAGTCCTTTTTCAGCCTGAATCAGATTTTTGCTTAGCTCCCTCAATTTCAGCCAGAAAAATACCTGAAATTACAGAAAAACACACAACTCATAGTAAAGTCCAGAAATATGAATTTTTTTTAAAAACTAATGGAAATAAACTAAAAACTAACTAAAATATACTAAAAATTATATGAAATTAACCCCAAAAAGCGTATAAAATATTCGCTCATCACAACACCAAACTTAAACTGTTGCTTGTCCTCAAGCAACTAGACAAATAAAATAGAAGACTAATAGGTTGAAAATCAATAATATCTCAGAGTTTTTGAGTGAAGCTCAGATTCTAATTAGATGAGCGGGACTAGTAGCTTTTTGCTTCCGAACAGT
>NC_029790.2:96312348-96322208 GCF_000816755.2 Arachis ipaensis
TCTTCCTCTTCTTGAAGAACCAATGGTGCTCTTGAGCTCCTCTATGTCTCTTCTTTGCCTTTGTTGCTCTTTCCTCATTGCTCTTTGATCTGCAGTCAATTGCTCTACCACTAAATTATGGAAAAACAAAAGCAATGATTTTACCACACCAAAATTAAAAGGTTTGCGCGTCCTCGAGCAAAAGAAGAAAGAAGTGAAGAGGATGGAGGAGATGGAAGTGTGTGAATGGGTGGGTTTGGGAGGGAGATGGTTTGAATTTGAATGGTGAGGTAGGTGGGGATCCTGTGGGGTCCACAGATCCAGTCGGGTCAAAGATTTAGCATCCCTGCTCTAATTAGGCATACAAAATGCACTTACTGTGCAATCCTGGCGTTTAACGCCAGACTGCTGCCTGTTTCTGGCGTTAAACGCCCAAATGTAGCCTGTTTCTGGCGTTCAACGCCAGACTGATGCTTGTTTCTGGCGTTAAACGCCAGACAGATGCTTGTTTCTGGCGTCTAAATGCTAGAATGATCTTCCTCTAGGGTGTGCTGTTTTTCATTTTGTTTTTGATTTTCCATTTGTTTTTGTGACTTCACATGATCATCAACCTAAAGAAAACATAAAATAGCAATGGAAAATAAATAGATGTAATAACATTGGGTTGCCTCCCAACAAGCGCTTCTTTAATATCAATAGCTTGACAGTGAGCTCTCATGGAGCCTCACAGATAATCAGAGCAATGTTGGGACCTCCCAACACCAAACTTAGAGTTTGACTGTGGCCTCCCAACACCAAACTTAGAGTTTGACTGTGGGGGCTTTGGTTGACTCTGCAGTGAGAGAAGCTTTTCATGCTTCCTCTCCATGGTTACAGAAGGAGAACCTTGTGTCAGTTTCTCCTCTTCCTCAGGAGTTTTCAGAAGTTCTTTTATTTCCTCTGGTTCCTCCAGATCAGGCTGAACATCTTTAAAAATGTCCTCTAGCTCTGATTCGAGACTCTCAGTCATATGGACCTCTTCCACCAGGGAGTCAATAATGTCAACGCCCAGGCAGTCGTCTGATGTGTCTGGATGTTGCATAGCTTTGACAACATTCAACTTAAACTCATCCTCATTGACTCTCAGGGTTATCTCCCCTTTTTGGACGTTAATTAGGGTTCGTCCAGTTGCTAGGAATGGTCTTCCTAGAATGAGGGTTGTACTCTTGTGCTCCTCTATTTCCAGCACTACAAAGTCAGTAGGGAAGGCAAATGGCCCAACCTTGACAATCATGTCCTCAATTATGCCTGATGGGTATTTAATAGAGCCATTAGCAAGTTGAAGACAGATCCGGGTTGGTTTGACCTCTTCAGTCAAGCCAAGCTTTCTGATAGTGGATGCAGGGATTAGGTTGATGCTTGCCCCAAGATCACATAGAGCTGTCTTGGTGCAGTTACCCTCTAATATGCATGGTATCATAAAGCTCCCGGGATCTTTAAGCTTTTCTGGGAAGCTTTTCAGAATGACTGCACTGCATTCTTCAGTGAGGAGAACTCTTTCAGTTTCTCTCCAATCCTTCTAATGACTCAAGATATCTTTCATGAACTTGGCATAAGAGGGTATTTGCTCAAGTGCCTCTGCAAACGGAATCTTTATTTCAAAAGTCCTGAGATAATCTGCAAAGCGAGCAAATTGCTTATCCTGCTCCTCTTTCCGGAGTTTTTGAGGATAAGGTATATTGGCTTTATATTCCTCAACCTTAGTTGCTGCAGGTTTATTGCCTACAGAAGTGGTTGAAGAAGCCTTTTTAGAGGGGTTGTTATCAGCATTTGTGTGTGTCTGATCCCTCACTGGCAATTGAGTGCCAGAGTTAGAAACTGGAGTGACGTTAGATGCCAACTCCTGGTCTGTTCCTGGCGTCTGAACACCAGAACTGTGCCTATTTTGGGCGTTCAATGCCAGATCCTGCCCATTTTGGGTGTTCAACACCATATCCTTGCCCATTTCTGGCGTTGAACGCCAGTCCTGCCTTGTTTTTGGCGTTGAACGCCAGTTCTAAGCATGGTCTGGGCATTCAACGCCAGCCTTCCACCCAAATTCTGGCGTTTTAACGCCATAATTATTTTTCCACGGGCTCTTACTGTCCTCAGATGGATTTTGGGTGGTTTGCTCATTTCTTGGCTTCCTGCTGCCTTGAGGTGGGATATTTAATGTTTTCCCACTTCTTAATTGAACTGCTTGGCATTCTTCTGTTATTTGTTTTGACAACTGCTTCTTTGTTTGCTTCAATTGTTCTTCCATATTTATATTAGCCATCCTTGTCTCTTGTAGTCTGTCTTTAAGTTCGGCTAACTCCTGTGTTAGAAAGTCCAATTGCTGATTGAATTCAGCAGCTTGTTCAGCACGACTAAACTCAGCAGTTACTGTTTTAACGTCTTCTTTCATGGAAGGGTCACTGCTTAGGTACAGATGCTGATTTCTGGCAGCTGTATCAATGAGCTCTTGAGCTTCTTCAATTGTCTTTCTCATGTGGATAGATCCACCAGCTGAGTAGTCTAGAGAGATTTGAGCTCCTTCTGTAAGCCCATAATAGAAGATGTCTAACTGAACCCACTCTGAAAACATTTCAGAGGGGCATTTTCGTAGCATCTCTCTGTATCTCTCCCAGGCATCATAAAGAGATTCATTATCTCCTTGTTTAAAGCCTTGGATGTCCAGCCTTAGCTGTGTCATCCGTTTTGGAGGAAAGTATTGATTCAGGAATTTTTCTGTCAGCTGTCTCCATGTCCTTATGCTGGCCTTAGGTTGGTTATTTAACCACCTCTTAGCTTGGTCTTTTACAGCAAATGGAAACAGTAATAATCTGTAGACATCTTGATCTACTTCCTTATCATGTACTGTGTCAGCAATCTGTAAAAACTGTGCCAGAAACTCTGTAGGTTCTTCCTGTGGAAGACCGGAATACTGGCAACTTTGCTGCACCATGATAATGAGCTGAGGATTCAACTCAAAGCTACTGACTCCAATGGAGGGTATGCAGATACTACTCCCATATGAAGCAGTAGAGGGGTTAGCATATGACCCCAGAGTCCTCCTGGACTGTTCATTTCCACTTAGGTCCATGATGGAGAAAGGGAGATGATGTAAAATAGAAAAAATATTTTTATTTATTTTAATTATTTATTTATTTCGAAAATAAAATAAATTAAAATAAAATAAATAAAAATGGGTGAATATTTTCAAAAAAACTGAGGAGAGAGAAAGTGGTTAGGAAGTTTTGAAAAGGATATGATGATTTTTGAAAAAGGTTTTAAATTTTTGAAATAAAAATCTGAATTTTAGAAATAGATTTTGAAAAAAATGCTTTAAAATAGAGAGAAAAGATATTTTTGAATTTTAAGAGGAAAGAGAAAAACAATAAGATAGCACAAGATTTAAAATTTTTAGATCTAGTACTCCTTGTTTTCGAAAATTTGGAGGGAAAACACCAAGGAACACCAAACTTAAAAATTTTAAGATCAAGACACAAGGAAAACTCAAGAACACTTTGAAGACTCACAAGAACACAAGAACATGAAGAAAGAACACCAAACTTAAAACTTTTAGAAGACCACAAGAAATTTTCGAAAATTTAAGAAAAATCAACAAGAAAACACCAAACTTAAAGTTTGGCACAAGATTTATTCAAAGAAAAATTATTTTTGAAAAAGATTTTAAAAAGAAGATACCCAATTACCAAGAACATAGACCAACGCTCTATCCAACTGGGCAGTGAATGTAACACTTGTTTTGAAGAAGTATTTTTAATAACTAAGAATGAAATTTTTTTTTTAAAAACTAATGTTTTGAAAAAGCACAAGAAAAACAAGAAAAGAAACAAAACAAGAAAAATTAAAGATCAAACAAGAAAAATTCAATATATAATTTTCGAAAAGAATTTTTGAAAGAGAAAATAAGGATTCTAAAATTTTAACCAAAAACAATAATAAGAGACTCTAAACCAAAAAGAAAAATTTTTCCTAATCTAAGCAACAAAATAAACCGTCAGTTGTTCAAACACGAACAATCCCCGGCAACGGCGCCAAAATCTTGGTGCACGAATTGTGAATCACACTTTTCACAACTCGTACCACTAACCAGCAAGTGCACTGGGTCGTCCAAGTAATACCTTACGTGAGTAAGGGTCGAATCCCACGGAGATTGTTGGTTTGAAGCAATCTATGGTTATCTTGTAAATCTTAGTTAGGAAGTCAATTGTGTTGATCAGTTGAATTGCGAATAAACAAGAGAGCATGGATTAAAGGTTACTTGTTATGCAGTAATGGAGAATATGTTGGAGTTTTGGAGATGCTTTGTCTTCTGAATCTCTGCTTTCCTCTGTTTTCTGGTTCACGCACGCACGTCCTCCTATGGCAAGCTGTGTGTTGGTGGATCACGATTGTCAATGGCTACCATCCATCCTTCCAGTGAAAACTACGCTCACGCGCTCTGTCACAGCACGGCTAATCACCGGTTGGTTCTCGATCCGGTTGGAATAGAATCCCTTGATTCTTTTGCGTCTGTCACTAACGCCCAGCCTTCATGAGTTTGAAGCTCGTCACAGTCATTTGATCATCGAATCCTACTCGGAATACCACAGACAAGGTTTAGACTTTCCGGATTCTCATGAATGCCGCCATCAATTCTAACTTATACCACGAAGATTCTGATTAAGAGATCTAAGAGATACTCATTCAATCTGATATAGAACGGAGGTGGCTGTCAGGCACACGTTCATGGGTTGAGAATGATGATGAGTGTCACGGAGCATCACCTTCATCACAGTTAAGCGCGAATGAACATCTTAGATAGGAACAAGCGTGTTTGAATGGAAAACAGAAATACTTGCATTAATTCATCGAGACACAGCAGAGCTCCTCACCCCCCAACAATGGAGTTTAGAGACTCATGCCGCCACAGAGTACCAAGTTCAGATCTAAAATGTCATGAGATACAAAATAAGTCTCTAAAAGTTGTTTAAATACTAAACTAGTAGCCTAGGTTTACAGAAAATGAGTAAACTATGATAGATGGTGCAGAGATCCACTTCTGGGGCCCACTTGGTGTGTGCTGGGGCTGAGACTTAAGCAATTCACGTGCATAAGGCTGTTTTGGGCGTTCAACGCCAGGTTTGGATCCATTTCTGGCGTTTAACTCCAACTTTTGATCCTTTTCTGGCGCTGGACGCCAGAATTGGGCAGAGAACTAGCGTTGAACACCAGTTTACGTCGTCTATCCTTGAGCAAAGTATGGACTATTATATATTGCTGGAAAGCCCTGGATGTCTACTTTCCAACGCAATTAGAAGCTTGCCATTTCGATTTCTGTAGCTCCAGAAAATCCACTTTGAATGCAGGGAGGTCAGAATCCAACAGCATCAGCAGTCCTTTTTCAGCCTGAATCAGATTTTTGCTTAGCTCCCTCAATTTCAGCCAGAAAAATATCTGAAATTACAGAAAAACACACAACTCATAGTAAAGTCCAGAAATATGAATTTTTCCTAAAAACTAATGGAAATAAACTAAAAACTAACTAAAACATACTAAAAATTATATGAAATTAACCCCAAAAAGCGTATAAAATATCCGCTCATCAGCGTGCGCATCGCTGGCCGAATTTCCTTTCCACGCGTGCGCGTCAGGTACGTGCTCGCGTCATTGTGCAGATTCACTTCCATGCGTACGCGTCAGGAACGCGCACGCGTCGCTGTGATTTTATCTGTTTCGCACGCACACGTGAGCCATGCGTGCGCGTCACTTCTCGCTGGTTGTCTCCTTTATTTCTTGTGCTCCTTCCATTTTTGCAAGCTTCCTCTCCATTCTCTAAGCCATTCCTTCCCTATAAATCCTGAAACACTTAACACATAGATCACGGCATCGACTGGTATAAAGGAGAAATTAAAATACACAATTTAAAGGCTTAGGAAGCAGGTTTTCAATCATAGCATAAAACTAGAAAGGAATTGTAAAACCATACAAATAGTATGAATAAGTGAGTGAATAGTTGATAAGAACCACACAAATTAGCACAAGATAAACCACAAAATAGTGGTTTATCAAACTCCCCACACTTAAACATTAGCATGTTGATGCGCATAAACTAGTTATGCCACGATTTAGGAAATTGCACGATCGGCAAAATTCCTTCCGGCAAGTGCACCGGTTATCGTCAAGTAAAAACTCACAATAGAGTGAGGTCGAATCCCACAAGGATTGGTTGAATGAGCAATTCGGATTAGAAGTGAGTCTAGTTGAGCGGAATCAAGAATTAGATGAGAATTGCGGAATGTAAAATTGGCGGGAAACGTAAATGGCAAGAAATTGAAATGGCGGAATCTTAAATTGCGTGAATCAAAGAGCAGAAGCTAAATTGCTGAAATTAAAAGGGAATGGGGGTGATTGCAATGAATTGAGTTGCAGAATGTAAAGAGAAAGTGGAAATCAGAAATGGGGAATTCATTGGGTTATAGGAGATATTGAGATCTCCGAATCAAAACATGTTTATCTCTTCCTCAACCAATGCGTTCATTGAATTTTGCTTGGCAATCTTATATGATTGGATCCCAATCCCTTTGCTCACCAATTCTCTCTAAAAACAAACAAATTCCCAATCCCTTGGTTTAAATGTTCATAAGAAGAGATGATGCTCGATCACTGATTATACCACACAGTTTCATGAACCACAATTTGGTAGGATTACATGTCACAATATCCATCCAAACCCCAATCCAATTCACTGTGAGATAGAATTATTGAAGCTTCGGCTTCTTCCTCCATATCTAATACCACAAAATCGGCAGGGAATATGAAATCTCCCACTTTTACCAACAAATCTTCAACTATCCTATGAGGGAATTTAAAGGTTCGATCTGCCAATTGGAGGGCCATTCTTGTTGGTTTGGCTTCCTCAATCTCCATTCTTCTCATCATTGTTAGAGACATCAAATTGATACTGGCCCCTAAGTCACACAAGGCCTTCTCTACCATGACTTCTCCTATGATGCAGGGGATTTGAAAACTGCCTGGATCCTTCAATTTCTGAGGCAATTTGTGTTGAATGATGGCACTGCATTCTTCAGTCAACAACACAGTTTCCTCATTTCTCCAGCTTCTCTTTTTGGTCATTAATTCCTTTAAGAATTTTGCATAGAGTGGCATTTGCTCTATTGCCTCAGCAAACGGAATGTTGATTTGAAGCTTCTTGAAAATCTCCAAAAATCTGGAGAATTGGCCATCCTTTTAACCTTTCATCAAACGTTGAGGATATGGTGCTTTGGGTGTGTACGGCTTCAGGACCTCTTTTTCTTTTTCTCTTGTTGCAGACGGTGTAAAGGATTGTCCCTGTTCCTTGTCTCTCACATTTTCCTTTGCTTCATCCTCTGTGGGTTCAATTGAGATCTCCTTTAGCTTTTTTCCACTTCTGAGGGTTATGGCTTTACATTCTTCCCTTGCAATAGCCTTGGCAGCATGAGAAACACTTGGCCCAGGGATTTGCTTATACAAATACCCAATTTGATTTTCTAACTTCTGGATGGCAGCTCCTTGGTTTTGCAAGTTGGAAATTACTTCTTCCTTAAAAGCTTTCAATTCGGTTATGTCTTGACCAATGGTTGCAAGCATTCCTTCTATCCTGTTTAATTGATCTTGAAATTGTTGGTTCGGATTAGATTGGGTAGGTCGATTATTTTGGCCTTGATATGATGGTTGGGAGTAAGTGTTTTGTGTGGCTTGGTATGATCTTTGGTTGGAGTTTTGGTATGTGGAATTGTTATGTTGGTTATGGTTGTAAGGTTTGTGGTTTTGTGGTTGGGTTTGTTGGTTCCCCCACCCAAAGTTTGGGTGCTCTCTATCCATGTTGAGATCTAGAGCTTCCTCAAAATTGTCCTCAGATTCTCCTTCAGATTCTTCTTCTCCCAGTACTCTCTTCCCTCTTGCTTCCCTTCTAAGTCTATGAAGGGTCCTCTCTGGTTCGGTATATGGAGGAGTTGATGTCTCTCCTCTCCTACCTGTCATACAAGAACACAGCAAAGGCAACAAACAAGTGAAATACTCTTGGTTAATGGAAGAGTATGGTTAGAGCAGTTGAGGAGTTAATTCAAACAGTTAGTGAGTCAGTGAGTTAGTTGCTTGAATTTAAAGGCATAAAGAAAGAAAGCATGTAACAGAGTGCAGAAATTAAAATTCAACAAGTAACTTGTACTGAATTAATCAAAACAAAAAAAATTGCTCAATCTAGTTAACTTCCAATTTGAGAATTGACAATCGAAAACCAATCCCCGGCAACGGCGCCATAAACTTGATGCGCATAAACTAGTTATGCCACGATTTAGGAAATTACACGATCGGCAAAATTCCTTCCGGCAAGTGCACCGGTTATCGTCAAGTAAAAACTCACAATAGAGTGAGGTCGAATCCCACAAGGATTGGTTGAATGAGCAATTCGGATTAGAAGTGAGTCTAGTTGAGCGGAATCAAGAATTAGATGAGAATTGCGGAATGTAAAATTGGCGGGAAACGTAAATGGCAAGAAATTGAAATGGCGGAATCTTAAATTGCATGAATCAAAGAGCAGAAGCTAAATTGCTGAAATTAAAAGGGAATGGGGGTGATTACAATGAATTGAGTTGCAGAATGTAAAGAGAAAGAGGAAATCAGAAATGGGGAATTCATTGGGTTATAGGAGATATTGAGATCTCCGAATCAAAACATGTTTATCTCTTCCTCAACCAATGCGTTCATTGAATTTTGCTTGGCAATCTTATATGATTGGATCCCAATCCCTTGGCTCACCAATTCTCTCTAAAAACAAACAAATTCCCAATCCCTTGGTTTAAATGTTCATAAGAAGAGATGATGCTCAATCACTGATTATACCACACAGTTTCATGAACCACAATTTGGTAGGATTACATGTCACAATATCCATCCAAACCCCAATCCAATTCACTGTGAGAAAGCTTCTCTAGCATGAATCCTCCATTCCTTTCCCAAGGTTCCGAAGGATTCCAATTATGGGTAATTTCTTTCCCAAGACAACTACCCAATAGAATTAGATCGAGAAGCTTTCTAACAAAATTCAAGAGAAAAGATTGAAGAAGAAGATAAACTATTATTGATTCATTGAATTACAATAGAGCTCCCTAACCCAATGGAAGGGGGTTTAGTGAGTCATAGCTCTGAATTCAATTACAAAGGTATGAAAACTAGCCAAAAATGAAAGGTAAAAAAAGTACTCCTAACTTCAATTCTATCCTATTTATACACTTTCTATATTGAGCTTCTGTTGTGTTTCTTGGGCTTTGAGGCCTCTCCCTGCTTTCCTTTTGCTTTAGGTTTATGATCCATAATCTTGATGAGGCTGCTGATCCACATTCTGTAACATTCATTGAGCCAACTTAGTGATAATCAAGTACTGACACATGACTCAACAAATTGAAATTCCAGACTCATCAATCCTTCAGGCCCAATCCCATAAACCATAATATTCAATTGGGTTTCATTCCAGAGTAAGTTTAAGTTAATGTTTGTGCTCAAAAGCTAACTTAAACTGCAATATTTTTGGCCCAGAAACCTTTTCCAATAGTGGCGTTTAAGTTGCAGTTTAAGCTTAAACTGCAGCTTAAACGCCAGACACTTCCAGTGATGCCTTTTGTGGAAGCACGTTTAAGCTTCAGTTTAAGGTTAAACTGAAGCTTAAACGTGGAAATGGAAGAAGGCAGCCCTGGAGGGTCACTCAGTCGAACACGTTTAAGCTTCAGTTTAAGGTTAAACTGAAGCTTAAACGTGGAGATAGGAAAGGCAGCCCTGGAGGTCGAACACGTTTAAGCTCCAGTTTAAGGTTAAACTGGAGCTTAAACGTGGAA
>NC_029790.2:96322303-96334799 GCF_000816755.2 Arachis ipaensis
TTCCAGCATTTCTTATCCTTCATGATTCTGGCGTTTAAGCTCCAGTTTAGGCTTAAACTGGAACTTAAACGCCATTTCCAGCATTATATGGCTTGGTAGTTTAAGTTCCAGTTTAAGCTTAAACTGGAACTTAAACTCCACATGTGATATTCAAGCTTCCTTTATTGATTTTGTTGCTTCTTTGCCTAGCCTCTTCTTCCCTGAAATCATCCAAACAATTGCATCAAAGTCTTGCAAAATTTCATGAGAAATCTTCCATTCATAGCATTCAAGTAATATAACTAAAAACTCATGGAATTTGCATCAAAATCATACTGTTTGGATGGTTCATTGCTTTGTTATTCATTTAACCATTCTTGGTTACTTTAAGCTCAAGAAAATGCATAAAACCACTAAAACTAACAGAAAAATGCTAGTGAAACTAGCCTAAGATGCCTTGGCATCACATGTCCTCATGCTAAACTCAAGGAGACAAAGAGAATGAATAAGGGATAGTAAGACTCATGAAATGCAACTTATATGTGAATGCAACTATATGCTAAAATGATTCTGCCCACTTGGTTAAAAGCAAACAAGTTCTCCAAGACAAACACAAACCAAATTCCACTAATTCAAATCATACAATAAAAAGCAAGTAAACTTGTAAGAAGAGAGCTCATAAAAGCAGGAAACATAGAATTAAGCATTGAACCCTCACTGGTAATATATGTGCACTCTAATCTCTCTAGTGTATAGGGTAATCACTCTACTCTTCTCTAGTCATGCTTTCTAAACTTTGTTCTTCTCCTAACTAATCAACAAGTATTTAATGTACCAATGCAAACATCATGAGTTTTTTTCAAGGTTGTAATGGGGCTAAGGTAAAGGTGAGGGTATATGTATGGCTAAGTGGGCTATAATTTGAATCTCTGATTAACCTAAGCTCTCACCTATATACACACTCTATATACTTTTAAATTCATGCCTAGCTGCCCAAAATTCTCACTTTTGCATTACATACTCATGCATTAACTTTTCTTTTAACTTGTATCACATATGCATTGATCTTTTCCTTAACTTAGCTTAGCAGTGGGATAATTTTGTCCCCTTATTTATTTACTTATTGAATATTTTTGGATTTTTTAAATATAAAAGCAAATATAACTTATCAATGCACATGGATTTTTATTTTTTTCTGGTCTCACATGAGTAGGTACCCAAATTCTCAATATTTTTTCAATTGTAAAAAAATATATCACATTCCCTTACTAACCCATGTTCCCACTTTTCCCCACACTTAATTAACACACTATCTCTATCCTAAGCTAACCAGAGATTCAATTTGGGGTATTTAATTGTTTTTCTGCTTAAGGCTAGTGATGTGGTAAAATATAGAACAAATGTGGATTAATAGGCTCAATGTGGGTAACAAGGGTGATTTAAAAGGGTAGGCTTATTTGGGATAAGTGAGTTGATAATCAAATAATGGCCTCAATCCTATGCGTGCATATAAATACATTAAACATTGGACATATAGTAGAAACAAAATATAAATTACAATCATAGAGAAGTAAACACACAAGAATAAAAATTTTTATAGTTAAATAATGTAACCATGTAATTAAGCTCAAGTCTCACAGGTTGTGTGTTCTAGCTTAAAACCATGTTCCAAATACAACTTCAAACAAGCTTAACACAAAAATTTTAATTTTAAATTAGTGAAAATTTTCAAAAATAGGGTCTTAAAAAGGACTTATTATTTTTCAACCAAGCAGAACATGCATGCAAATAAAAGAAAATAAAAGAAAATAAATATCCTATTGAAGTTAAGAAAGAGAAATTACCTCCGAAAGTCAGGTACTGACCGACCTCCCCACACTTAAGGCTTTACACCGTCTTCGGTGCCATCAGTCAGGAACAAAGGGGAGCTAGTAGTAGTATCTCTACAACCGGGACCGTCATGACTCCCTGTGCTGGTAAATGAAGTGGAGTTCGGGGTGTCTGGGTCTGTGTCAGGTCTGTGGTTTCCCATAAGCAGCTCCTTGAGGAATGTGAATCGGCGCTGGTTACGGAACTCCCTTAGTGATAAACCCCTATTTTATGATTCATCTTGTGCTCAATTAAGTGTTTTTATCAATTCTTCACCCACTTATTCATGTAAATTGCATTGTTTTACTATTCCTTCCTTATTTTATGATATATGTGAAAACATGTTTCCTATGCTTTAAAAATATTAATTTTAATTATCCTTTATTACCATTCAATGCCATGATCTGTGTGTTAAGTAATTTCAAACTTTATAGGGTAGGAATGGCTTAGAGGATAGAAAGAAAACATACAAAAATGGAAGAAAAGCACAAAAATGGAGTTTTAAAGAAAAAGCAGCGACGCGCACGCGTGGACGACGCGGATGCGTGCCTTGAGCTGAACGCAAATGACGCGTACGCGTGACTGACGCGTACGCGTGACAAGGAAAAACTCCAAATGATGCGAACGCGTGACCCACGCGCACGCGTGACAGACGTCACGTGCAGGAATCTGCAGAAAACACCCTCAGCAATTTCTGGGCCCCTTTTTAACCCAAATCCAAGCCCAGAAACACAAAATAGAAACTAGAGAATAGGGGAATCAACAAGAACAACATATACAACATTCATATTCACAATTTTAAGATTTAGATGTAGTTTTAGAGAGAGAGAGAGGCTCTCTTCTCTCTCTTAGGATTTATGATTAGAATTTCTCTTAAAGGTTAGGTTTACTTCTTCTGCATTCCAAGTTCTATGTTCTATGTTCTTTTAAATCTAGTTTCTCTTATCTACTTTTATTTACTCTATTACTTTAGTTGCTCTATTTCACTTGGTAATTATTTATGTTGTCAAAATTGGCTTATAAACTCTTCATGTTAGATTTGAATATTCTATTTAATACAATTTGAGGTATTTCAGATGTAATTCCTTGAGAGACGACCCGAGGTTTCAATACTTTGGTTATTAATTTTATTGGGTTTGCTTTAGTGACAAATAATTTTTTGTACGAAAGGATTCTTTGCTGGTTTAGAAACTATACTTACAACACGATTATTTTTATGAATTTCTTTACTGGCAAGAAATCCAATCGTCACTTAGCTTTGCCTTCTGGTCTTGCCGGTCCAACCTCTCAAGTATCTGATGGAGCAGCTGATTTGTTGAAGGTGCTTGTGGTGTGGAAGGAGGAATGTCCTCAACCGGTTCTGCAGGCTGGTTAGTAGTGGCTGTTGGGGGTCTGATATACTTCTCGTTAGGGATGTACTGATCATCCCGTGGAATAATGGCCTTGGTGTCCCCAGCTCTGTAGGATACTCCGGCTGCTGAGACTAGATCTGAAACCAAGACGGGAAAAGGTAAGTTACCCGCAATTTGTATGTGTCCCATTGCATTCCGGATGTGTCTTGGTAAGTTGAGGGGCTGGTCTGTAAGGATACACCAGAGTAGAACAGCCATGTCTGCAGTGAAGGAGGACTCGTGAGTTCTCTGAAAGACGTAATGGGACATAATCTGTGCCCATACTCGAGCCTCCAAGGTGAGTGCTGAAGCCAATATCCCTTTAGGTCGGGATTGATGCTATCCATAGATCCATCTGCTGCCAGGTTGTGCGATAACTCTGAGAACGGCGTCCCAGTCAAATTTGTATGTCTGGCGTTTGACAGAGGCTTCTTGAAATGCGTCTAATCCTTCTGGAGCAGGGGGAAGAGCTAAAGCTCGCTGAATGGCCTCTTCAGTTATGGAGACTTACTTCTGATGGACAAAGACAGACTGCAGGGTTGGCATGTGAAAATTGGAGTAGAATTCAACTACCCATGATAGGTTAACCTGCCGTGGCTGTTTCTGTAGGAATCCCCATTGTCTTTGCTCAATACGGGGCTCAACAAATTTAACAATGTTGGTTGGAAGGATCAAGAGGTACTCATTGTTATAGTTTCTTTCAGCCAGAATGGGAACATCTGCTCACAGTAGCGGTTAGTAAACCGCGCAGTGTCCTTTGTTGGAAAAGCTTTCTCTTTTTCATCGACCTTGATGATCCTCTTGATTCGTTTTATTGAGGGCTTTACTGCTGTTGAAGATGGCTCTGTCACTAGTGCTCTTTTTGTTCCTTTCCTTGCTGGTAGTTTGGGAGTAGCTTTCTCTTTACCCTTCTTGGTGGCCATCCTGATAAGGAAAAAAGAAAGTAACACGTGAAGCTAAGGTTTTGAGCAAGGAAGAGGACAGGGCAAATGATAATCTATGCACAGTAAAGAAGGATGTCGTTGACACATGGTCACGACTACAGGTGAAAAGTTCATCAATGAAAAATAGCAAGTGAATGTGATGGCAAATATATGCAAGATGTTTATTGGCATGCTGGCAAAGGCATGAGTAGCATAGATCAAGCATTAAAACCCTAATTTGATTATCAAGTCTTTGAAACTAACAATCTGTTTGTATTGACAATTATGTTCAATGAATAATGAATAAAAAGGGGTTTTGTGAAAAATAGGCATGAGTAGTAGAATAGAATAATATAAAAATAATGCACAATGCCATACATGCTTTTTCACAACCACTTAGCATGCATGGTAAATATGTTGTTGAAAGTATTAAATTGAACATGCAAGCAACCCTTTAAGAAGTAATATAGAATTGTCAAACAATTCCTTAATAATCCACAAGAAAAATATAGAAAATAATTACCCAAATAAATTTCCAACACCAATTAAAAGGGTTTAAAAAGAAAAAGAAAGAAAAAGAAAACATAGATAATGAAAGTAAAAAGAAAAAGAAGAAGAAAACATAAATAAAGATAAAATAGTAATAATTGAAAAGTAAAGAGGGAAGAAGAAGATAAAAGAACCTTGATGATGATTGTGAAGAAGAAAGAAGGGGGAAAGAAAGTAAAAAATTGAGAAGGAGTAAAGAAGAAAGAAATAAGAAGGGAGAAGAGAAAAATAGGATTGAGGAAAAGATAATATATCTGGCACTGATCTAGTAAAACTGTGCGTCGCATGTGACGCGGACGCATGGGTCACGCGTTCGCGTGAGTTGCAAAATTTTCAAGTGACACGAACGCATCGGTCACGTGGACGCGTGACTTGATTTGTGCTAGTGGCACGAGAGCAGCCTCGTGTTCACACAACTTTCTGTCTCTAACGCATATTGCCAAAAGTTAGGGTGACGCGTGCGCGTGGGTGACGCGCACGCATGAATGGCCTTACTTTGAAAGATGATGCGGACGCGTGGGGCACAGGTTCGCGTGATGGGGCTTTGTGCTTTTAGCACAATTCCAGCCCCACTCCATCCTAACTCTCTGCCATGTACCCATTTACGTCGATTTCGCAGGGTCACGTGTGTGCGTGAGTGACGCGGACGCGTGGGAGGCTATTTTCGCAAACGACGCGGTCGCGTCAGGGACGCGTTCGCGTGATCGCGTTGGTGCCAAAGGCACGCTTCCAGCCACGCTCCCACATGACTTTCTGTTCAATTCCCCTTTTTGTCGTATGCACATATGGCGCGGACGCGTCAGCGATGCTTGCGCGTCGTGTGCATTTCCATTTTTTTTATTTTTTTATTTTTTTTATGCAGTATGCAGGATGCAAAATACAGAATGCAGATGACTATGCAGAAATTATGAATGAACACGAATGAAAATAAAATAAAATAAAATAAAACTAAGAACAAAAAGGAAAGAATATACCATGGTGGGTTGTCTCCCACCAAGCACTTTTCTCTAACGTCCTTAAGTTGGACGGTCCACTAGCTCAGTCTTCTGTTGTGGGTGGATCTTCCAAGAGGAAGATCTCCAGCTCCTTATTTTTCTTCATCTTCTCACCATGATATAGCTTTAAGCGATGTCCATTGACCTTGATGAAGTTGGATCTTGAAGGATGACTTAGGTGAAAGACTCCATATGGCTCTGCTTTCTCTACTCTGTAGGGACCTTCCCATCTGGATCTCAGCTTACCTGGCATGAGCCTCAGTCTAGAGTTGTAAAGGAGAACCAACTCCCCAAGTTTGAACTCTCTCCTTTTGATGTGTTGTCATGTACAACCTTCATTTTCTCTTTGTATCGCCTGGAATTATCATATGCTTCTAGGCGTAGATTTTCTAACTCTTGTAGCTGCATTTTCCTTTCAGCTCCTGCTTTCTCAAATCCCATGTTGATCTCTCTCACCACCCAGAATGCTTTGTGTTCTATCTCTACTGGGAGGTGACATGCTTTTCCATAAACCAAGCGGAAGGGACTCATTCCTATAGGTGTCTTGTATACAGTCTGATACGGGTAGGAATTTCTTCCACCCATTTAGAAATATAATCTACAGCTAACAATATATATGAGAAACCGCTCGAGTTTGGAAACGAACCCATGAAGTCAATGCCCCAAACATAAAAAATCTCACAGAACAACATAATTTGTTGGGGCATCTCATCCCTCTTGGATATGTTACCAAACCTTTGGCATGGAGAACAAGATTTACAAAAAGCAGTAGCATCTTTAAAAAGAGTGGGCCACCAGAATCCACAGTCTAGGATTTTTCTAACTGTCCTTTGAGGACCAAAATGTCCACCACTCTCAGATGAGTGGCAGGCCTCTAAAATGGACTGAAATTCTGATTGAGGCACACATCTCCTAATTATCTGGTCAGCACTATACTTCCACAAATAGGGATCATCCCATATATAATATTTGGACTCGCTTTTCAGCTTGTCCCTCTCGTGCTTAGTAAAATTGGGAGGAAAAGTATGGCTGACTAGATAATTAGCTACAGGTGCATACCAAGGAACTACTTATTGCATGCAAGCTGTCAAAAGGAAAAGCATCGTTGATAGGAGTGGAGTCATCTTTAATGTGCTCAAGGCGACTCAAGTGATCCGCCACTAAATTCTGAGAACCACTCCTATCCTTAATTTCTAAATCAAATTCTTGTAGCAGCAATATCCATCATATTAGCCTTGGTTTGGACTCTTTTTTGGCTAATAAATACTTTAGAGCGGCATGGTCTGTGTACACTACCACCTTAGTACCAAGAATAAGCTCAGAATTTATCCAGAGCAAAAATAATAGCAAGAAGCTCTTTTTCAGTGGTAGTGTAATTAGACTGAGCAGCGTCTAATGTCTTGGAAGCATAAGCAATTACGAAAGGATCCTTACCTGCGTGCTGGGCCAGCGCCTCTCCTACAGCATGGTTGGAGGCATCACACATAATCTCAAAGGGCTGGCTCCAGTTTGGTCCTCTCACAATTGGAGCTTGAGTCAAGGTGATCTTCAGCTTATCGAATGCCTCTATGCAGTCCTCACTCAGTTCGAATTCTACATCCTTCTGCAGAAGTCTGGATAAGGGCAGTGCTACCTTACTGAAGTCCTTGATGAATCTCCGGTAGAAACCTGCATGGCCAAGGAACGAACGAACTTCCCTTACGGAGGAGGGGTATGGTAGACTAGAAATGACATTTATCTTTGCTGGATCTACATAGATACCAGTATTAGAGACAACATGTCCTAGTACAATACCTTGTTTGACCATAAAATGACACTTTTCAAAATTTAAAACAAGGTTTGAACTGACACACCTGTCTAATACTCTAGATAAACTATCCAAGCAAAGGCTAAAGGAATCACCATATACACTAAAATAATCCATAAAAACCTCCATACAATTCTCAATAAGATCAGAGAAAAGACTCATCATGCACCTTTGGAAAGTAGCTGGTGCATTGCACAAGCCAAAGGGCATTCTCTTGTAAGCATAAGTCCCAAAGGGACATGTAAAAGTAGTCTTTTCCTGATCTTCAGGAGCTATATGAATCTGGAAATAGCCTGTGTAACCATCTAGAAAGCAATAATATGATTTACCTGACAGGCGATCCAGCATTTGATCAATGAATGGCAGGGGGTAGTGATCCTTACGAGTAGCCTGGTTGAGGCGCCTGTAATCAATGCAAACCCTCCAGGCGTTCTGTACTCTGGTTGCTATGAACTCTCCTTGCTCACTCTTCACTGTAGTGACTCCAGACTTCTTGGGCACCACTTGTACTGGGCTTACCCATTCACTGTCTGAGATGGGGCAGATGATATCTGCCTCAAGTAATCTGGTCAATTCCTTCTTGACAACCTCTAAGATAGTGGGATTCAGTCTTCTTTGGGGTTGACGGACATGCCTTGCTCCCTCTTCTAGAAATATTCTGTGCTCACAAACTTAAGAGTTGATGCCTACTATATCTGCCAAGCTCCACCCAATTGCCTTCTTGTGTCTTCTCAACACACTAAGCAACTGCTCCTCTTGTTGGGAAGTGAGTTCTCTTGCAATGATGACTGGGAGCTTTGGTATAAAAATTATTGTCGGTCTAGATTTTCTTCTTACAGAAAAGAATTACTTCGTTGTAAGCATAGCTCCAAACCAACAAACAACTCTCACATCAAATTAAATTGAGTTGTCACATGTACAAACCCCTACTAATTTACTTAGTAGTGGGTTAGCGTCAATGGATGTCAAATTGATCACTATGGGTTCTCAAATCACCAAATCAATCATACCCAATGACTCAAGATTACCCAATTCCCTTGGCTTAGGCCAAGAGTTGACAAAACTACTCAGAAATTAAAGGGATCATTTCATCAAACACATAGAGTGCAATAAAGGTAAGCATCATAAATTGTAAGAATAATAAAATCTAACAACTACTAAGTACAAGAAAAGTAAGATCACAATTCAATTCATCAATAAAAAGGAACATCAACATTAAATTGCATTAAAAGTAAACCAAATCCAACATGAGTTCATCGTCATAAAAGAGAGCAAAATGAGAAATTAACATCACAATTAAGAAAACCAAGATGTAGGAATGAGAAATTATAAAAGAAACAAGATGAGATCAAGTAATTGAACTTGAATTTAAGATAATCTACCCTAATTCTAACCTAATTCTAGAGAGAAGAAGGAGCTTCTCTCTCTAGAAAACTAACTAAAGGCTCATGTTGGCTAAACTAATTGCTCCCCCTTTGCTTGGACTTTAATTCTGCATGAAATACACTCAGAAACAAGTTGGACTTGGGCCTGGGCAGCTCAGAAATCGCCCCTAGCGTTTTGCCTTCAAGTGGGCCATGTAAGAGTATTGGCGCATGTGCGCCATATGCGCGTGCGCGTCGATTGGCAATTTCTCCATCCGGGCGGAAGCGGCATGTACGCGTGCGTGTCTATGGGTGAGATCTCTTTTGCGCGTGCGTGCCTTGTGCGCGTGCGCGTCCTTTGATACACTCCCAATCTTTGTTTCTTCATGCCTTCTCCCTTTTGTATGCTTTTCTACTCATTTCTCTCATCCAATACTTGCCTTATAACCTGAAATCACTCAACACACACATCAAGGCATCGAATGGAATTAAAATGAATCAAAATTACCAATTTAGGGCCTAAAAAGCATGTTTTTACACTTAAGTAAAATTCAAGGGAGAATCACAAAACCATGCTATTTCATTGAATAAATGTGGAAAAAGGTTATAAAATCCACCAAAATAAGCACAAGAAAAATCACGAAATTGGGGTTTATTAAATCTCCCCACACTTAAACTAAGCATGTCCTCATGCTAAAATCAAGAAGAAGCAAAGGATATTAACATTTATTCAATGCAACTACTAAATGCAATCTATCTATATGCAATCTATTTACATGATGCAATGGCTTAGTCAAAACAAATCAATCTCCAAAAATACACATACATGCACAAGGGCCAAGGTATTAGCAATCAAGCAAACCACAATTGGATCGAATCATTAAAAGAGTTCACAAACTTGCAAGAAAAGATGATCATGGGTGGAAACATGTAATTGAGCGATCGAACCCTCACCGGATATGTATTCGCTCTAGTCACTCAAGTGTATGGGGTTGATTCACTCAATTCTCCCCTAATCATGTTTTCCAAAATTTTTTTTCATCTAACAATCAACAATTATTTCATGCATGTAATGGGGTCAAGGTAGGATGCATATGGTCAAGTGAACTTGAGATTTGAATCTTTGATTGATCTTCCTATAGGCGCAGGTCTCATCAGGATGATGGTGGCAGCGCAGTGCATCTCTAATAGCCTCCTCAGTGATCATAATCTCTCTACCCCTCAGCTGAACCGAATCAATATTAGCTCGGAAGAAGTTGCAATAAAATTCTCTCACCCACGAAGTGTTCACCCTCCCCAAATCTCTATCAACAAAGTCCAATCCTAACTCCAGAATTCGGGTGTTAATGGCACGCCTCACATCATTGGGAAGAAGCAGTTTCTTCTCAATGTTCAAATTTTTCTTCCGGAAGTTGGAGAAGCGAAGTTCACAATAGAGGTTTGGGAATTTTACTTGGTCAGTAGATGGTAGCAACTGGTTTTCCCTATCCACCTCATTCAGCAGATTCTTAGCATAATTTGCATGGGAAAAGGGGGTAGAGGCCTTAGAGCGCTTCCTCTTTTTAGAAGTAGTGGCTATAGCCTTTCCTTTATCCGACATCCTGAAAAACAGAGATGATACAATATAAGCAGATAGCCAAATAGATACAAAGCACTCAAAGCAAAGCATATTCATGAAGTGAATCAAAGAAAGGAGATTTCTTGGAATACAAGCAAACAGAATTCGGAATGCAGGTCAGACTTCCGACCAAGAATTGAAACAGAACAAATTCAGACAGCAACAAAGATTTCAATTAATCCTAAATCCACTACTTAGCCCAGATTCGCTAACCACCTAAATTAAACTAAACTAACTAACTAAGATAATCTAACTAAACTAACAAAACTATCATAAAGCAAAAAAAGGGAAGCAGAACAGGGGAGGCAGAAACCTGGGGAGACAGAGACTGAATGGAGCGGATGAAGGGAAGGTGCAGCACAAAGGAGTGAGTTGGCCAGAGCGAACGGCGGTCTGGTGGCACCGTGGAGCTTGCGCCAGCGACAATGGGGGTCGCGGCTGTGCTCGTGGCGGAGCAGGGGCTGGATACGAGAGAAAACAGAGAAGAGATGATTGAGTGGGAGAGAAGGAGAGCGAGGGTTGAGGGCGCGCACGGCGACGGCAGCGGTGGTGTGCCGGAGGGCTCGCCGGTTATGGGGAGGGAAGGTGGTTCTGAAGGAGGGAGAAGAGGGAGAGACGTTAGAGAAGAGAGGGAGCTGGGGGCGCGTCTGTGTTAGGGATTTTGTGTCCCTGGTTAAATGGGATTTTTAAATCCACACGGGCGCACACCGTGCGCATCCGCATGGGTGACAGAAATAGGGAAGTGACGCGGGGGCGCCATACGCGCCTACGCGTAGATGGGAGAATTAGGGATCGGCGTGAACGCATACAGTGCGTGTCCGCGCGGTTGTGCTGGGCCTAGAGGCACAAAAGAGGCCCAGAGTTGGCACAACTCTCGGGTCCTTTGGCTTGGGTGATGCTAAAACGCATCGACGCGCGCGCGCACTGTGCGCTTGCGTGTGGATGGCTTGAACTTATGGAGTGGATGCGGAGGCGCCAAGTACGCCAACGCGTGGGTAGTGAAACAAGGAGTGGAATCCACTTCCTGATCATTCTCCTTCAACTCTCCGTTTACTTTCGCAACTTTACTTCCTTTTTAACATCCTTTATGAGCTCAACATATCCCAAATATCTATCCACTACTTCCTTTTGTTCACTAATCTCTATCTTCTCCTCTTGTTGTACTTCTTGCTTCAACTCTTCTTCTCCACCTTGGAGCTTCAAGTTTATTCCCTCGCTAGGCTCCTTGATAGTTTCTCCGCATTCAACAATGGAAGTACTCAGGGTACACGATCCTAGGTGAGATGTTAGGTGATTCACGACTTCTACCATGCTAGCTATCCTTGCTTTTAGCTCCTTAAACTTAGTTTCATCCTCCTCTTGTTGCCTTAAGATGCGATATTTGAGGTCTCTCAGTTCCAATATGAAGGCTTCGTCGGGAGGTGGTGGTGAAAGATAGAGTTCAGTGTTTGAGTAATGTTGGAAGGTGGTTCATATTGGGGGAATTCTTGAGGTGGTGTATGCGAAATTTGTGGTTCTTGGGAGTATTGGTATGGGGATGGTGGTTGTTCTAGATGTGATTCAAATGGTGGTTGATATGGTGTGTATGAGTTATGGTCATATGGAGTTGAATGGTGATGTGAGACTTGTGAGTATGGTGTGTGGCTATATTGAGGAATGGGATCACATGCATATGATGATTGTGGTTGACAACAACAATGAGGGTCATCACACACATTGGATTGATACACATTAGGATCAGGATTATACCCATAGGAGTACGTAGGAGGTTGTTGCCATGAAGGTTGTTCATAAGCTTGAGGTTCCTTCCATCCTTGAATTCCAAACCCTTGATGTATATCCTCATTAGAGCTTTCATTTCCTACAACATAGTTTGAACTACACTCATAGCCAAAAGGATGAGAATTCATAGTGAAAGAGAAAATAAAAACAAAGAACAATAAGAAACAAAGAAGATAAAATCCTAACTAGTAAAAACTAGCAAACAAACCAAAATTCAAG
>NC_029790.2:96334826-96383043 GCF_000816755.2 Arachis ipaensis
TTGGAAGAGGGTTCTTCAATTCGAGATTCCTTTATGTGCTCAACGTATCCTAAACATCCATCCACTACTTCCTTTTGTTCGCTAATCTTTATCTTCTCCTCTTGTTGCCCTTCTTGCTTCAATTCTTCTTCCTCACCATGGAGCTTCAAGTTCATATCCTCCCTAAGCTCCTTAATTGTTTCTCCACATTCAACAATGGGAGTACTTAGGGTGCATGAACTTAGGTGGGAGGTTAGGTGATTCACGGCTTCTACCATGCTAGCTATCTTTGCTTTTAGCTCCTTAAACTTAGTTTCATCCTCCTCTTGTTGCCTTAAGATGCGATATTTGAGGTCTCTCAGTTCCAATATGAAGGCTTCGTCGGGAGGTGGTGGTGAAAGATAGAGTTCAGTGTTTGAGTAATGTTGGAAGGTGGTTCATATTGGGGGAATTCTTGAGGTGGTGTATGCGAAATTTGTGGTTCTTGGGAGTATTGGTATGGGGATGGTGGTTGTTCTAGATGTGATTCAAATGGTGGTTGATATGGTGTGTATGAGTTATGGTCACATGGAGTTGAATGGTAATGTGAGGCTTGTGAGTATGGTGTGTGGCTATATTGAGGAATGGGATCACATGCACGGCAACGGCGCCATTAATTTGATCGCAAAAGTTGTTGTTGGTCTAGATTTTTTTCTTATAGAAAAGAATTACTTCGTTGTAAGCATAGCTCCAAACCAACAAACGACTCTCACATCAGATTAAATTGAGTTCTCACATGTACAAACCCCAATGAAAATTTACCGAAGTATTCGGACTGCGGGTTGTCTCGTAGGAAAACAATGTAATGCTTAGTTATAGGCTATGAAGGGGTAAAAGGGGGATTTTTGGTTCATGAGAGGGCAAGAAAAATAGAAGCAAGCAAATAAAGAAAGCAAAATAAAGAACTCTTGGCTAAGATTTGGGGTAATTGAGATCACCATCCTTGTCAACAAACCAAATATTGATAATCATGAGAGGCCAATCTATTAAGTCTACTTCCCAAAAGCTTTAAGTACGTAACATTTACTCCTAAGCTTGAAGTACGTCAAATAGATTTGATCACATTTACCCTTAAGTCCTAACCTACCTACAAATTAACTTAGTAGTGGGTTAGCGTCAATGGATGTCAAATTGATCACCATAGGTTCTCAAATCACCAAATCGATCATACACAATGACTCAAGATTACCCAATTCCCTTGGCTTAGGCCAAGAGCTCACAAAACTACTCAGAAATTAAAGGGATCATTTCATCAAACACATAGAGTGCAATAAAGGTAAGCATCATATATTGTAAGAATAATAAAATCTAACAACTACTAAGTGCAAGAAAAGTAAAATCACAATTCAATTCATCAATAAAAAGGAATATCAACATTAAATTGCATTAAAAGTAAACCAAATCCAACATAAGTTCATCGTCATAAAAGAGAGCAAAATGAAAAATTAACATCACAATTAAGAAAACCAAGATGTAGGAATGAGAAATTATAAAAGAAACAAGATGAGATCAAGTAATTGAACTTGAATTTAAGATAATCTACCCTAATCCTAATCTAATTCTGGAGAGAAGAGGGAGCTTCTCTCTCTAGAAAACTAACTAAAGGCTCATGTTGGCTAAACTAATTGCTCCCCTTTTGCTTGGACTTCAATTCTGCATGAAATACACTCAGAAACAAGTTGGACTTGGGCCTGGGCAGCTCAGAAATTGCCCCCCAGCATTTTGCCTTCAAGTGGGCCATGTAAGAGTATTGGCGCTTGCGCGCCATGTGCGCGTGCACGTCGATTGGCAATTTTTCCATCCGCGCGGAAGCGGCATGTACGCGTGCGCGTCTATGGGTGAGATCTCTTTTGCGCGTGCACGCCTTGTGCACGTGCGCGTCCTTTGATGCACTCCCAATCTTTGTTTCTTCATGTATTCTCCCTTTTGTATGCTTTTCTACTCATTTCTCCCATCCAATACTTGCCTTATAACCTGAAATCACTCAACACACACATCAAGGCATCGAATGGAATTAAAATAAATCAAAATTACCAATTTAGAGCCTAAAAAGTATGTTTTTACACTTAAGAGAAATTCATGGGAGAATCACATAACCATGCTATTTCATTGAATGAATGTGGAAAAAGGTAATAAAATCCCCCAAAATAAGCACAAGATAAATTACGAAATCAGGGTTTATCAAGCTTCTGATCATCCTCAAGGTAAGCATACTTGAGGTGGGGTGGAAGTGGCTTCAACTCCAATTTCTGCTCCTGAGTGGGCACTGGGTTTTCTGAAGCTAGTGATAATGGCAAGTTGTCCTCATTGTGTTCAGAGGGTTTCCCCACACTTGGACCTTGCTCCATGTGTATCTCTTCTAATTCTTCTTGATGAACTGCAGCTACAGTCTCATTAATGATGTCGCACTAGAAGACGGAATGATCTTCTGGGGGATGCTTCATAGCTTCATTCAGATTGAAGCTTATTTCTCGGCCGTCTATCTCAAAAGAATAGGTTCCTAAAAAGGCATCCAGCTTGAACTTTGAAGTCTTCAGGAATGGTCTTCCAAGCAGGATGGATGACGGCTTCCCTGAGTAATTTTGGGGCATCTCCAAGATATAAAAGTCAATGGAAAATGTGAGCCCCTTAATGCTTACCAGCACGTCCTCATCAATTCCAACCACTGTAATAATGCTCTTACCTGCTAACACAAAACAAGCTGCCGACCTTTTTAAAGGAGGGAGCCTCAAAGCATTATATATGGACAAAGGCATTATACTAACACACGCTCCTAAATCACACATGGAGTCAGAAAATATTACACCCCCAATGGTACAGTTAACCATGCATGGTCCTGGGTCACTACATTTTTCTGGTATATCCTCCATTAAAGTAGATATGGAACTACCTAAAGGAATAGTTTCTAGTTCATTAATCTTATCCTTATGTATGCACAGATCCTGTAGAAATTTTGCATATTTAGGTACTTGCTGAATAACATCAAAAAGGGGAACAGTTACCTCAACCTTTTTAAAGATTTCTACCATTTTAGGATCAAGTTCCATCTGTTTCCTGGACTTCCTTGCAAGGTATGGAAATGGGATAGGAATGGCGTCTCTTACAGTTTCAGCTTGCTTGGGTTCTCCACTCCTCGGTTAAGCTGCTTCTTCTTCAACCATGTCTTGCACTTCATCTTCCTCTTCAACATCCTTCACTTCAACCATGTCTGCATCTGGGGCATGTTCTTGTGGGCTTGGCTCCTCCAGATTCCTCTCTTGCAGTGTGGTTCCGGACCTCAAAGTGATGGCATTGATGCCACCCATGGGATTGGGTAAGGGTTGAGAGGGAATTCCACTGGAGCTTGCAGGTTGAGTGTTAGAAGTATTCGATGATCCCATCTGGGAGACGAGAGCTTGTATAGCTGAAGTTAGACCGTTAAGTGTACTTTCCATGGTCTTTTGTCCTTGTGCAAGGGACTAAAGCAACTTGTCATTAGAAGAGGAGGGGTAAGTGATTTGAGGGGCCTGCTGTTGGTTGTTCTGAGGTGCTTGGGATTGCCTTAGGTGAGGAGCTCTGTAAGGCTGGTTCTGGTTCTGCTCTCTGTTGTTGTTATTATTCCACCTCTGATTTTCCTGGTTGTCTCTGCCTCCTCTATTATAGTTGTCCCTCTAGCCATGGTTGGAATTATCTCTCCAGCCATGGTTGGAGTTGTCTTGCCAACTTTGGTTATAGTTCCCACCTTGGTTGTAGTTGCTGCCTTGTTGATAGAAGCCTTGATTTGGGCGGTCATAGAATTTGTGAGTAGCTGCCAAAGTGTTGTCCTCTTATTGGAGCTGTGGATACTCATCAGTAAAATGACTATAATCAGCACATATCCCGCATACACTCTGAGGAACCAGTTGTTGACTATGTTGGGGTGAGGGAGGTTGAGATTGTTGTTGATTCAGATTTATCTACTTCAGTAGATTGGAACCTCTCCCAGAGCTTTAGTGAAAGCAGCAGTCTAACCACTAGAGGACACCTCCGCAACAGTCCTAGGATGGTTGGTCCTATGTCTAGTGTTCTGGGTAGATTCAGCTAGATCAGTGATCAGCTGCCACGCTTCTGTCGCCGTCTTGTACTTCTTCAGAGAGCCATTACTTGTAGCATCTAATGTAGTTTTATCTTGAGGCTTCATACCTTGTGTAAAGTAACTGATCAACACCATCTCATCAATCTTGTGGTGGGGACATGAGCCTAAGAGGTTCCTGAAACATTCCTAGTATTCGTAGAAGGTCTCTAATTCTCCTTGGATAATGCAGGAGATCTCCTTCCGTAGTCTGTCTGTAACTTCAGCTGGAAAGTATTTGTCCAGGAACTCCCTCCTGAGCGTCTCCCAATTGGTAACTACTGCCTCTGATTGAGTGTAGTACCACTCCCTCGCCTTTTCCTCAAGAGAAAACGGGAAGGCGATTAGCAGAATAGTAGTTTCATCTGCACCATAACGCCTAACAGTAGAACAGGCTGTCTGGAAATTCCTGAGGTGCTTTATGGGCTCCTGAGCAGGTAAGCCATGAAACTTGGGTATCAAGTTGATTAGCGACGTCTTCAGTTCAAAATCTGCAGCCAGATCTGGGTGACGCGCTTGATACACTTGCAGGGTAAAATCTGGGGCTCCTGCCTCCTAGAGGGTAATCCTCCTGGGTGCTGCCATGTTACCTGCACGTGAATCAACTGAATCAGTAGTAGAGGAGCTTGTTTCCTCCTCAAATGGCAGGTCAGATTCGCTCTCAGATAAGACTGTTGAATTGGCAATAACCACTTCACCACCCTCAGAGGCTAACCGACGCCAAGCTCGCCTAATACGTGAAAGAGTTCTTTCAATTTCAGGATCAAAAGTGGCTAAGCTCGGATCAGGCAGTGAACGCGACATTCAATGAAAGAAACATACAGCTCATGGTAATAAAACAAAATAAAATAAAATGCAAATAAATAAATTCCAACCAATAAATTAGCACACTATTGTAACTCCCCGGCAACGGTGCCAAAAGTTGATGCAGGCAGAAATTGACCAGTTAGGAAATTAATAAAAGAAATACGTTGCAAGTACAGTTCTTAACCAGCTAAAATCCGCTTATCAATTTAAAAGGGTTGTCACAAAATTAGAATTAAAAACACTAGGAGTATGAATTCCAGGTCGTCTCCCAACGAGTTGACAAAAGAGTGCAGCTTATTGGTTAGAGGTTTTCCCAGAAATTTTGAGTTTGAGAAGCAGGAAAATAAATGATTATAAAATTAAGCAGTGGAAATTAACTAGAGAATTTATTTAATTCAATTAAAAGCCTTGATCGGGAGATGATTAATTGGAATTTCTATCCTTGTTGGATTTCCTCAAGTATAATCCTAAAACGTTGTTGATCTACCTGGTCATCCCTTAATGAATAAGGGAAAGTCAAGTAACTAACTAACAAGCTATATCCTCAGGTCCTAATCCTCTCCTTAGGAAGGATTAGAGTTAGAGATTATAGTTGTCAGTCATCAACTATGCACAAGGATTAACACTTGAGTATTCCAACTCAAGGTTCTCCTTTTAATCAACTCCTAATCAAGTTGGGGAACTAGAAGAGATGCACATGGAGCATGGTCCAAGTGTGGGGAAACCCTCTGAACAGAATGAGGACACCTTGCCATTATCACTAGCTCCATAGGATCCAGTGCCCAGTCAGGAGCAGAAATTGGAGTTAAAGCCCCTTCCACCCCACCTCAAGTATGCTTACCTTGAAGATAATCAGAAGCTCCCAGCAGTCATCATTGCAAGGGAACTCACTTCCCAACAAGAGGAGCAGCTGCTTAATGTACTGAGAAGACACAAGAAGGCCATTGGGTGGAGTTTGGCGAATATAGTAGGCATCAACCCTCAAGTTTGTGAGCACAGAATATACTTAGAAGAGGGAGCAAAGCCTATCCGTCAACCCCAAAGAAGATTGAATCCCACCATCTTAGAAGTTGTCAAGAAAGAAGTGACCAGGTGGTGCACGAAATCACAATCACACTTTTGCAATTCCGCACAACTAACCAGCAAGTGCACTGGGTCGTCCAACACGTGAGTAAGGGTCGATCCCACGGAGATTGTCAGCTTGAAGCAAGCTATGGTTATCTTGTAACTCTTAGTCAGGATATCAATAATTCTCAGATTTAATTGTAAAAAGTGAAAGAACATGAAATAAATACTTGTTTTGCAGTAATGGAGAACAGAGTGAGGTTTTGGAGACGCTCTATCTTCTGAATCTCTGCTTTCCTACTGTCTTCTTCATCATGCACACAAGGCTCCTTCCATGGCAAGCTATATGTTGGTGGATCACCATTGTCAATGGCTACCATCCGTCTTCTCAGTGAAAATAGTCCAAATGCGCTGTCACCGCATGGCTAATCATCTGTCGGTTCTCACTCATATTGGAATAGGATCCATTGATCCTTTTGTGTCTGTCACTACACCCAGCACTAGTGAGTTTGAAGCTCGTCATAGTCATCCCTTCCCAGATCCTACTCGGAATACCACAGACAAGGTTTAGACTTTCCGGATCTCAAGAATGGCCGCCAATAATTCTAGCCTATACCACGAAGGTTCCAATCTTAGATTAGAAACCCAAGAGATACACATTCAAGCTTGATTTCATGTAGAAAAAAGGTGGTTGTCAGGCACGCGTTCATAGGTGAGAATGATGATGAGTGTCATGGATCATCACATTCATCAGGTTGAAGTGCGAATGAATATCTTAGAATAGAAACAAGCGTGATTGAATGGAAAACAGTAGTAATTGCATTAATCCATCAAAACACAGCAGAGCTCCTCACCCCCAACCATGGGGTTTAGAGACTCATGCTGTAGAGAATACAATACGAAATGTGTAAAGTGTCATGAGGTACAAGATGAATCACTAAAAGTAGTTTTTATAATAAACTAGTGACCTAGGGTTACAGAAAAAGAGTAAGCTAGAATAGTTAGTGTAGAAATCCACTTCCGGGGCCCACTTGGTGTGTGCTTGGGCTAAGCATTGAAGCTTTCACATGTAGAGACCTTTCTTGGAGTTAAACGCCAGCTTTTGTGCCAGTTTGGGCGTTTAACTCCAGCTTTCATGCCAGCTCTAGTGTTTTAATGCCAGAATTTTTGTGCTGACTTGGAACGCCAGTTTGGGCCATCAAATCTCGGGCAAAGTATGAACTATTATATATTTCTGGAAAGCCCAGGATGTTTACTTTCCAACGCAATTGAGAGCTTGCCAATTGGGCTTCTGTAGGTCCAAAAATCTGCTTCAAGTGCAGGGAGGTCAGAATCCAACAGCATCTGCAGTCCTTTTTCAGCCTTTGAATCAGATTTTTGCTCAGGTCCTTCAATTTCAGCCAGAAAATACCTGAAATCATAGAAAAATACACAAACTCATAGTAAAGTCCAGAAATGTGATTTTTATTTAGAAACTAATAAAAAATATAATAAAAACTAACTAAAATATACTGAAAACATACTAAAAACAATGCAAAAAAGCGTATAAATTATCCGCTCATCACAACACCAAACTTAAATTGTTGCTTGTCCCCAAGCAACTAAAAACAAAGTAGGATAAAGAGAAGAGAATATACAATAAATTCCGAAAACATCTATGAAGATCAGTCTTAATTAGATGAGCGGGGCTCTTAGCTTTTTGCTTCTGAACAGTTTTGGCATCTCACTTTATCCTTTGAAGTTCAGAATGATTGGCATCTATAGGAACTCAGAATTCAGATAGTGTTATTGATTCTCCTAGTTCAGTATTGTTGATTCTTGAACACAGTTACTTTATGAGTCTTGGCCGTGACCCTAAACATTTTGTTTTCCAGTATTACCACCGGATACATAAATTCCATAGACACAAAACTGGGTGAACCTTTTCAGATTGTGACTCAGCTTTGCTAGAGTCCCCAATTAGAGGTGTCCAGAGCTCTTAAGAACACTCTTTTTGCTTTGGATCACGACTTTAACCGCTCAATCTCAAGCTTTTCACTTGACACCTTCACGCCACAAGCACATGGTTAGGGGCAGCTTGGTTTAGCCGCTTAGGCCAGGATTTTATTCCAGTGGGCCCTCCTATCCACTGATGCTCAAAGCCTTGGATCCTTTTTATTTTACCCTTGCCTTTTGGTTTAAAGGGCTATTGGCTTTTTCTACTTGCTTTTTCTTTTTCTTTCTCTTTTTTTTTTGCCTCTCTTTTTTTTTTCCGCAAGCTTTTCACTGCTTTTTCTTGCTTCAAGAATCATTTTTATGATTTTTCAGATTATCAATGACATTTTCCCTTTTCCATCATTCTTTCAAGAGCCAAAAATTTTAACATTCATAAACAACAAATTCAAAAATATGCACTGTTCAAGCATTCATTCAGAAAACAAAAAGTATTGCCACCACATCAAAATAATTAAACTGTTTTAAAATTCGAAATTCATGTACTTCTTTTTCTTTTGCAATTAAAAACATTTTTTATTTAAGAAAGGTGATGGATTCATAGGACATTCATAGCTTTAAGGCATAGACACTAATATACTAATGATCATGTAGTAAAGACACAAACATAGATAGAACATCAAGCATATAAATCAAAAAACAAAAAAATAAGAACAAAGAAATTAAAGAACGGGTCCACCTTAGTGATGGCGGCTAGTTCTCCTTCTTAAAGATCCTATGGAGTGCTTGAGCTCCTCAATGTCTCTTCCTTGCCTTTGTTGCTCCTCTCTGATTTCATGGAGGATAATGGGTTGCTTTTGTTGAGGTCCATGAGTGGGCTCTCTTGTTTGCTCTATCCTCTTTCTAGTGATGTGCTTTTGAGATGAATCTCTCCATCTCTCATGACTCGGAGTTGGAAGCAACTGCCTTCCCTTTTCTCTTCCTAGAGGTTTCTCCATCCTTAGGTGCCATAAATGGTTATGGAAAAAACAAAAAGCAACGCTTTTACCACACCAAACTTAGAAGATTTGCTCGTCCTCGAGCAAAAGAAGAATGAAGGGAGGAGAAGAAGAAGAAAATTGAGGAGATGGAGAGGTGTGAGGTAGGTGGGGATCCTGTGGGGTCCACAGATCCTGAGGTGCCAAGGATTTTTCATCCCTGCACCATTCTGGCATGTAAATGCCCCTTTGAGTGTCAATCCTAGCGTTAAATGCCAAGTTGTTGCCCATTTCTGGCGTTTAACGCCAGCTTTTCTTCCCTTTCTGGCGTTTAACGCCAGCTTGGTGCCCTTTTCTGGCGTTAAACGCTAGTCTGGTGCCCATTTCTGGCGTTAAACTTCCGGAATGGTACCAGACTAGGCATTTAATGCCTCTTCTGCTACCCTTACTGGCGTTTAAACGCCAGTAAGCTCATCCTCCAGGGTGTGCTATTTTTAATGCTGTGTTTGAATTTGCTTTAAGTTTTGTAGTTGTTTTTGTGACTCCATATGATCATCAACCTAAAGAAGACATAAAATAACAATGGGAAATGGAAAATTAACATAGATAAATAAAAATTGTGTTGCCTCCCAATAAGCGCTTCTTTATTGTCTTTAGCTGGACCTTGACTGAGTTTTATTCAAGCCTCAGTTTTGAGCATTCTTGCTCAAAATTACTTTCAAGATAATGTTTGATTCTCTGTCCATTAACAATGAACTTTTTGTCAGAGTCAATATCCTGAAGCTCAACATATCCATATGGTGACACACTTGTAATCACATATGGGCCCCTCCATCGGGATTTAAATTTCCCAGGAAATAATCTGAGGCTAGAGTTAAATAGCAGAACCTTCTGTCCTGGCTCAAAGACTCTAGATGACAGTTTCTTGTCATGCCACCTTTTTGCTTTTTCCTTATAAATTTTTGCATTTTCAAAAGCATTGAGTCTGAATTCCTCTAGCTCATTCAGCTGGAGCAATCTCTTCTCTCCAGCTAACTTAGCATCTAGGTTTAGGAATCTAGTTGCCCAGTAGGCCTTATGTTCCAGTTCCACGGGCAGATGACAGGCCTTGCCATACACAAGCTGGTATGGAGAGGTTCCTATAGGAGTCTTGAATGCTGTTCTGTATGCCCACAGAGCATCATCCAAGCTTTTTGCCCAATCCTTTCTACGGGCAATTACAGTCCATTTCAGGATTCTTTTTAGTTCTCTATTAGAGACTTCAGCCTGCCCATTTATATGTGGATGATATGGAGTTGTTACTTTGTGGCTAATTCCATATTGTACCATAGCAGAGTAAAGCTGTTTATTGCAGAAATGAGTGCCCCCGTAACTGATTAGTACTCTGGGAACACCAAATCTGCTGAGATCTCAGTAGGAGGGAGGGACGCCCCTGCTACTGGGTCTATCCGGGACAGGTGATCAGCTACCTGGTTCTCTGTCCCTTTTCTATCTCTTCTTTCTATATCAAACTCTTGCAGAAGCAACACCCATCTTATGAGCCTGGGTTTTGAATCCTGCTTTGTGAGTAGATATTTAAGAGCAGCATGGTCAGTATACACAATCACTTTTGAACCTACTAAATAGGATCTAAACTTGTCAATGGCATAAACCACTGCAAGCAACTCTTTTTCTGTGGTTGTGTAGTTTTTCTGTGCGTCATTTAGAACACGGCTGGCATAGTAAATGACGTGCAGAAGTTTGTTATGCCTCTGTCCTAATACTGCACCAATGGCATGGTCACTGGCATCACACATTAGTTCGAATAGTAATGTCCAGTTTGGTGCAGAAATAACTGGTGTTGTGACCAGCTTAGCTTTCAAAGTTTCAAATGCCTACAGACACTCTGTGTCAAACACAAATGGCATGTCAACAGCTAGCATATTGCTCAGAGGTTTTTCAATTTTCGAAAAATCCTTTATAAATCTCCTATAGAATCCTGCATGCCCTAGAAAGCTTCTGATTGCCTTAACATTAGCAGGTGGTGGTAATTTTTCAATTACTTCCACTTTAGCTTGATCCACCTCTATTTCCTTGTTTGAAATTGTATGCCCAAGGATAATTCCTTCAGTCACCATAAAGTGACATTTTTCCCAGTTTAAAACTAGGTTGGTCTCTTGGCATCTTTTCAAAACAAGTGCTAAATGGTTAAGACAGGAGCTGAATGAGTCTCCAAATACTGAAAAGTCATCCATGAAGACTTCTAGAAATTTCTCTACCATATCAGAGAAGATAGAGAGCATGCACCTCTGAAAGGTTGCAGGTGCATTGCATAGACTAAAGGGCATCCTTCTGTAGGCAAATACTCCAGAAGGACATGTAAATGCTGTTTTCTCTTGATCCTGAGGATCTACTGCAATTTGGTTATAACCTGAATAGCCATCCAAAAAGCAGTAATAGTCATGACCTGCTAGTCTCTCTAGCATCTGGTCTATGAATGGTAAAGGAAAATGATCCTTTCTGGTGGCGGTATTGAGCCTTCTGTAGTCAATACACATACGCCACCCTGTGACTGTTCTTGTAGGAACCAGTTCATTCTTTTCATTGTGAACCACTGTCATGCCTCCCTTTTTGGGTACAACTTGGACAGGGCTTACCCAGGGGCTATTAGAAATAGGATAAATAATCCCAGCCTCTAGTAACTTAGTGACCTCTTTCTGCACTACCTCCTTCATGGATGGATTTAGCCGCCTCTGTGGTTGAACCACTGGCTTAGCACCATCCTCCAATAGGATCTTGTGCATGCATCTTGCTGGGCTAATACCCTTAAGATCACTTATGGACCACCTAAGAGTTGTCTTGTGTGTCCTTAGCACTTGAATTAGTGCTTTCTCTTCCTGTGGATTTAAAGCAGATCTTATGATCACTGGAAAAGTGTTATTTTCTCCCAGAAATGTATATTTCAGGGATGGTGGGAGTGGTTTGAGCTCGGGTTTAGGAGGCTTATCCTCTTCCTGAAAAATTTTCATAGGTTCCTTTATTTCCTCTGATTCCTCCAGATCAGGCTGAACATCTTTAAAGATGTCCTCTAGCTCTGATTCAAGACTTTCATTCATATTGATCTCTTCTACCAAAGAGTCAATAATATCAGTGCTTATGCAGTCATTTGATGTGTCTGGATGCTGCATAACTTTGACAGCATTTAACTTCAACTCATCCTCATTGACTCTTAGGGTCACTTCCCCTTTTTGTACATCAATAAGAGTTCGTCCAATTGCTAGGAAAGGTCTTCCTAGAATGAGAGTTGCACTCTTGTGCTCCTCCATTTCCAGCACTACAAAGTCAGTGGGAAAGGCGAATGGCCCAACCTTGACAATCATGTCCTCAATTATGCCTGATGGATATTTAATGGAGCCATCAGCAAGTTGAAGACATATCCGGGTTGGTTTGACTTCTTCAGTCAAGCCAAGCTTTCTGATAGTGGATGCAGTTATTAGGTTGATACTTGCTCCAAGGTCATATAGAGCTGTCTTGGTGCAAGCACCCTCTAATGTGCATGGTATCATAAAGCTTCCTGGATCTTTAATCTTCTCTGGTAAGCTTTTCAGAATGACTATACTGCATTCTTTAGTGAGAAACACCTTTTCAGCTTCTCTCCAATCCTTCTTATGACTTAAGATCTCTTTCATGAACTTAGCATAAGAGGGTATTTGCTCAAGTGCCTCTGCAAACGGGATCTTTATCTCAAGAGTCCTGAGATAGTCTGCAAAGCGGGCAAATTGTTGATCCTGTTTCGCTTGGCAGAGTTTCTGAGGATAAGGCATCTTGGCTTTATATTCTTCAACCTTGGTTGCTACAGGTTTATTCCCTACAGAGGTGGTTGGAGAAGCCTTCTTAGAGGAGTTACTATCAGTACTTGCAGGTGTCTGATCCCTCATTGGCGTTTGAACGCCAGGATTGGGTGCTGGATGGGCGTTTAACGCCAGCTTCCCATCCTTTTCTGGCGTTTGAACGCCAGAATTATTCCTCTCTGGGCTCTTGCTGTCCTCAGAGGGATTTTGGGCAGTGGTTTGGTCATCCTCTATCAGTTGTTCCTTTCTTGACTTTCTGCTACTTTGAGCTGATTTATTTAATGTTTTCCCGCTCCTTAATTGGGACATCTTGGCATTCTTCTGTTATCTGTTTAGATAGCTGCTGTCTTGTCTGATTCAATTGTGCTTCCATATTCTTGTTAGCATTTAGTGTCTTGGAGCATCTCTTTAAATTCTACTAATTGTTTTGTCACAAGGAGTAATTGCTGATTAAGTTCAACAATCTGTTCTTGAGGATTAGGATCAGTAGTTACTGTCCTAGCCTCTTCTTTTATGGAGGACTCACTGCTTGAGTACAGATGTTGATTTCTAGCAACCATATCTATGAGTTTTTAAGCCTCTTCAATAGTCTTCCTCATGTGTATAGATCCACCAGCTGAGTGGTCTAGAGATATCTGAGCTTTTTCTGTAAGCCCATAGTAGAAGGTGTCTAACTGTACCCGCTCTGAAAATATTTCAGAGGGGCATTTCTTTAGCATCCCTCTGTACCTCTCCCAGGCATTATAAAGGGATTCATAATCCTCTTGTTTAAACTTGGATGTCCAGCCTTAGCTGTGTCATCCTTTTTGGAGGGTAAAATTGATTCAGAAATTTGTCTGATAACTGTCTCCATGTTTTTATGCTTACTGTGGGTTGGTTATTTAACCACCTCTTAGCTTGATCTTTTACAGCAAATGGAAATAGTAATAATCTGTAAACATCCTGATCCACTTCTTTATCATGTATTGTGTTAGTAATTTGTAAGAATTGTGCCAGAAACTCAGTAGGTTCTTCCTGTGGAAGACCGGAATACTGGTAATTTTGCTGCACGATGATAATGAGCTGAGGATTTAGCTCAAAACTGCTTGCTTTGATGGGAGGTATACAGATGCTACTCCCATATGCAGCTGTAATGGGGTTAGCATATGACCCCAGAGTCCTTCTGGACTGTTCACTTCCACTTATGTCCATGATGGAGAAAAGGGAATTGATATGAATTGTAATTATATTTTTAATTTTTTTATTTTATTTTATTAAAAGTAACCGAAAAAATAAAACAAAATAAGTGGAAGATAAAATAAAACTTTTGAAAATTAGAAGAAAATGAAATAAAAGCAAATTGAAAACTAAATTAATTAATTCATTAAAAAGATTTTGGAAAAAGAATGCTGAGTTAATTTCGAATTATGAAAGAGAAAAGTAGTTAAGTGATTTTTTTTTTAAAAAGATTTTGAAATTAGCAATCAAAAAAATATGATTGAAAACTATTTTGAAAAGGATATGATTGAGAAGATATGATTGCAATTTATTGAAAAATATATGATTAAAAAGATATGATTGCTATTTATTGAAAAAGATATGATTGAAAAGATATGATTGAAGAAATTAAAAAGATTTGATTTTTGAAAAAGATTTGAAAAGATCAATTTTTGAAATTAGAATTTTGACTTGACTAAAAAAAGATATGATTTTGAAAATCTTTGACTAATTTAATGCAAAATTTCGAAATCTATGAGTAAAAAAAGGAAAAGATATTTTTTTAATTTTTAAATTTTAATGAGGAAAGAGAAAAACAACAAAATGACTCTAAACTTAGAAATTTTAGATCAAAACAAAGAGAACAAACAAGAACACTTTGAATGTCAAGATGAACACCAAGAACACTTTGAAGATGAAGATAAACACCAAGAATGAATTTTTGAAAAATTTTTTTAAGTAAATAAAAGCACAAGGGACATCAAACTTAAAATTTTTTAAAGATCAAGAAAGAACTAAAAATATGCAAATTTGAAAAATTGAAAGAAAATAAAAGCATGCAATTGACACCAAACTTTAAATATGAAACTAAACTCAAATAAAAGACTCAAATTTAGTGACTCTAAACCAACAAAAATAAATTATTCCTAATCTAAGCAACAAGATAAACCGTCAGTTGTCCAAACTCGAACAATCCCCGGCAACGGCGCGAAAAACTTAGTGCACGAAATCACAATCACACTTTTGCAATTCCGCACAACTAACTACCAAGTGCACTGGGTCGTCCAAGTAATACCTTCCGTGAGTAAGGGTCGATCCCACGGAGTGTAACTCTTAGTCAGGATATCAATAATTCTCAGATTTAATTGTAAAAAGTAAAAGAACATGAAATAAATACCTGTTTTTCAGTAATGGAGAACAGGGTGAGGTTTTGGAGATGCTCTATCTTCTGAACCTCTGCTTTCCTACTGTCTTCTTCTTCATGCACGCAAGGCTCCTTCCATGGCAAGCTATATGTTGGTGGATCACCGTTGTCAATGGCTATCATCCGTCCTTTCAGTGAAAATGGTCCAAATGCGCTGTCACCGTACGGCTAATCATCTGTCGGTTTTCAATCATGTTGGCATAGGATCCATTGATCCTTTTGCGTCTGTCACTACACCCAGCACTCGTGAGTTTGAAGCTCGTCACAGTCATCCCTTCCCAGATCCTACTCGGAATACCACAGACAAGGTTTAGACTTTCCGGATCTCAGGAATGGCCGCCAATAATTCTAGCCTATACCACGAAGGTTCCAATCTTAGATTAGAAACCCAAGAGATACACATTCAAGCTTGATTTCATGTAGAACAGAGGTGGTTGTTAGGCACGCGTTAATAGGTGAGAATGATGATGAGTGTCACGGATCATCACATTCATCAGGTTGAAGTGCGAATGAATATCTTAGAATAGAAACAGGCGTGATTGAATGGAAAATAGTAGTAATTGCATTAATCCATCAAAACACAACAGAGCTCCTCACCCCCAACCATGGGATTTAGAGACTCATGCTGTAGAGAATACAATATGAAACGTGTAAAGTGTCATGAGGTAAAAGATGAATCACTAAAAGTAGTTTTTATAATAAACTAGTGACCTAGGGTTACAGAAAATGAGTAAGCTAGAATAGTTAGTGTAGAAATCCACTTTCGGGGCCCACTTTGTGTGTGCTTGGGCTGAGCATTGAAGCTTTCACGTGTAGAGACCTTTCTTGGAGTTAAATGCCAGCTTTTGTGCCAATTTGGACGTTTAACTCCATCTTTCATGCCAGTTCTGGCGTTTTGACGCCAGAATTTTTATGCTAACCTGGAACGCAGGTTTGGGCCATCAAATCTCGGCAAAAGTATAAACTATTATATATTGTTGGAAATCCCAGGATGTCTACTTTCCAAAGCAATTGATAGCGTGCCAATTGGGCTTCTGTAGCTCCCGAAAATCTACTTCGAGCGCAGGGAGGTCAGAATCCAACAGCATCTGCAGTCCTTTTTCAGCCTCTGAATTAGATTTTTGCTCAGGTCCCTCAATTTCAGCCAGAAAATACCTGAAATCACAGAAAAATACACAAACTCATAGTAAAGTCCAGAAATGTGATTTTTGTTTAAAAGAATAAAAATATAATAAAAACTAACTAAAATATATTGAAAACATACTAAAAACAATGCCAAAAAGCGTATAAATTATCCGCTCATCACAACACCAAACATAAATTGTTGCTTGTCCCCAAGAAACGAAAAACAAAGTAGGATAAAAAGAAGAGAATATACAATAAATTCCAAAAACATCTATGAATATCAGTCTTAATTAGATGAGCGGGGCTCTTAGCTTTTTGCTTCTGAACAGTTTTGGCATCTCACTTTATCCTTTGAAGTTCAAAATGATTGGCATCTATAGGAACTCAGAATTCAGATAGTGTTATTGATTCTCCTAGTTCAGTATTGTTGATTCTTGAACACAGTTACTTTATGAGTCTTGGCCGTGACCCTAAGCATTTTGTTTTCTAGTATTACCACCGGAAACATAAATACCACAGACACATAACTGGGTGAACCTTTTCAGATTGTGACTCAGCTTTTCTAGAGTCCCCAATTAGAGGTGTCCAGAGCTCTTAAGCACACTCTTTTTACTTTGGATCACGACTTTAACCGCTCAATCTCAAGCTTTTCACTTGACACCTTCACGCCACAAGCACATGGTTAGGGACAGCTTGGTTTAGCCGCTTAGGCCAGGATTTTATTCCTGTGGGCCCTCCTATCCACTGATGCTCAAAGCCTTGGATCCTTTTTATTTTACCCTTGCCTTTGGTTTAAAGGGCTATTGGCTTTTTCTGCTTGCTTTTTCTTTTTCTTTCTCTTTTTTTTCGCCTCTCTTTTTTTATTCCGCAAGCTTTTCACTGCTTTTTCTTACTTCAAGAATCATTTTTATGATTTTTCAGATTATCAATAACATTTTCCCTTTTCCATCATTCTTTCAAGAGCCAACAATTTTAACATTCATAAACAACAAATTCAAAAATATGCACTGTTCAAGCATTCATTCAGAAAACAAAAATTATTGCCACCACATCAAAATAATTAAAATATTTTAAAATTCAAAATTCATGTACTTCTTTTTCTTTTGCAATTAAAAACATTTTTTATTTAAGAAAGGTGATGGATTCATAGGACATTCATAGATTTAAGGCATAGACACTAATATACTAATGATCATGTAGTAAAGACACAAACATAGATAGAACATCAAGCATATAAATCAAAAAACAGAAAAATAAGAACAAGGAAATTAAAGAACGGGTCCACCTTAGTGATGGCGGCTAGTTCTCCTTCTTAAAGATCCTATGAAGTGCTTGAGCTCCTCAATGTCTCTTCCTTGCCCTTGTTTCTCCTCTCTGATTTCATGGAGGATAATGGGTTGCTTTTGTTGAGGTCCATGAGTGGGCTCTCTTGTTTGCTCCATCCTCTTTCTAGTGATGTGCTTTTGAGATGAATCTCTCCATCTCTCATGACTCGGAGTTAGAAGCAACTGCCTTCCCTTTCCTCTTCCTAGAGGTTTCTCCGGCCTTAGGTGCCATAAATGGTTATGGAAAAACAAAAAGCAACGCTTTTACCACACCAAACTTAGAAGGTTTGCTCGTCCTCGAGCAAAAGAAGAACGAAGGAAGGAGAAGAAGAAGAAAATGGAGGAGATAGAGAGGTGTGAGGTAGGTGGGGATCCTGTGGGGTCCACATATCTTGAGGTGCCAAGGATTTCTCATCCCTGCACCATTCTGGCATGTAAACGCCCCCTTTGAGTGTCAATCCTGGCGTTAAACGCCAGGTTGCTGCCCATCAGCGTATAAAATATCCGCTCATCAGCGTGCGCATCGCTGGCCGAATTTCCTTTCCACGCGTGCGCGTCAGGTTCGTGCTCGCGTCATTGTACAGATTCGCTTCCACGGGTACGCGTCAGGAACGCGCACGCGTCGCTGTGATTTTCTCTGTTTCGCACGCACACGTGAGCCATGCGTGCGCGTCACTTCTCGCTGGTTGTCTCCTTTATTTCATGTGCTCCTTCCATTTTTGCAAGCTTCCTCTCCATTCTCTAAGCCATTCCTTCCCTATAAAGCCTGAAACACTTAACACATAGATCACGGCATCGACTGGTATAAAGGATAAATTAAAATACACAATTTAAAGGCTTAGGAAGCAGGTTTTCAATCATAGCATAAAACTAGGAAGGAATTGTAAAACCATACAAATAGTATGAATAAGTGAGTGAATAGTTGATAAGAACCACACAAATTAGCACAAGATAAACCACAAAATAGTGGTTTATCAAACTCCCCATACTTAAACATTAGCATGTCCTCATGCTAAGCTCAAGGAGACAAAGAGAATGAATAAGGGATAGTAAGACTCATGAAATGCAACTTATATGTGAATGCAACTATATGCTAAAATGATTCTGCCCACTTGGTTAAAAGCAAACAAGTTCTCCAAGACAAACACAAACCAAATTCCACTAATTCAAATCATACAATAAAAAGCAAGTAAACTTGTAAGAAGAGAGCTCATAAAAGCAGAAAACATAGAATTAAGCATTGAACCCTCACTGGTAATATATGTGCACTCTAATCTCTCTAGTGTATAGGGTAATCACTCTACTCTTCTCTAGTCATAGTTTCTAAACTTTGTTCTTCTCCTAATTAATCAACAAGTATTTAATGTACCAATGCAAACATCATGAGTTCTTTTCAAGGTTGTAATGGGGCTAAGGTAAAGGTGAGGGTATATGTATGGCTAAGTGGGCTATAATTTGAATCTCTGATTAACCCCTTACTAACCCATGTTCCCACTTTTCCCCACACTTAATTAACACACTATCTCTATCCTAAGCTAACCAGAGATTCAATTTGGGGTATTTAATTGTTTTTCTGTTTAAGGCTAGTGATGTGGTAAAATATAGAACAAATGTGGATTAATAGGCTCAAAGTGGGTAACAAGGGTGATTTAAAAGGGTAGGCTTATTTGGGATATGTGAGTTGATAATCAAATAATGGCCTCAATCCTATGCGTGCATATAAATACATTAAACATTGGACATATAGTAGAAACAAAATATAGATTACAATCATAGAGAAGTAAACACACAAGAATAAAAATTTTTATAGTTAAATAATGTAACCATGTAATTAAGCTCAAGTCTCACAGGTTGTGTGTTCTAGCTTAAAACCATGTTCCAAATACAACTTCAAACAAGCTTAACACAAAAATTTTAATTTTAAATTAGTGAAATTTTTTAAAAATAGGGTCTTAAAAAGGACTTATTATTTTTCAACCAAGCAGAACATGCATGCAAATAAAAGAAAATAAAAGAAAATAAATATCCTATTGAAGTTAAGAAAGAGAAATTACCTCCGGAAGTCAGGTACTGACCGACCTCCCTACACTTAAGGCTTTGCACCGTCTTCGGTGCCATCATTCAGGAACAAAGGGGAGCTAGTAGCAGTATCTCTACAACCGGGACCGTCATGACTCCCTGTGCTGGTAAATGAAGTAGAGTCCGGGGTGTCTGGGTCTGTGTCAGGTCTGTGGTTTCCCATAAGCAGCTCCTTGAGGAATGTGAATCGGCGCTGGTTACGGCACTCCCTTAGTGATAAACCCCTATTTTATGATTCATCTTGTGCTCAATTAATTGTTTTTATCAATTCTTCACCCACTTATTCATGTAAATTGCATTGTTTTACTATTCCTTCCTTATTTTATGATATATGTGAAAACATGTTTCCTATGCTTTAAAAATATTAATTTTAATTATCCTTTATTACCATTCAATGCCATGATCTGTGTGTTAAGTAATTTCAAACTTTATAGGGTAGGAATGGCTTAGAGGATAGAAAGAAAACATACAAAAATGGAAGAAAATCACAAAAATGGAGTTTTAAAGAAAAAGCAGCGACGCGCACGCGTGGACGACGCGGATGCGTGCCTTGAGCTGAACGCAAATGACACGTACGCGTGACTGACGCGTACGCGTGACAAGGAAAAACTCCAAATGATGCGAACGTGTGACCCACGCGCACGCGTGACAGACGTCACGTGCAGGAATCTGCAGAAAACACCCTCAGCAATTTCTAGGCCCCTTTTTAACCCAAATCCAAGCCCAGAAACACAAAATAGAAACTAGAGAATAGGGGAATCAACAAGAACAACATATACAACATTCATATTCACAATTTTAAGATTTAGATGTAGTTTTAGAGAGAGAGAGAGGCTCTCTTCTCTCTCTTATAATTCCTTGAGAGACGACCCGAGGTTTCAATACTTTGGTTATTAATTTTATTGGGTTTGCTTTAGTGACAAATAATTTTTTGTACGAAAGGATTCTTTGCTGGTTTAGAAACTATACTTACAACACGATTATTTTTATGAATTTCTTTACTGGCAAGAAATCCAATCGTTACTTAGCTTTGCCTTCTGTTCTTGCCGGTCCAACCTCTCAAGTATCTGATGGAGCAGCTGATTTGTTGAAGGTGCTTGTGGTGTGGAAGGAGGAATGTCCTCAGCCGGTTCTGCAGGCTGGTTAGTAGTGGCTGTTGGGGGTCTGATATACTTCCCGTTAGGGATGTACTGATCATCCCATGGAATCATGGCCTTGGTGTCCCCAGCTCTGTAGGATACTCCGGCTGCTGAGACTAGATCTGAAACCAAGACGGGAAAAGGTAAGTTACCCGCAATTTGTATGTGTCCCATTGCATTCCGGATGTGTCTTGGTAAGTTGAGGGGCTGGTCTGTAAGGATACACCAGAGTAGAACAGCCATGTCTGCAGTGAAGGAGGACTCGTGAGTGCTCTGAAAGACGTAATGGGACATAATCTATGCCCATACTCGAGCCTCCAAGGTGAGTGCTGAAGCCAATATCCCTTTAGGTCGGGATTGATGCTATCCATAGATCCATCTGCTGCCAGGTTGTGCGATAACTTTGAGAACGGCGTCCCAGTCAAATTTGTATGTCTGGCGTTTGACAGAGGCTTCTTAAAATGCGTCCAATCCTTCTGGAGCAGGGGGAAGAGCTAAAGCTCGCTGAATGGCCTCTTCAGTTATGGAGACTTACTTCTGATGGACATAGACAGATGATGAGTATTTTGGTGAAAAATGGATTTCTCCCAAAACACACAAATCTAACCGGCAAGTGCACCGGGTCGCATCAAGTAATAAAAACTCACGGGAGTGAGGTCGATCCCACAGGGATTGAAGGATTGAGCAATTTTAGTTTAGTGGTTGATTTAGTCAAGCGAATCAAGATTTGGTTGATGGTTTTGTGACTTGGAGAATTAAATTGCATTGAAGTAAAGAGAACAAGAAATAAATTGCTGAAACTTAAAGAACAAGAAATTAAATGACAGAAACTTAAAGTGCAAGAAATGTAAATTGCGGAATCTTAAAGTGCAAGGAATGTAAATTGCTTGAAATGTAAAGGGGATTGGGACTTGGATTTGCAGAAATTAAGCAAGGAAAAGTTAAACTGCATCAAATAGAAGAGTAAAAGGGAATTGGGATTGAATCGGATATGAAGCAGAAAAGTAAATGAACATGGAAGGAAAGAAACAGAATGTAAATTGGGGATTTGGATCTCAGGACCCAGAGACTAGAAAACTGAGTCTAGATCTCAATGCCTTCCTAGATCCAATAAGAACAATTGCAAAGGAATTGTAAATTGCAAGAGAATAGATGAGAATCAAGTAACAGAAACGGAAATTCAAATTCAGTAAATAAAGCAGAGAGATCCAAGATTGAGATTGAAACAGAATTTCTTCAATTCTCCAATCCAAGATCCAAGATAATTGTAATTGAAATTGAAAGCAATAAAACTGAGAGAAAGAGAAGTGAATTCTCCTTCCCAAGACAAAGAAATTAAAGTTCACTCAATAACAAAAGCTCTCCGAAAACTCTTATGAAAATTCCAAAAGAAAAGCTCCCCGAAGAACTTGAATTCTATCCTATTTATACACTTTCTTAAAATGATCTTCAAGCCTTGAGTTGGGCCTTTGCTCATGGTGGAATTGGGTTGAAAGAGGCCTTGGTTGATTGCTCTTGAAGTAGCATAAAACCTCATGAAATGGCATGAATTCATATATGGTTGATTCAATCAAGGGAAACATGAAAATCTACTAAATTAGCTTGCTTGTAGCTCAAGAAAGTGCATAATTCTAATGAAAACAAAAGAAAAAGACTAGTTAAAATAGGCTAAGATGGCTTGTCATCAACAGACTGCAGGGTTGGCATGTGAAAATTGGAGTAGAATTCAACTACCCATGATAGGTTAACCTGCCGTGGCTGTTTCTGTAGGAATCCCCATTGTCTTTGCTCAATGCGGGGCTCAACAAATTTAACAATGTTGGTCGGAAGGATCAGGAGGTGCTCATTGTTATAGTTTCTTTCAGCCAGAATGGGAACATCTGCTCACAGTAGCGGTTAGTAAACCGCGCAGTGTCCTTTGTTGGAAAACCTTTCTCTTTTTCATCGACCTTGATGATCCTCTTGATTCGTTTTGTTGAGGGCTTTACTGCTGTTGAAGATGGCTCTGTCACTAGTGCTCTTTTTGTTCCTTTCCTTGCTGGTAATTTGGGAGTAGCTTTCTCTTTACCCTTCTTGGTGGCCATCCTGATAAGGAAAAAAGAAAGTAACACGTGAAGCTAAGGTTTTGAGCAAGGAAGAGGACAGGGCAAATGATAATCTATGCACAGTAAAGAAGGATGTCGTTTACACATGGTCACGACTACAGGTGAAAAGTTCATCAATGAAAAATAGCAAGTGAATGTGATGGCAAATATATGCAAGATGTTTATTGGCATGCTGGCAAAGGCATGAGTAGCATAGATCAAGCATTAAAACCCTAATTTGATTATCAAGTCTTTGAAACTAACAATCTGTTTGTATTGACAATTATGTTCAATGAATAATGAATAAAAAGGGGTTTTGTGAAAAATAGGCATGAGTAGTAGAATAGAATAATATAAAAATAATGCACAATGCCATACATGCTTTTTCACAACCACTTAGCATGCATGGTAAATATGTTGTTGAAAGTATTAAATTGAACATGCAAGCAACCCTTTAAGAAGTAATATAGAATTGTCAAACAATTCCTTAATAATCCACAAGCAAAATATAGAAAAAAATTACCCAAATAAATTTCCAACACCAATTAAAAGGGTTTAAAAAGAAAAAGAAAGAAAAAGAAAACATAGATAATGAAAGTAAAAAGAAAAAGAAGAAGAAAACATAAATAAAGATAAAATAGTAATAATTGAAAAGTAAAGAGGGAAGAAGAAGATAAAAGAACCTTGATGATGATTGTGAAGAAGAAAGAAGGGGGAAAGAAAGTAAAAAAAATGAGAAGGAGTAAAGAAGAAAGAAATAAGAAGGGAGAAGAGAAAAATAGGATTGAGGAAAAGATAAGATATCTGGCACTGATCTAGTAAAACTGTGCGTCGCATGTGACGCGGACGCGTGGGTCACGCGTTCGCATGAGTTGCAAAATTTTCAAGTGACACGGACGCATCGGTCACGTGGACGCATGACTTGATTTGTGCTAGTGGCACGAGAGCAGCCTCGTGTTCGCACAACTTTCTGTCTCTAACGCATATTGCCAAAAGTTAGGGTGACGCGTGCACGTGGGTGACGCGCACGCATGAATGGCCTTACTTTGAAAGATGATGCGGACGCGTGGGGCACAGGTTCGCGTGATGGGGCTTTGTGCTTTTAGCACAATTCCAGCCCCACTCCATCCTAACTCTCTGCCATGTACCCATTTATGTCGATTTCGCAGGGTCACGTGTGCGCGTGAGTGACGCGGACGCGTGGGAGGCTATTTTCGCAAACGACGCAGTCGCGTCAGGGACGCGTTCGCGTGGTCGCGTTGGTGCCAAAGGCACGCTTCCAGCCACGCTCCCACATGACTTTCTGTTCAATTCCCCTTTTTGTCGTATGCACATATGGCGCGGACGCGTCAGCGATGCTTGCGCGTCGTGTGCATTTCCATTTTTTTTATTTTTTTATTTTTTTATTTTTTTTATGCAGTATGCAGGATGCAAAATGCAGAATGCAGATGACTATGCAGAAATTATGAATGAACACGAATGAAAATAAAATAAAATAAAATAAAACTAAGAACAAAAAGGAAGGAATATACCATGGTGGGTTGTCTCCCACCAAGCACTTTTCTCTAACGTCCTTAAGTTGGACGGTCCACTAGCTCAGTCTTCTGTTGTGGGTGGATCTTCCAAGAGGAAGATCTCTAGCTCCTTGTTTTTCTTCATCTTCTCACCATGATATAGCTTTAAGTGATGTCCATTGACCTTGATGAAGTTGGATCTTGAAGGATGACTTAGGTGAAAGACTCCGTATGGCTCTGCCTTCTCTACTCTGTAGGGACCTTCCCATCTGGATCTCAGCTTACCTGGCATGAGCCTCAGCCTAGAGTTGTAAAGGAGAACCAACTCCCCAAGTTTGAACTCTCTCCTTTTGATGTGTTGTCATGTACAACCTTCATTTTCTCTTTGTATCGCCTGGAATTATCATATGCTTCTAGGCGTAGATTTTCTAACTCTTGTAGCTGCATTTTCCTTTCAGCTCCTGCTTTCTCAAATTCCACGTTGATCTCTCTCACCACCCAGAATGCTTTGTGTTCTATCTCTACTGGGAGGTGACATGCTTTTCCATAAACCAAGCGGAAGGGACTCATTCCTATAGGTGCTTGTATGCAGTCCGATATGCCCAAAGCGCATTTTGTAACCTGGTGCTCTAGTCCTTCCTATGAGGCTTGACTATTTTCTCCAGGATACGCTTTATCTCTCTGTTAGACACTTTCACTTGTCCATTAGTCTGCGGGTGGTAGGCTGTGGCTACCTTGTGAATAACGCCATGCTTCTTCAATAGAGTGGTCAGTCTCCTGTTACAGAAATGGGTGCCTTGATTGCTCACGATTGCTCATGGTGATCCAAAGCGACAGATAATATGGTTTCTAACAAAAGAGATAACAGTGTTAGCATCATCAGCATGGGTAGGAATTTCTTCCACCCATTTAGAAATATAATCTACAGCTAACAATATATATGAGAAACCGCTCGAGTTTGGAAACGAACCCATGAAGTCAATGCCCCAAACATAAAAAATCTCACAGAACAACATAATTTGTTGGGGAATCTCATCCCTCTTGGATATGTTACCAAACCTTTGGCATGGAGAACAAGATTTACAAAAAGCAGTAGCATCTTTAAAAAGAGTGGGCCACCAGAATCCACAGTCTTGGATTTTTCTAGCTGTCCTTTGAGGACCAAAATGTCCACCACTCTCAGATGAGTGGCAGGCCTCTAAAATGGACTGAAATTCTGATTGAGGCACACATCTCCTAATTATCTGGTCAGCACTATACCTCCACAAATAGGGATCATCCCATATATAATATTTGGACTCGCTTTTCAGCTTGTCCCTCTCGTGCTTAGTAAAATTGGGAGGAAAAGTATGGCTGACTAGATAATTAGCTACAGGTGCATACCAAGGAACTACTTATTACATGCAAGCTGTCAAAAGGAAAAGCATCGTTGATAGGAGTGGAGTCATCTTTAATGTACTCAAGGCGACTCAAGTGATCCGCCACTAAATTCTGAGAACCACTCCTATCCTTAATTTCTAAATCAAATTCTTGTAGCAGCAATATCCATCGTATTAGCCTTGGTTTGGACTCTTTTTTGGCTAATAAATACTTTAGAGCGGCATGGTCTGTGTACACTACCACCTTAGTACCAAGAATAAGCTCAGAATTTATCCAGAGCAAAAATAATAGCAAGAAGCTCTTTTTCAGTGGTAGTGTAATTAGACTGAGCAGCGTCTAATGTCTTGGAAGCATAAGCAATTACGAAAGGATCCTTACCTACGTGCTGGGCCAGCGCCTCTCCTACAGCATGGTTGGAGGCATCACACATAATCTCAAAGGGCTGGCTCTAGTCTGGTCCTCTCACAATTGGAGCTTGAGTCAAGGCGATCTTCAGCTTATCGAATGCCTCTATGCAGTCCTCACTCAGTTCGAATTCTACATCCTTCTGCAGAAGTCTGGATAAGGGCAGTGCTACCTTACTGAAGTCCTTGATGAATCTCCGGTAGAAACCTGCATGGCCAAGGAACGAACGAACTTCCCTCACGGAGGAGGGATATGGTAGACTAGAAATGACATTTATCTTTGCTGGATCTACATAGATACTAGTATTAGAGACAACATGTCCTAGTACAATACCTTGTTTGACCATAAAATGACACTTTTCAAAATTTAAAACAAGGTTTGAACTGACACACCTGTCTAATACTCTAGATAAACTATCCAAGAAAAGGCTAAAGGAATCACCATATACACTAAAATAATCCATAAAAACCTCCATACAATTCTCAATAAGATCAGAGAAAAGACTCATCATGCACCTTTGGAAAGTAGCTGGTGCATTGCACAAGCCAAAGGGCATTCTCTTGTAAGCATAAGTCCCAAAGGGACATGTAAAAGTAGTCTTTTCCTGATCTTCAGGAGCTATATGAATCTGGAAATAGCCTGTGTAACCATCTAGAAAGCAATAATATGATTTACCTGACAGGCGATCCAGCATTTGATCAATGAATGGCAGGGGGTAGTGATCCTTACGAGTAGCCTGGTTGAGGCGCCTGTAATCAATGCAAACCCTCCAGGCATTCTGTACTCTGGTTACTATGAACTCTCCTTGCTCACTCTTCACTGTTGTGACTCCAGACTTCTTGGGCACCACTTGTACTGGGCTAACCCATTCACTGTCTGAGATGGGGCAGATGATATCTGCCTCAAGTAATCTGGTCAATTCCTTCTTGACAACCTCTAAGATAGTGGGATTCAGTCTTCTTTGGGGTTGACGGACATGCCTTGCTCCCTCTTCTAGAAATATTCTGTGCTCACAAACTTGAGAGTTGATGCCTACTATATCTGCCAAGCTCCACCCAATTGCCTTCTTGTGTCTTCTCAACACACTAAGCAACTGCTCCTCTTGTTGGGAAGTGAGTTCTCTTGCAATGATGACTGGGAGCTTTGGTATAAAAGTGAGAAATTAACATCACAATTAAGAAAACCAAGATGTAAGAATGAGAAATTATAAAAGAAACAAGATGAGATCAAGTAATTGAACTTGAATTTAAGATAATCTACCCTAATCCTAACCTAATTCTAGAGAGAAGAAGGAGCTTCTCTCTCTAGAAAACTAACTAAAGGCTCATGTTGGCTAAACTAATTGCTCCCCCTTTGCTTGGACTTTAATTCTGCAGGAAATACACTCAGAAACAAGTTGGACTTGGGCCTGGGCAGCTCAGAAATCGCCCCTAGCGTTTTGCCTTCAAGTGGGCCATGTAAGAGTATTGGCGCATGCGCGTCATATGCGCGTGCGCGTCGATTGGCAATTTCTCCATCCGGGCGGAAGCGGCATGTACGCGTGCGTGTCTATGGGTGAGATCTCTTTTGCGCGTGCGCGCCTTGTGCGCGTGCGCGTCCTTTGATGCACTCCCAATCTTTGTTTCTTCATGCCTTCTCCCTTTTGTATGCTTTTTTACTCATTTCTCCCATCCAATACTTGCCTTATAACCTGAAATCACTCAACACACACATCAAGGCATCGAATGGAATTAAAATGAATCAAAATTACCAATTTAGGGCCTAAAAAGCATGTTTTTACACTTAAGTAAAATTCAAGGGAGAATCACAAAACCATGCTATTTCATTGAATAAATGTGGAAAAAGGTTATAAAATCCCCCAAAATAAGCACAAGATAAATCACGAAATTGGGGTTTATTAAATCTCCCCACACTTAAACTAAGCATGTCCTCATGCTAAAATCAAGAAGAAGCAAAGGATATTAACATTTATTCAATGCAACTACTAAATGCAATCTATCTATATGCAATCTATTTACATGATGCAATGGCTTAGTCAAAACAAATCAATCTCCAAAAATACACATACATGCACAAGGGCCAAGGTATTAGCAATCAAGCAAACCACAATTGGATCGAATCATTAAAAGAGTTCACAAACTTGCAAGAAAAGATGATCATGGGTGGAAACATGTAATTGAGCGATCGAACCCTCACCGGATATGTATTCGCTCTAGTCACTCAAGTGTATGGGGTTGATTCACTCAATTCTCTCCTAATCATGTTTTCCAAGATTTTTTTTCGTCTAACAATCAACAATTATTTCATGCATGTAATGGGGTCAAGGTAGGATGCATATGGTCAAGTGAACTTGAGATTTGAATCTTTGATTGACTTAAACTTCCCACCTAACCTATGACAACCTAAACAATTCTAAACAAAAGAAAAATTCTAAAAAAATTTTCCTAGTTTATCCCTTTTTCAATCAAAACACAATCCTTATATAAAAAGGTCAACTAGATTTTTAACAATCCAAAACACTTTTCTAATCACAATCAACAACTAAGATGCAAAACATATATATATATATATATACTAAAAGTGTGCAACTACCGAAACAAGAGCATCTACAATAGCAAATATATACAGTCATCCCAAAATGATCTAAAAGATAAAGTGCAAAATAAAATAAAGTAGCAGAAAACATAAATAGATGTCCGAAAGTTCACCACATAAATGTAAACACTGGTCACGAACGGTGACCTCCCCATACTTTAGAATCAAGCATCGTCCTCGATGCTACTGCTGAAGCTCGGGATGGGGGTCAACAATCGTGCCGGGCTCCTCAAGCTCAGGCTGTGGGACTAGGTCTGGCTGCGGCCCTGGATGTGGCTGTGGATCCTCAGGAGGCTGCTGGACCTCAGTGGTGGCCTGTGTCTCTGGAGGTGCATCCTGATGGATCGGCTCCTCAACCAGCTCCTCTTCCTGTTCCTGCTCGTCGAAAGCTGGAAAGTTTGGGAGCGGCGGTAGCTCGATGTCCTGTGATACAAACACCTGGTCGATGCGATTGAGACGTCGCATGACACGACACTCGAAGCGCTCCATGAAGCGAAGAAGGTGCTGCACCAACAGATAAGTCGGCTCAGGTACTAGTGGTGGTGGTGGTAAGGATGCTGCGGCTGCTGAAGTAGAAGGGGGTCCTGTGACTGCTGCTGACGATGACAGCTGAGCTGCCTCCTCCACTGCTCTGGCTCGTGAACGGCGTTTGGGTGGGGGCTTCTCGTGCACCCACCCACCCCATGGAATGGTAGTCTCCTTGTCATCATCATTTGGGGGTGGTGGTGTCATATCATCATCCTCCCACGGGACACCTGCCAGCTCGATCATGCTGGTGACCAGTGTAGGAAAGGGTAGCAAGCCGCGAATATGAGCTCTCCACATACTATGTCTGACCAGTCGGGGGAAATTTACCTCTTTCTCTTCCATCACACACCCAATCAGAACCAGCATATCCATCGGGATCTCTGAAAAGTGAGTGGTGGGGAAAACATAGTGGGCGAAGATATGCTGCCAGGTCTTGGCCTCCCTCGTCAGATAAGCAAAGCGCATCCCCTTAGGCTTCTTGTTGTTCGAATCCATCACCCAGGGAGCGTCTGGTGTGGCAATCACGCACTTAAGCACCTCATAGTCAAAGGTCATGGAGAGGATAGCTACCTCTGTCTGCCTATAGGCGCAGGTCTCATCAGGATGATGGTGGCAGCGCAGTGCATCTCTAATAGCCTCCTCAGTGATCATAATCTCTCTACCCCTCAGCTGAACTGAATCAATATTGGCTCGGAAGAAGTTGCAATAAAATTCTCTCACCCACGAAGTGTTCACCCTCCCCAAATCTCTATCAACAAAGTCCAATCCTAACTCCAGAATTCGGGTGTTAATGGCACGCCTCACATCATTGGGAAGAAGCAGTTTCTTCTCAATGTTCAAATTTTTCTTCCGGAAGTTGGAGAAGCGAAGTTCACAATAGATGTTTGGGAATTTTACTTGGTCAGTAGATGGTAGCAACTGGTTTTCCCTATCCACCTCATTCAGCAGATTCTTAGCATAATTTGCATGGGAAAAGGGGGTAGAGGCCTTAGAGCGCTTCCTCTTTTTGGAAGTAGTGGCTATAGCCTTTCCTTTATCCGAAATCCTGAAAAACAGAGATGATACAATATAAGCAGATAGCCAAATAGATACAAAGCACTCAAAGCAAAGCATATTCATGAAGTGAATCAAAGAAAGGAGATTTCTTGGAATACAAGCAAACAGAATTCGGAATGCAGGTCAGACTTCCGACCAAGAATTCAAACCATATTTTGCACATTACTTGCTCATCAAGCTTAGGAAACACCATATCCAAAATAATGATAAAAAGAGTTAGGTTGAAAACTAAAAGAAATTAGTTGGTTAAATAAGTTAAAGTTAGAAATCAGTTTGAAAATCAGTGATATGGTGGTTACTAGTTCAATTCAAAAGAGAATACACGAAATAAGAATATAAACATGTTCACAATCACGAAATGCATCAAGTCATTGATGGTGAAATATGGTATAGCTAGAAAACAACTAATATGGAACAAACCATCAATCAATGCAATGATCACTAGAGTCAAATGAACTTGTGTTGGTTAAGTCAAATCATAAAAAAAAAATCAATCAAGAATTTTTTTTCAACACTAAATTCAATAATGCATACAAGTTACAAGCTGAGAAAAAAGTGAAAAACCTTATGGTCTATGTGGCTTAATGTCAATTATGCATGAACATGTGAATCAATTAGCCTCACAGATTAAAAACTTTCAACTTGTATGTTTATGCAAAAGAGGTCTGACATTTTAAGGAAGTCACAAATTATGGTCATTATGGTCATTCATTCAAACTATTCAATGCCTATACACAAATCATCATGCATAACAAGCAAAGAGTATAAGCAAGACCAAAACTTGTTCTTGCGGATTTTCCAAGACCATTTAGGTAACAAAGTGCTAATTGAAACAGAAATTATCAACTAGAGTTTGCTACACCAATTTAAGCATTGTTAGTTCATGGAACATGGTTAAGAAAAATCTGGCAGCATCTCAGCAGTAAATTGGCTATTTCCAAGTTTAAACAGCAAATCAAGTTCCATATGAGTTCATCAATACTTAAAAACACAAAACCATATATATGAATTCACATGGATGGAACAAACAGCCAATAATGCAGCAGCAAATCAAATAGTATAAAGAACAGCAGTAGTTGCTTCATCAATTAAACACAAGCAAGTAGCATTACCTATCAAATGAACACAGAATAATCCAAGAGAACAGAGTAATTCAATGAAACAGAACAAATTCACACAGCAGAAAAAATTCAAATAAACCAAAATCCACTACTCAGCCCAGATTCGCTAAAACAGAACAAATTCAGACAGCAGCAAAGATTTCAATTAATCCTAAATCCACTACTTAGCCCAGATTCGCTAACCACCTAAATTAAACTAAACTAACTAACTAAGATAATCTAACTAAACTAACAAAACTATCATAAAGCAGAAAAAGGGAAGCAGAACAGGGGAGGCAGAAACCTGGGAAGACAGAGACTGAATGGAGCGGATGAAGGGAAGGTGCAGCACAAAGGAGTGAGTTGGCCAGAGCGAACGGCGGTCTGGTGGCACCGTGGAGCTTGCGCCAGCGACAATGGGGGTCGCGGCTGTGCTCGTGGCGGAGCAGGGGCTGGATACGAGAGAAAACAGAGAAGAGATGATTGAGTGGGAGAGAAGGAGAGCGAGGGTTGAGGGCGCGCACGGCGACGGCAGCGGTGGTGTGCCGGAGGGCTCGCCGGTTATGGGGAGGGAAGGTGGTTCTGAAGGAGGGAGAAGAGGGAGAGACGTTAGAGAAGAGAGGGAGCTGGGGGCGCGTCTGTGTTAGGGATTTTGTGTCCCTGGTTAAATGGGATTTTTAAATCCACACGGGCGCACACCGTGCGCATCCGCGTGGGTGACAGAAATAGGGAAGTGACGCGGGGGAGCCATACGCGCCTACGCGTAGATGGGAGAATTAGGGATCGGCGCGAACGCATACAGTGCGTGTCCGCGCGGGTGTGCTGGGCCTAGAGGCACAAAAGAGGTCCAGAGTTGGCACAACTCTCGGGTCCTTTGGCCTGGGTGATGCTAAAACGCATCGACGCGCGCGCGCACTGTGAGCTTGCGCGTGGATGGCTTGAACTTATGGAGTGGATGCGGAGGCGCCAAGTACGCCAACGCGTGGGTAGTGAAACAAGGAGTGGAATCCACTTCCTGATCATTCTCCTTCAACTCTCCGTTTACTTTCGCAACTTTACTTCCTTTTTAACATCCTTTATGAGCTCAACATATCCCAAATATCTATCCACTACTTCCTTTTGTTCACTAATCTCTATCTTCTCCTCTTGTTGTACTTCTTGCTTCAACTCTTCTTCTCCACCTTGGAGCTTCAAGTTTATTCCCTCGCTAGGCTCCTTGATAGTTTCTCCGCATTCAACAATGGAAGTACTCAGGGTACACGATCCTAGGTGAGATGTTAGGTGATTCACGACTTCTACCATGCTAGCTATCCTTGCTTTTAGCTCCTTAAACTTAGTTTCATCCTCCTCTTGTTGCCTTAAGATGCGATATTTGAGGTCTCTCAGTTCCAATATGAAGGCTTCATCGGGAGGTGGTGGTGAAAGATAGAGTTCAGTGTTTGAGGAAAGATTGTGAATGTTGGAAGGTGGTTCATATTGGGGGAATTCTTGAGGTGGTGTATGCGAATTTTGTGGTTCTTGGGAGTATTGGTATGGGGATGGTGGTTGTTCTAGATGTGATTCAAATGGTGGTTGATATGGTGTGTATGAGTTATGGTCATATGGAGTTGAATGGTGATGTGAGACTTGTGAGTATGGTGTGTGGCTATATTGAGGAATGGGATCACATGCATATGATGATTGTGGTTGACAACAACAATGAGGGTCATCACACACATTGGATTGATACACATTAGGATCAGGATTATACCCATAGGAGTACGTAGGAGGTTGTTGCCATGAAGGTTGTTCATAAGCTTGAGGTTCCTTCCATCCTTGAATTCCAAACCCTTGATGTATATCCTCATTTGAGCTTTCATTTCCTACAACATAGTTTGAACTACACTCATAGCCAAAAGGATGAGAATTCATAGTGAAAGAAAAAATAAAAACAAAGAACAATAAGAAACAAAGAAGATAAAATCCTAACTAGTAAAAACTAGCAAACAAACCAAAATTCAAGCTATTCACAATATATACAATAGCCAATACATAGCACCATTGTGTCCCCGGCAACGGCGCCATTAATTTGATCGCAAAAATTGTTGTTGGTCTAGATTTTTTTCTTATAGAAAAGAATTACTTCGTTGTAAGCATAGCTCCAAACCAACAAACAACTCTCACATCAGATTAAATTGAGTTCTCACATGTACAAACCACAATGAAAATTTACCGAAGTATTCGGACTGCGGGTCGTCTCACTAGGAAAACAATGTAATGCTTAGTTATTGGCTATGAAGGGGTAAAAGGGGGATTTTTGGTTCATGAGAGGGCAAGAAAAATAGAATTAGCAAGAAAATAAAGAAAGCAAAATAAAGAACTCTTGGCTAAGATTTGGGGTAATTGAGATCACCATCCTTGTCAACAAACCAAATATTGATAATCATGAGAGGCCAATCTATTAAGTCTACTTCCCAAAAGCTTTAAGTACGTAACATTTACTCCTAAGCTTGAAGTACGTCAAATAGATTTGATCACATTTACCCTTAAGTTCTAACCTACCTACAAATTAACTTAGTAGTGGGTTAGCGTCAATAGATGTCAAATTGATCACCATGGGTTCTCAAATCACCAAATCGATCATACACAATAACTCAAGATTACCCAATTCCCTTGGCTTAGGCCAAGAGCTGACAAAACTACTCAGAAATTAAAGGGATCATTTCATCAAACACATAGAGTGCAATAAAGGTAAGCATCATATATTGTAAGAATAATAAAATCTAACAACTACTAAGTGCAAGAAAAGTAAGATCACAATTCAATTCATCAATAAAAAGGAACATCAACATTAAATTGCATTAAAAGTAAACCAAATCCAACATAAGTTCATCGTCATAAAAGAGAGCAAAATGAGAAATTAACATCACAATTAAGAAAACCAAGATGTAGGAATGAGAAATTATAAAAGAAACAAGATGAGATCAAGTAATTGAACTTGAATTTAAGATAATCTATCCTAATCCTAATCTAATTCTAGAGAGAAGAGGGAGCTTCTCTCTCTAGAAAACTAACTAAAGGCTCATGTTGGCTAAACTAATTGCTCCCCTTTTGCTTGGACTTTAATTCTGCATGAAATACCCTCAGAAACAAGTTGGACTTGGGCCTGGGCAGCTCATAAATTACCCCCAGCATTTTGCCTTCAAGTGGGCCATGTAAGAGTATTGGCGCTTGCACGCCATGTGCGCGTGCGCGTCGATTGGCAATTTCTCCATCCGCGCGGAAGCGGCATGTACGCGTGCGCGTCTATGGGTGAGATCTCTTTTGCGCGTGCACGCCTTGTGCGCGTGCGCGTCCTTTGATGCACTCCAAATCTTTGTTTCTTCATGTATTCTCCCTTTTGTATGCTTTTCTACTCATTTCTCCCATCCAATACTTGCCTTATAACCTGAAATCACTCAACACACACATCAAGGCATCGAATGGAATTAAAATAAATCAAAATTACCAATTTAGAGCCTAAAAAGTATGTTTTTACACTTAAGAGAAATTCATGGGAGAATCACATAACCATGCTATTTCATTGAATGAATGTGGAAAAAGGTAATAAAATCCCCCAAAATAAGCACAAGATAAATTACGAAATTAGGGTTTATCAAGCTTCTGATCATCCTCAAGGTAAGCATACTTGAGGTGGGGTGGAAGTGGCTTCAACTCCAATTTCTGCTCCTGAGTGGGCACTGGGTCTTCTGAAGCTAGTGATAATGGCAAGTTGTCCTCATTGTGTTCAGAGGGTTTCCCCACACTTGGACCTTGCTCCATGTGTATCTCTTCTAATTCTTCTTGATGGACTGCAGCTACAGTCTCATCAATGATGTCGCACTGGAAGACGGAATGATCTTCCGGGGGATGCTTTATAGCTTCATTCAGATTGAAGCTTATTTCTCGGCCGTCTATCTCAAAAGAATAGGTTCCTAAAAAGGCATCCAGCTTGAACTTTGAAGTCTTCAGGAATGGTCTTCCAAGCAGGATGGATGACGGCTTCCCTGAGTAATTTTGGGGCATCTCCAAGATATAAAAGTCAATGGAAAATGTGAGCCCCTTAATGCTTACCAGCACGTCCTCATCAATTCCAACCACTGTAATAATGCTCTTACCTGCTAACACAAAACAAGCTGCCGACCTTTTTAAAGGAGGGAGCCTCAAAGCATTATATATGGACAAAGGCATTATACTAACACACGCTCCTAAATCACACATGGAGTCAGAAAATATTACACCCCCAATGGTACAGTTAACCATGCATGGTCCTGGGTCACTACATTTTTCAGGTATATCCTCCATTAAAGTAGATATGGAACTACCTAAAGGAATAGTTTCTAGTTCATTAATCTTATCCTTATGTATGCACAGATCCTGTAGAAATTTTGCATATTTAGGTACTTGCTGAATAACATAAAAAAGGGGAACAGTTACCTCAACCTTTTTGAAGATTTCTACCATTTTAGGATCAAGTTCTATCTGTTTCCTGGACTTCCTTGCAAGGTATGGAAATGGGATAGGAATGGCGTCTCTTACAGTTTCAGCTTGCTTGGGTTCTCCACTCCTCGGTTGAGCTGCTTCTTCTTCAACCATGTCTTGCACTTCATCTTCCTCTTCAACATCCTTCACTTCAACCATGTCTGCATCTGGGGCATGTTCTTGTGGGCTTGGCTCCTCCAGATTCCTCTCTTGCAGTGTGGTTCCGGACCTCAAAGTGATGGCATTGATGCCACCCATGGGATTGGGTAAGGGTTGAGAGGGAATTCCACTGGAGCTTGCAGGTTGAGTGTTAGAAGTATTCGATGATCCCATCTGGGAGACGAGAGCTTGTATAGCTGAAGTTAGACCGTTAAGTGTACTTTCCATGGTCTTTTGTCCTTGTGCAAGGGACTAAAGCAACTTGTCAATAGAAGAGGAGGGGTAAGTGATTTGAGGGGCCTGCTGTTGGTTGTTCTGAGGTGCTTGGAATTGCCTTAGGTGAGGAGCTCTGTAAGGCTGGTTCTGGTTCTGCTCTCTGTTGTTGTTATTATTCCACCTCTGATTTTCCTGGTTGTTTCTGCCTCCTCTATTATAGTTGTCCCTCCAGCCATAATTGGAATTATCTCTCCAGCCATGGTTGGAGTTGTCTTGCCAACTTTGGTTATAGTTCCCACCTTGGTTGTAGTTGCTGCCTTGTTGATAGAAGCCTTGATTTGGGTGGTCATAGAATTTGTGAGTAGCTGCCAAAGTGTTGTCCTCTTGTTGGAGCTGTGGATACTCATCAGTAAAATGACTATAATCAGCACATATCCCGCATACACTCTGAGGAACCAGTTGTTGACTATGTTGGGGTGAGGGAGGTTGAGATTGTTGTTGATTCAGATTTATCTACTTCAGTAGATTGGAACCTCTCCCAGAGCTTTAGTGAAAGCAGCAGTCTCACCACTAGAGGACACCTCCGCAACAGTCCTAGGATGGTTGGTCCTATGTCTAGTGTTCTGGGTAGATTCAGCTAGATCAGTGATCAGCTGCCACGCTTCTGTCGCCGTCTTGTACTTCTTCAGAGAGCCAATACTTGTAGCATCTAATGTAGTTTTATCTTGAGGCTTCATACCTTGTGTAAAGTAACTGATCAACACCATCTCATCAATCTTGTGGTGGGGACATGAGCCTAAGAGGTTCCTGAAACGTTCCTAGTATTCGTAGAAGGTCTCTAATTCTCCTTGGATAATGCAGGAGATCTCCTTCCGCAGTCTGTCTGTAACTTCAGCTGGAAAGTATTTGTCCAGGAACTCCCTCCTAAGCGTCTCCCAATTGGTAACTACTGCCTCCGATTGAGTGTAGTACCACTCCCTCGCCTTTTCCTCAAGAGAAAACGGGAAGGCGATTAGCAGAATAGTAGTTTCATCTGCACCATAACGCCTAACAGTAGAACAGGCTATCTGGAAATTCCTGAGGTGCTTTATGGGCTCCTGAGCAGGTAAGCCATGAAACTTGGGTATCAAGTTGATTAGCGACGTCTTCAGTTCAAAATCTGCAGCCAGATCTGGGTGACGCGCTTGATACACTTGCAGGGTAAAATCTGGGGCTCCTGCCTCCTAGAGGGTAATCCTCCTGGGTGCTGCCATGTTACCTGCACGTGAATCAACTGAATCAGTAGTAGAGGAGCTTGTTTCCTCCTCAAATGGCGGGTCAGATTCGCTCTCAGATAAGACTGTTGAATTGGCAATAACCACTTCACCACCCTCAGAGGCTAACCGACGCCAAGCTCGCCTAATACGTGAAAGAGTTCTTTCAATTTCAGGATCAAAAGTGGCTAAGCTCGGATCAGGCAGTGAACGCGACATTCAATGAAAGAAACATACAGCTCATGGTAATAAAACAAAATAAAATAAAATGCAAATAAATAAATTCCAACCAATAAATTAGCACACTATTGTAACTCCCCGGCAACGGTGCCAAAAGTTGATGCAGGCAGAAATTGACCAGTTAGGAAATTAATAAAAGAAATGCGTTGCAAGTACAGTTCTTAACCAGCTAAAATCCGCTTATCAATTTAAAAGGGTTGTCACAAAATTAGAATTAAAAACACTGGGAGTATGAATTCCAGGTCGTCTCCCAACGAGTTGACAAAAGAGTGCAGCTTATTGGTTAGAGGTTTTCCCAGAAATTTTGAGTTTGAGAAGCAGGAAAATAAATGATTATAAAATTAAGCAGTGGAAATTAACTAGAGAATTTATTTAATTCAATTAAAAGCCTTGATCGGGAGATGATTAATTGGAATTTCTATCCTTGTTGGATTTCCTCAAGTATAATCCTAAAATGTTGTTGATCTACCTGGTCATCCCTTAGTGAATAAGGGAAAGTCAAGTAACTAACTAACAAGCTATATCCTCAGGTCCTAATCCTCTCCTTAAGAAGGATTAGAGTTAGAGATTATAGTTGTCAGTCATCAACTATGCACAAGGATTAACACTTGAGTATTCCAACTCAAGGTTCTCCTTTTAATCAACTCCTAATCAAGTTGGGGAACTAGAAGAGATGCACATGGAGCATGGTCCAAGTGTGGGGAAACCCTCTGAACAGAATGAGGACACCTTGCCATTATCACTAGCTCCATAGGATCCAGTGCCCAGTCAGGAGCAGAAATTGGAGTTAAAGCCCCTTCCACCCCACCTCAAGTATGCTTACCTTGAAGATAATCAGAAGCTCCCAGCAGTCATCATTGCAAGGGAACTCACTTCCCAACAAGAGGAGCAGCTACTTAGTGTACTGAGAAGACACAAGAAGGCCATTGGGTGGAGTTTGGCGAATATAGTAGGCATCAGCCCTCAAGTTTGTGAGCACAGAATATACTTAGAAGTGGGAGCAAAGCCTATCCGTCAACCCCAAAGAAGATTGAATCCCACCATCTTAGAAGTTGTCAAGAAAGAAGTGACCAGGTGGTGCACGAAATCACAATCACACTTTTGCAATTCCGCACAACTAACCAGCAAGTGCACTGGGTCGTCCAAGTAATACCTTACGTGAGTAAGGGTCGATCCCACGGAGATTGTCAGCTTGAAGCAAGCTATGGTTATCTTGTAACTCTTAGTCAGGATATCAATAATTCTCAGATTTAATTGTAAAAAGTAAAAGAACATGAAATAAATACTTGTTTTGCAGTAATGGAGAACAGGGTGAGGTTTTGGAGATGCTCTATCTTCTGAATCTCTGCTTTCCTACTGTCTTCTTCATCATGCACACAAGGCTCCTTCCATGGCAAGCTATATGTTGGTGGATCACCATCGTCAATGGCTACCATCCGTCTTCTCAGTGAAAATCACTACAAGAAAAATACCCATTCAGCCACACTTTTTTTAAGCTACATTTGAAAAGCATAGCCTATTCTATGAATAGGCTACGCTTTTCTCCGTGTTGCCTTTTTATATGAGAAAAGGATACACAATTGTGGCATCATTTAAAAAGTGTAGCCTTAGGTATTTTAGAAATCACTTATAAAGCGTAGCCGTAGGTTAATATCTATAGGTTCACTTTTTGTATCAAAGGAGACGCTTTTAAAGAGTAGCCTATTTATTAAGTTTTGGGTGCGTTTTAAAAGTGATGCCTAATGTGTCTAGAACAAAAATTTTAACACTTAGTGAATTTTTTTCCTCTTTTCCCTTAAAGCAAAGTCACATACACACTTGGTGAAAATTTTCATTTTTGTCATTCCCTCCAAAGAACAACGCACCTTCGTTCATCCTCGCAACCCTGCCTCGCCTGCACCTACTTCGTACACCCTCGCAACCCTGCCTCCAAAGCTCACCGTCGATCGTCGCCCCCCACTCACTCTCTTCACTCTCGCCGTTGACCCTCTCCCTCCAAATCTCACTGATCACCTCCAAAGCGCGACCTTCATCCCCTTTCGTAAACCCTCGCAACCCTGCCTCCAAAGCTCACCGTCGATCGTCGCTCCCCACTCACTCTCTTCACTCTCGCCATTGACCCTCTCACTGTCGCTCTCGCCATTGACCCTCTCACTCTCACCATTGACCCTCTCATACAAGAAGAAACCCTCTCAATCTCGCTAGTGACCGTCGTCGCCCCCCACTCACCAGTCACCTGCACTCACTACTCTCCACATTGCTGCACCACTGACCGTCGCTCCTCTTCGCCATCTTGCACTGATCGTCGCTGCGCCGCCCTCAGCATCGTCGCTGCTATCGCTCTCACCATCGTCATCTCCGTGCTTCTCATCATCGTCTTCTCTGTGCTCACATCATTGAATAGGTATGTAGTGATTTCTATTTGGTTCTGAAATTTCAGAGGCTTAGGGTTCCGATTTTAGGGGTTTTAATTTAGGGATTTCAATCTGTGAAATATGGGTTTGTGAACTGTAATTTGATAACATGCATGCTGTTGTTGATGAAGATGTGTGGTGTTTTAGGGTTTGTGAACTGTGATTTAATATACAGCTTGTCTATTTTCTCTGTATTTTTGTTTGTGAGACTGAATCCAAATGCAGTTAATAATTTTCTCAATGAATAAGTTGGCTTCCGTTTCTCTGTTTTTAGCTTCCATTTCTTCTAGAAAATAGACCTATCTTTATATGTCTGTGCTTTCTCTCAACATTGCCTTATTGTTGATGAATATAAGGGCATGACAATCTATGAATAATACCTTCTAATGTTAAAAATGCAGTAAAAACTTGAGAAGTAAATTCCCCACCATAATCAGATTGTGGAGCTAAAATGGAGTGTCCTGATTACTTTTCCATCCTCAATTTGTATTGTTTAAAGACTTTAAAAGCTTCTAATTATTGACCAAAAGAAAGATACTACTAGTATATTTGCTAAATGCATCAACAAAACTAATATAAAAATAAAAACCATTTCTTGAATTTACTGGTGATGGTCCCCATATGTCTGCATACATTAATTTACTAGTGAAGTTAGGAATAATAGTTTGTTTGTAACCTCCAATTCTATATTATATAGTAAGTTAGGTGTTAGTTTCTATTTTAAGCTTCTTGTTTTGAGTCCATTTTGGATATCTTTCTGTATAGGCTAGTTCCCTCACATATACAAGGTTCTCCCTTTAGAGTTTTTTACATCTAAATTTTTGCTCTGAAGTTGTGTTGATTTATCTGCTTTGATCTTACACATGCATTGTAGTTTCTCCCACAGGCCTCGCTTTTCCACTGTGTTGATCAGTCTTTCTTAAGTGTCTTAAGTGGTTACTGATTGATTCAATGCGGATTCATATAATGTAAATTCTCTAAATGATGTTGAATGTGGCTAATCTATAATTAGATTTTGTAGTTATATGTCTTTGCATATTTGTGTAATTGAATTATTTCAGGTGGAGCTATGTGTCTCGAAGTTTTATTTGCTGCTAATATTTTTCCTCTGCACTAGTTACTTTGCTTGACTTGTTTTTTCTCTAGTTAAAGCAGCCAACATAGGCATTAATATAAGAAATGAGAACCTCGTTGTAACAAGCTCAGGCCACTAGGCATAGAAAGTTAGAAACTTAAGTCCAAATGCACAGCAACCAAGTTAATATATGAAATCCAATCGTATTACATAGAGAAAAAAGGACTGATAAATGAGTTTAGGCTTTGGGGTGTTCCTAGTAGATAAACTTAGCTCCTTTTGGAGTTTAAATAATTAACTAAGATTTTAGTCCCAAACAATAAACTGTTGTATGTAATATTACCAAGTAAATGTAGTTTACTCTTTTTTTAAAGAATTTATAATTTTTTTAATTACAATATTGAATATAGGGCATTCAAGAGTCTGGAACCAAAAGATTTTGTCGAATTGACTCATTATTTTTAGGTTGGGTGAAGTTATGTTTTAATTTTTTACTGTAAAACAAAACTTCATACTTGTAAAATAAGGCACATCACAATTAAGAGAAAATATTATCTAAAAAAAAGCATGAAGAATCAAACTATGGTTGAGTTTAAATTTATGTGTGGTTCATTTGATGTTTAAATTAGCTTCAACTTCATTTTCTGCTTTTCCAACCCATCACTGTTGCTATGTGTTTTCATTTTGATATGCAATTAATGTATAGGATCCCAATTTTGATATAACAACTGAAATGAACACATGATACTCCTCTGTGAGTCCATCTAAAATCGCTTGGATATGATCATCCATCCTCAGGGTAAGAACAATCTAAAGCTAACAAAAAATCAACTAGACCTCTGATCTTGGCCAAATATTCATCTGCAGTTTCATTCTTTTTTATTGATCTTATTTGAGACTTCAAACTCTGAATTTTTGTCTTGAAAGAAGTAGTGAACTTTTCATGTAATTTATCACACATTTCATAAAATATAACACAATTGATTACCTTGTTCTTGAAAGTTGGAGTTATCGATGCAAGAGTCCATGTCATCAAAGCAAGATCCTTCAATTTTCACTCTTTATACTTGTCTGATTTTGTAGTTGATGGGCGAGTTATTCCATCATTCATAAGTCAACTGCTTTCTTTTAACATATCCCTTTATGTTCTGATTTGTAGGTTGGGGAAGATGTCGTGGAAGAACTAACCAAGTCGATGCAAAAAATTGGCTTGGATATGCGAGTTTCAGCTCTAGTCAGTACCACTAACCTCTCTTCAGGATTGATTAATAATTTTTAATATATGGACTTGAGAATGATGGTTTCAAGTTTGTGTTTGATAGAAAGTTTGGACTAATAAGGCTGTACACCAGACTAACTCGGTGATTTTGCATTAGGTTAATGATACCATTGGAACACTAGCTGGAGGCAGATTCTACAATCAGGATGTCATTGCTGCTGTGATCCTTGGTACAGGGACAAATGCAGCATATGTGGAACGTGCAAATGCTATTCCAAAATGGCATGGCCCTCTCCCGAAATCAGGAGACATGGTAAGTAGGTTATACTATTTATGGCTGTCATTGTCTTGCATGTTAGAAATATCTTTATTTTACTGTCATACTAGAGCTAGCGTCACCATTTGCTGGTATAAAGCATGCTCTGATTACATGCAAATACTGCAGGTTATAAACATGGAGTGGGTTAATTTCCGATCCTCACATCTTCCTCTAACAGAATATGATGTAGCTCTAGATGCTGAGAGCTTAAACCCTGGAGAGCAGGTCAAGATCATCACGTTATAGTCATTGGTTTAAAGCTTTAACCAGCATGTGTAATTCTGTAATATTCTTCCACTATTGTTCTCAGATATTTGATAAGTTGATTTCTGGTATGTATTTTGGGGACATTGTAAGGAGAGCTTTATTGAAGATGGTTGAAGAAGCTGACTTTTTTGGAGATACAGTTCCCCCCAAGTTGAGAGTTCCTTTCATACTCAGGTATGCATGCTAGTTAATTATACTCAAGTATTACAAGAAGCTGTGCTGCCTCCCTTGCAGTGAGATTTGCAAATCATGGGCACCCTACTATGGTGGTTTCAACTGACCCTGCTCACTCCTTAAACGACTCTTTTGCTCAGGTACCTAACGAGACCAAGAAAAATCTCTTGATTGTTTAGTTTACTAGTTCTTCAATATGGATAAAACTTCAGAAGTGTAATGCTACAATCTCGTTAGGATTTGACAGGTGGTAGGCTTGTTCCGGTTTAAGGAGTGGAGTCGCCATTAAATGCTCTCAAGGTACTCATTTTGATTGAAACAGAATTGAATATTAAACTAATAGTTCTCATGTGTTTCTATTTGTGAAACCGTTTCTCGCGTTCTATTGAATCTTTTTTTGGGGCAGATAAACCCTGATAAATCTATGGAAGAGTTCCGAGCAGCTAGTCAAAAACTTGGTGATGGCGTGGGTGTAAAGTCTTTAATGCAAAGCACGAGACTTGAAATGATTGCTGACCAGGTAGTTTCTGCTTTTAATTATGAGTATTTCTTAATCTAGTGTTAAGTTTTAAGCATTTTTAGGGGCTAATAATTTCTTCTATTTATGTCCATATAGAACAATTCAATGTATCAAATCTCCAAAGTCAATGACTCATTTATAATTGAATTTGGTATAATAAAGCTGATTCACTTCTTCTAACATTATATGATGTCTTAATTTTTTGATAATTTTTTACCTCTCCTATATCTAATTTAAGTGTGAAAGTCTGGTTAACTAGTGCATGAAAAATGCTATAGGGACATATTAGGATTGTGTTAAAGGAAATGGAAGAAAGAAACACCTGTAGATTTTCATGGTTTTAATGAAACAAGATAATACATAATTCCTTGAATTCACCTCTTCTGCCGTGACCATGTTATTTTTTTTAGTATATTGTAGTGAATAGTCCAAATGCACTGTCACCGCATGGCTAATCATCTGTCGGTTCTCACTCATATTGGAATAGGATCCATTGATCCTTTTGCGTCTGTCACTACGCCCAGCACTAGTGAGTTTGAAGCTCGTCATAGTCATCCCTTCCCAGATCCTACTCGGAATACCACAGACAAGGTTTAGACTTTCCGGCTCTCAGGAATGGCCGCCAATAATTCTAGCCTATACCACGAAGGTTCCAATCTTAGATTAGAAACCCAAGAGATACACATTCAAGCTTGATTTCATGTAGAAAGAAGGTGGTTGTCAGGCACGCGTTCATAGGTGAGAATGATGATGAGTGTCATGGATCATCACATTCATCAGGTTGAAGTGCGAATGAATATCTTAGAATAGAAACAAGCGTGATTGAATGGAAAACAGTAGTAATTGCATTAATCCATCAAAACACAGCAGAGCTCCTCACCCCCAACCATGGGGTTTAGAGACTCATGCTGTAGAGAATACAATATGAAACGTGTAAAGTGACATGAGGTACAAGATGAATCACTAAAAGTAGTTTTTATAATAAACTAGTGACCTAGGGTTACAGAAAAAGAGTAAGCTAGAATAGTTAGTGTAGAAATCCACTTCCGGGGCCCACTTGGTGTGTGCTTGGGCTGAGCATTGAAGCTTTCACATGTAGAGACCTTTCTTGGAGTTAAACGCCAGCTTTTGTACCAGTTTGGGCGTTTAACTCCAGCTTTCATGCCAGCTCTGGCGTTTTAATGCCAGAATTTTTGTGCTGACTTGGACCACCAGTTTGGGCCATCAAATCTCGGGCAAAGTATAAACTATTATATATTTCTGGAAAGCCCAGGATGTCTACTTTCCAACGCAATTGAGAGCTTGCTAATTGGGCTTCTGTAGGTCCAGAAAATCTGCTTCAAGTGCAGGGAGGTCAGAATCCGACAGCATCTGCAGTCCTTTTTCAGCCTTTGAATCAGGTTTTTGCTCAGGTCCCTCAATTTCAGCCAGAAAATACCTGAAATCACAGAAAAATACACAAACTCATAGTAAAGTCCAGAAATGTGATTTTTATTTAGAAACTAATAAAAATATAATAAAAACTAACTAAAATATACTGAAAACATACTAAAAATAATGCAAAAAAGCGTATAAATTATCCGCTCATCACAACACCAAACTTAAATTGTTGCTTGTCCCCAAGCAACTAAAAACAAAGTAGGATAAAGAGAAGACAATATACAATAAATTCCGAAAACATCTATGAAGATCAGTCTTAATTAGATGAGCGGGGCTCTTAGCTTTTTGCTTCTGAACAGTTTTGGCATCTCACTTTATCCTTTGAAGTTCAGAATGATTGGCATCTATAGGAACTCAGAATTCAGATAGTGTTATTGATTCTCCTAGTTCAGTATTGTTGATTCTTGAACACAGTTACTTTATGAGTCTTGGCCGTGACCCTAAACATTTTGTTTTCCAGTATTACCACCGGATACATAAATTCCATAGACACATAACTGGGTGAACCTTTTCAGATTGTGACTCAGCTTTGCTAGAGTCCCTAATTAGAGGTGTCCAAGAGCTCTTAAGCACACTCTTTTTGCTTTGGATCACGACTTTAACCGCTCAGTCTCAAGCTTTTCACTTGACACCTTCACGCCACAAGCACATGGTTAGGGGCAGCTTCGTTTAGCCGCTTAGGCCAGGATTTTATTCCAGTGGGCCCTCCTATCCACTGATGCTCAAAGCCTTGGATCCTTTTTATTTTACCCTTGCCTTTTGGTTTAAAGGGCTATTGGCTTTTTCTACTTGCTTTTTCTTTTTCTTTCTCTTTTTTTTTTTGCCTCTCTTTTTTTTTCCGCAAGCTTTTCACTGCTTTTTCTTGCTTCAAGAATCATTTTTATGATTTTTCAGATTATCAATGACATTTCCCATTTTCCATCATTCTTTCAAGAGCCAACAATTTTAACATTCATAAACAACAAATTCAAAAATATGCACTGTTCAAGCATTCATTCAGAAAACAAAAAGTGTTGCCACCACATCAAAATAATTAAACTGTTTTAAAATTCAAAATTCATGTACTTCTTTTTCTTTTGTAATTAAAAACATTTTTTATTTAAGAAAGGTGATGGATTCATAGGACATTCATAGCTTTAAGGCATAGACACTAATATACTAATGATCATGTAGTAAAGACACAAACATAGATAGAACATCAAGCATATAAATCAAAAAATAGAAAAATAAGAACAAGGAAATTAAAGAACGGGTCCACCTTAGTGATGGCGGCTAGTTCTCCTTCTTAAAGATCCTATGGAGTGCTTGAGCTCCTCAATGTCTCTTCCTTGCCTTTGTTGCTCCTCTCTGATTTCATGGAGGATAATGGGTTGCTTTTGTTGAGGTCCATGAGTGGGTCTCTTGTTTGCTCCATCCTCTTTCTAGTGATGGGCTTTTGAGATGAATCTCTCCATCTCTCATGACTCGGAGTTGGAAGCAACTGCCTTCCCTTTTCTCTTCCTAGAGGTTTCTCCATCCTTAGGTGCCATAAATGGTTATGGAAAAACAAAAAGCAACGCTTTTACCACACCAAACTTAGAAGATTTGCTCGTCCTCGAGCAAAAGAAGAATGAAGGGAGGAGAAGAAGAAGAAAATTGAGGAGATGGAGAGGTGTGAGGTAGGTGGGGATCCTGTGGGGTCCACAGATCCTGAGGTGCCAAGGAATTTTCATCCCTGCACCATTCTGGCATGTAAATGCCCCTTTGAGTGTCAATCCTAGCGTTAAATGCCAAGTTGTTGCCCATTTCTGGCGTTTAACGCCAGCTTTTCTTCCCTTTCTGGCGTTTAACGCCAGCTTGGTGCCCTTTTCTGGCGTTAAACGCTAGTCTGGTGCCCATTTCTGGCGTTAAACTCCCGGAATAGTACCAGACTGGGCATTTAATGCCTATTCTGTTACCCTTACTGGCGTTTAAACGCCAGTAAGCTCATCCTCCACGGTGTGCTATTTTTAATGCTGTTTTTGAATTTGCTTTAAGTTTTGTAGTTGTTTTTGTGACTCCATATGATCATCAACCTAAAGAAGACATAAAATAACAATGGGAAATGGAAAATTAACATAGATAAATAAAAATTGTGTTGCCTCCCAATAAGCGCTTCTTTATTGTCTTTAGCTGGACCTTGACTGAGTTTTATTCAAGCCTTAGTTTTGAGCATTCTTGCTCAAAATTGCTTTCAAGATAATGTTTGATTCTCTGTCCATTAACAATGAACTTTTTGTCAGAGTCAATATCCTGAAGCTCAACATATCCATATGGTGACACACTTGTAATCACATATGGGCCCCTCCACCGGGATTTTAATTTCCCTGGAAATAATCTGAGCCTAGAGTTAAATAGCAGAACCTTCTGTCCTGGCTCAAAGACTCTAGATGACAGTTTCTTGTCATGCCACCATTTTGCTTTTTCCTTATAAATTTTTGCATTTTCAAAAGCATTGAGTCTGAATTCCTCTAGCTCATTCAGCTGGAGCAATCTCTTCTCTCCAGCTAACTTAGCATCTAGCTTTAGGAATCTAGTTGCCCAGTAGGCCTTATGTTCCAGTTCCACGGGCAGATGACAGGCCTTGCCATACACAAGCTGGTATGGAGAGGTTCCTATAGGAGTCTTGAATGCTGTTCTATATGCCCACAGAGCATCATCCAAGCTTTTTGCCCAATCCTTTCTACGGGCAATTACAGTCCGTTTCAGGATTCTTTTTAGTTCTCTATTAGAGACTTCAGCCTGCCCATTTATATGTGGATGATATGGAGTTGTTACTTTGTGGCTAATTCCATAACGTACCATAGCAGAGTAAAGCTGTTTATTGCAGAAATGAGTGCCCCCGTAACTGATTAGTACTCTGGGAACACCAAATCTGCTGAAGATATGTTTCTGGAGGAACTTCAGCACTGTCTTAGTATCATTAGTGGGTGTGGCAATTGCCTCCACCCAT
>NC_029790.2:96383110-96390194 GCF_000816755.2 Arachis ipaensis
TTTGCAATGTCTGCAAACCATGGTGCTTCCTGAATAGTGAAGAGTTGCTCATCCGGAAAGGTCTCAAAGATCTCAGTAGGCGGGAGGGACGCCCCTGCTACTGGGTCTATCCGGGACAGGTGATCAGCTACCTAGTTCTCTGTCCCTTTTCTATCTCTTATTTCTATATCAAACTCTTGCAGAAGCAACACCCATCTTATGAGCCTGGGTTTTGAATCCTACTTTGTGAGTAGATATTTAAGAGTAGCATGGTCAGTATACACAATCACTTTTGAACCTACTAAATAGGATCTAAACTTGTCAATGGCATAAACCACTGCAAGCAACTCTTTTTCTGTGGTTGTGTAGTTTTTCTGTGCGTCATTTAGAACATGGCTGGCATAGTAAATGACGTGCAAAAGTTTGTTATGCCTCTGTCCTAATACTGCACCAACGGCATGGTCACTGGCATCACACATTAGTTCGAATAGTAATGTCCAGTTTGGTGCAGAAATAACTGGTGTTGTGACCAGCTTAGCTTTCAAAGTTTCAAATGCCTACAGACACTCTGTGTCAAACACAAATGGCATGTCAACAGCTAGCATATTGCTCAGAGATTTTTCAATTTTCGAAAAATCCTTTATAAATCTCCTATAGAATCCTGCATGCCCTAGAAAGCTTCTGATTGCCTTAACATTGGCAGGTGGTGGTAATTTTTCAATTACTTCCACTTTAGCTTGATCCACCTCTATTCCCTTGTTTGAAATTCTATGCCCAAGGATAATTCCTTCAGTCACCATAAAGTGACATTTTTCCCAGTTTAAAACTAGGTTGGTCTCTTGGCATCTTTTCAAAATAAGTGCTAAATGGTCAAGACAGGAGCTGAATGAGTCTCCAAATACTGAAAAGTCATCCATGAAGACTTCTAGAAATTTCTCTACCATATCAGAGAAGATAGAGAGCATGCACCTCTGAAAGGTTGCAGGTGCATTGCATAGACTAAAGGGCATCCTTCTGTAGGCAAATACTCCAGAAGGACATGTCAATGCTGTTTTCTCTTGATCCTGAGGATCTACTGCAATTTGGTTATAACCTGAATAGCCATCCAAAAAGCAGTAATAGTCATGACCTGCTAGTCTCTCTAGCATCTGGTCTATGAATGGTAAAGGAAAATGATCCTTTCTGGTGGCGGTATTGATCCTTCTGTAGTCAATACACATACGCCACCCTGTGACTGTTCTTGTAGGAACCAGTTCATTCTTTTCATTGTGAACCGCTATCATGCCTCCCTTTTTGGGTACAACTTGGACAGGGCTTACCCAGGGGCTATTAGAAATAGGATAAATAATCCTAGCCTCTAGTAACTTAGTGACCTCTTTCTGCACCACCTCCTTCATGGATGGATTTAGCCGCCTCTGTGGTTGAACCACTGGCTTAGCACCATCCTCCAATAGGATCTTGTGCATGCATCTTGCTGGGCTAATACCCTTAAGATCACTTATGGACCACCTAAGAGTTGTCTTGTGTGTCCTTAGCACTTGAATTAGTGCTTTCTCTTCCTGTGGATTTAAAGCAGAGCTTATGATCACTGGAAAAGTGTTATTTTCTATTTTCAATGTATATTTCAGGGATGGTGGGAGTGGTTCTGGAAAAGTGTTATTTTCTCCCAGAAATGTATATTTCAGGGATGGTGGGAGTGGTTTGAGCTCGGGTTTAGGAGGCTTATCCTCTTCCTGAAAAATTTTCATAGGTTCCTTTATTTCCTCTGATTCCTCCTGATCAGGCTGAACATCTTTAAAGATGTCCTCTAACTCTGATTCAAGACTTTCAGTCATATTGATCTCTTCTACCAAAGAGTCAATAATATCAATGCTTATGCAGTCATTTGATGTGTCTGGATGCTGCATAACTTTGACAGCATTTAACTTCAACTCATCCTCATTGACTCTTAGGGTCACTTCCCCTTTTTGTACATCAATAAGAGTTCGTCCAATTGCTAGGAAAGGTCTTCCTAGAATGAGAGTTGCACTCTTGTGCTCCTCCATTTCCAGCACTACAAAGTCAGTGGGAAAGGCGAATGGCCCAACCTTGACAATCATGTCCTCAATTATGCCTAATGGATATTTAATGGAGCCATCAGCAAGTTGAAGACATATCCGGGTTGGTTTGACTTCTTCAGTCAAGCCAAGCTTTCTGATAGTGGATGCAGGTATTAGGTTGATACTTGCTCCAAGGTCATATAGAGCTGTCTTGGTGCAAGCACCCTCTAATGTGCATGGTATCATAAAGCTTCCTGGATATTTAATCTTCTCTGGTAAGCTTTTCAGAATGACTACATTGCATTCTTTAGTGAGAAACACCTTTTCAGCTTCTCTCCAATCCTTCTTATGACTTAAGATCTCTTTCATGAACTTAGCATAAGAGGGTATTTGCTCAAGTGCCTCTGCAAACGGGATCTTTATCTCAAGAGTCCTGAGATAGTTTGCAAAGCGGGCAAATTGTTGATCCTGTTTCGCTTGGCAGAGTTTCTGAGGATAAGGCATCTTGGCTTTATATTCTTCAACCTTGGTTGCTGCAGGTTTATTCCCTACAGAGGTGGTAGGAGAAGCCTTCTTAGAGGAGTTACTATCAGCACTTGCAGGTGTCTGATCCCTCATTGGCGTTTGAACGCCAGGATTGGGTGCTGGATGGGCGTTTAACGCCAGCTTCCCACCCTTTTTTGGCGTTTGAACGCCAGAATTATTCCTCTCTGGGCTCTTGCTGTTCTCAGAGGGATTTTGGGCAGTGGTTTGGTCATCCTCTATCAGTTGTTCCTTTCTTGACTTTCTGCTACTTTGAGCTGATTTATTTAATGTCTTCCCGCTCCTTAATTGGGACAGCTTGGCAGTCTTCTGTTATCTGTTTAGATAGCTGCTGTCTTGTCTGATTCAATTGTGCTTCCATATTCTTGTTAGCATTTAGTGTCTTGGAGCATCTCTTTAAATTCTACTAATTGTTTTGTCACAAGGAGTAATTGCTGATTAAGTTCAACAATCTGTTCTTGAGGATTAGGATCAGTAGTTACTGTCCTAGCCTCTTCTTTTATGGAGGACTCACTACTTGAGTACAGATGTTGATTTCTAGCAACCGTATCTATGAGTTTTTGAGCCTCTTAAATAGTCTTCCTCATGTGTATAGATCCACCAGCTGAGTGGTCTAGAGATATCTGAGCTTTTTCTGTAAGCCCATAGTAGAAGGTGTCTAACTGTACCCGCTCTGAAAATATTTCAGAGGGGCATTTCTTTAGCATCCCTCTGTACCTCTCCCAGGCATTATAAAGGGATTCATAATCCTCTTGTTTAAACTTGGATGTCCAGCCTTAGCTGTGTCATCCTTTTTGGAGGGTAAAATTGATTCAGAAATTTGTCTGATAATTGTCTCCATGTTTTTATGCTTACTGTGGATTGGTTATTTAACCACCTCTTAGCTTGATCTTTTACAGCAAATGGAAATAGTAATAATCTGTAAACATCCTGATCCACTTTTTTATCATGTATTGTGTTAGTAATTTGTAAGAATTGTGCCAGAAACTCAGTAGGTTCTTCCTGTGGAAGACCGGAATACTGACAATTTTGCTGCACCATGATAATGAGCTGAGGATTTAGCTCAAAACTGCTTGCTTTGATGGGAGGTATACAGATGCTACTCCCATATGCAGCTGTAATGGGGTTAGCAAAAAGATATTTTTTTAATTTTTAAATTTTAATGAGGAAAGAGAAAAACAACAAAATGACTCTAAACTTAGAAATTTTAGATCAAAACAAAGAGAACAAACAAGAAAACTTTGAATGTCAAGATGAACACCAAGAACACTTTGAAGATCAAGATGAACACCAAGAACGAATTTTTGAAAAATTTTTTTAAGTAAATAAAAGCACAAGGGACATCAAACTTCAAATTTTTTAAAGATCAAGAAAGAACTAAGAATATGCAAATTCGAAAATTTGAAAGAAAATAAAAGCATGCAATTGACACCAAACTTAAAATATGAAACTAAACTCAAATAAAAGACTCAAATTTAGTGACTCTAAACCAACAAAAATAAATTATTCCTAATCTAAGCAACAAGATAAACCGTCAGTTGTCCAAACTCGAACAATCCCCGGCAACGGCGCGAAAAACTTAGTGCACGAAATCACAATCACACTTTTGCAATTCCGCACAACTAACTACCAAGTGCACTGGGTCGTCCAAGTAATACCTTACGTGAGTAAGGGTCGATCCCACGGAGTGTAACTCTTAGTCAGGATATCAATAATTCTCAGATTTAATTGTAAAAAGTAAAAGAACATGAAATAAATACCTGTTTTTCAGTAAAGGAGAACAGGGTGAGGTTTTGGAGATGCTCTATCTTCTGAACCTCTGCTTTCCTACTGTCTTCTTCTTCATGCACGCAAGGCTCCTTCCATGGCAAGCTATATGTTGGTGGATCACCATTGTCAATGGCTACCATCCGTCCTTTCAGTGAAAATGGTCCAAATGCGCTGTCACCGTACGGCTAATCATCTGTCGGTTTTTAATCATGTTGGCATAGGATCCATTGATCCTTTTGCGTCTGTCACTACGCCCAGCACTCGTGAGTTTGAAGCTCGTCACAGTCATCCCTTCCCAGATCCTACTCGGAATACCACAGACAAGGTTTAGACTTTCGGATCTCAGGAATGGCTGCCAATAATTCTAGCCTATACCACGAAGGTTCCAATCTTAGATTAGAAACCCAAGAGATACACATTCAAGCTTGATTTCATGTAGAACGGAGGTGGTTGTCAGGCACGCGTTCAAAGGTAAGAATGATGATGAGTGTCACGGATCATCACATTCATCAGGTTGAAGTGCGAATGAATATCTTAGAATAGAAACAGGCGTGATTGAATGGAAAACAGTAGTAATTGCATTAATCCATCAAAACACAACAGAGCTCCTCACCCCCAACCATGGGATTTAGAGACTCATGCTGTAGAGAATACAATATGAAACGTGTAAAGTGTCATGAGGTAAAAGATGAATCACTAAAAGTAGTTTTTATAATAAACTAGTGACCTAGGGTTACAGAAAATGCGTAAGCTAGAATAGTTAGTGTAGAAATCCACTTTCGGGGCCCACTTTGTGTGTGCTTGGGCTGAGCATTGAAGCTTTCATGTGTAGAGACCTTTCTTGGAGTTAAACGCCAGCTTTTGTGCCAGTTTGGACGTTTAACTCCATCTTTCATGCCAGTTCTGGCGTTTTGACGCTAGAATTTTTATGCTAACTTGGAACGCAGGTTTGGGCCATCAAATCTCGGGAAAAGTATAAACTATTATATATTGTTGGAAATCCCAGGATGTCTACTTTCCAAAGCAATTGATAGCGTGCCAATTGGGCTTCTGTAGCTCCCGAAAATCTACTTCGAGTGCAGGGAGGTCAGAATCCAACAGCATCTGCAGTCCTTTTTCAGCCTCTGAATTAGATTTTTGCTCAGGTCCCTCAATTTCAGCCAGAAAATACCTGAAATCACAGAAAAATACACAAACTCATAGTAAAGTCCAGAAATGTGATTTTTGTTTAAAAGAATAAAAATATAATAAAAACTAACTAAAATATATTGAAAACATACTAAAAACAATGCCAAAAAGCGTATAAATTATCCGCTCATCACAACACCAAACATAAATTGTGGCTTGTCCCCAAGAAACGAAAAATAAAGTAGGATAAAAAGAAGAGAATATACAATAAATTCCAAAAACATCTATGAATATCAGTCTTAATTAGATGAGCGGGGCTCTAAGCTTTTTGCTTCTGAACAGTTTTGGCATCTCACTTTATCCTTTGAAGTTCAAAATGATTGGCATCTATAGGAACTCAGAATTCAGATAGTGTTATTGATTCTCCTAGTTCAGTATTGTTGATTCTTGAACACAGTTACTTTATGAGTCTTGGCCGTGACCCTAAGCATTTTGTTTTCTAGTATTACCACCGGAAACATAAATGCCACAGACACATAACTGGGTGAACCTTTTCAGATTGTGACTCAGCTTTGCTAGAGTCCCCAATTAGAGGTGTCCAGAGCTCTTAAGCACACTCTTTTTACTTTGGATCACGACTTTAACCGCTCAGTCTCAAGCTTTTCACTTGACACCTTCACGCCACAAGCACATGGTTAGGGACAGCTTGGTTTAGCCGCTTAGGCCAGGATTTTATTCCTATGGGCCCTCCTATCCACTGATGCTCAAAGCCTTGGATCCTTTTTATTTTACCCTTGCCTTTGGTTTAAAGGGCTATTGGCTTTTTCTGCTTGCTTTTTCTTTTTCTTTCTCTTTTTTTTTTTGCCTCTCTTTTTTTATTCCGCAAGCTTTTCACTGCTTTTTCTTACTTCAAGAATCATTTTTATGATTTTTTAGATTATCAATAACATTTTCCCTTTTCCATCATTCTTTCAAGAGCCAACAATTTTAACATTCATAAACAACAAATTCAAAAATCTGCACTGTTCAAGCATTCATTCAGAAAACAAAAAGTGTTGCCACCACATCAAAATAATTAAAATATTTTAAAATTCAAAATTCATGTACTTTTTTTTCTTTTGCAATTAAAAACATTTTTTATTTAAGAAAGGTGATGGATTCATAGGACATTCATAGATTTAAGGCATAGACACTAATATACTAATGATCATGTAGTAAAGACACAAACATAGATAGAACATCAAGCATATAAATCAAAAAATAGAAAAATAAGAACAAGGAAATTAAAGAACGGGTCCACCTTAGTGATGGCGGCTAGTTCTCCTTCTTAAAGATCCTATGAAGTGCTTGAGCTCCTCAATGTCTCTTCCTTGCCCTTGTTGCTCCTCTCTGATTTCATGGAGGATAATGGGTTGCTTTTGTTGAGGTCCATGAGTGGGCTCTCTTGTTTGCTCCATCCTCTTTCTAGTGATGTGCTTTTGAGATGAATCTCTCCATCTCTCATGACTCGGAGTTAGAAGCAACTGCCTTCCCTTTCCTCTTCCTAGAGGTTTCTCCGGCCTTAGGTGCCATAAATGGTTATGGAAAAACAAAAAGCAACGCTTTTACCACACCAAACTTAGAAG
>NC_029790.2:96390441-96404319 GCF_000816755.2 Arachis ipaensis
GTCCACATATCTTGAGGTGCCAAGGATTTCTCATCCCTGCACCATTCTGGCATGTAAACGCCCCCTTTGAGTGTCAATCCTGGCGTTTAACGCCAGCTTTTCTTCCTTTTCTGGCGTTTAACGCCAGCTTGGTGCCCTTTTCTGGCATTAAACGCCAGTCTGGTGCCCATTTCTGGTGTTAAACACCCAGAATGGTGCCAGACTGGGCGTTTAACGCCCATTCTGCTACCCTTACTGGCGTTTAAATGCCAGTAAGCTCATCCTCTAGGGTGTGCTATTTTTAATGCTGTTTTTGAATTTGCTTTGATTTTTGTAGTTGTTTTTGTGACTCCACATGATCATCAACCTAAAGAAGACATAAAATAACAATGGAAAATGGAAAATTAACATAGATAAATAAAAATTGGGTTGCCTCCCAATAAGCGCTTCTTTATTGTCTTTAGCTGGACCTTGACTGAGTTTTATTCAAGCCTTAGTTTTGAGCATTCTTGCTCAAAATTGCTTTCAAGATAATGTTTGATTCTCTATCCATTAACAATGAACTTTTTGTCAGAGTCAATATCCTGAAGCTCCACATATCCATATGGTGACACACTTGTAATCACATATGGTCCCCTCCACCGGGATTTTAATTTCCCAGGGAATAATCTGAGCCTAGAGTTAAACAGCAGAACCTTCTGTCCTAGCTCAAAGACTCTAGATGACAGTTTCTTGTCATGCCACCATTTTGCTTTTTCCTTATAAATTTTTGCATTTTCAAAAGCATTGAGTCTGAATTCCTCTAGTTTATTCAGCTAGAGCAATCTCTTCTCTCTAGCTAACTTAGCATCCAGGTTTAGGATTCTGGTTGCCCAGTAGGCCTTATGTTCCAGTTCCACGGGCAGATGACAGGCCTTGCCATACACAAGCTGGTATGGAGAGGTTCCTATAGGAGTCTTGAATGCTGTTGTGTATGCCCACAGAGCATCATCCAAGCTTTTTGCCCAATCCTTTCTACTGGCAATTACAGTCCGTTCCAGGATTCTTTTTAGTTCTCTATTAGAGACTTCAGCCTGCCCATTTGTCTGTGGATGATATGGAGTTGCTACTTTGTGGCAAATTCCATATCGTACCATAGTAGAGTAAAGCTGTTTATTGCAGAAATGAGTGCCCCCGTAACTGATTAGTACTCTGGGAACACCAAATCTGCTGAAGATATATTTCTGGAGGAACTTCAGCACTGTCTTAGTATCATTAGTGGGTGTGGCAATTGCTTCTACCTATTTAGATACGTAGTTTACTGCCACCAGAATGTAAGTGTTTGAGTATGATAGTGGGAAAAGGACCCATGAAGTCAATACCCATACATCAAATAACTCAATCTCTAAGATCCCTTGTTGAGGCATGGCATAACCATGAGGTAAGTTACCAACTCTCTGGCAACTGTCACAGTTACGCACAAACTCTAGGGCATCTCTATGGAGAATAGGCCAGTAGAACCCACATTGGAGGACCTTAGTGGCTGTTCGCTCACCTCTGAAATGTCCTCCATATTGTGATCCATGGCAATGCCATAGGATCTTCTGTGCCTCTTCTCTGGGCACGCATCTGCGGATCATTCTGTCTACACATCTCTTAAAGAGATATGGTTCATCCCATAAGTAGTAGTTTGCATCAGAAATTAGTTTTTTTGTTTGCTGCCTGCTGTACTCCTTGGGTATGAACCTCACAGATTTATAATTTGCAATGTCTGCAAACCATGGTGCTTCCTGAATGGTGAAAAGTTGCTCATCCGGAAGGGTATCAGAGATCTTAGTAGGAGGGAGGGACGCCCCTGCTATTGGTTCTATCCGGGATAGGTGATCAGCTACCTGGTTCTCTGTCCCTTTTTTGTCTCTTATTTCTATATCAAGCTCTTACAGAAGCAACACCCATCTTATGAGCCTGGGTTTTGAATCCTGCTTTGTGAGTAGATATTTAAGAGCAGCATGGTCAGTATACACAATCACTTTTGAACCTACTAAATAGGATCTAAACTTGTCAATGACATAAACCACTGTAAGCAACTCTCTTTCTGTGGTTGTGTAGTTTTTCTGTGCGTCATTTAGAACACGGCTGGCACAGTAAATGACGTGCAGAAGTTTGTTATGCCTCTGTCCTAATACTGCACCAATGGCATGGTCACTGGCATCACACATTAGTTCGAATGGTAATGTCCAGTTTGGTGCAGAAATAACTGGTGCTGTGACCAGCTTAGCTTTCAGAGTTTCAAACACCTGCAGACACTCTGTGTCAAACACAAATGGCATGTCAGCAGCTAGCATATTGCTCAGAGGTTTTGCAATTTTCGAAAAATCCTTTATAAACCTCCTATAGAATCCTGCATGCGCCAGAAAGCTTTTGATTGCCTTAACATTGGCAGGTGGTGGTAATTTTTCAATTACTTCCACTTTAGCTTGATCCACCTCTATTTCCTTGTTTGAAATTGTATGCCCAAGGACAATTCCTTCAGTCACCATAAAGTGACATTTTTTCCAGTTTAAAACTAGGTTGGTCTCTTTGCATCTTTTCAGAACAAGTGCTAAATGGTCAAGACAGGAGCTGAATGAGTCTCCAAATACTGAAAAGTCATCCATGAAGACTTCTAGAAATTTCTCTACCATATCAGAGAAGATAGAGAGCATGCACCTCTGAAAGGTTGCAGGTGCATTGCATAGACTAAAGGGCATCCTTCTGTAGGCAAATACTCCAGAAGGACATGTAAATGCTGTTTTCTCTTGGTCCTGAGGATCTACTGCAATTTGGTTGTAACCTAAATAGCCATCCAAAAAGTAGTAATAGTCATGACCTGCTAGTCTCTCTAGCATCTGTTCTATGAATGGTAAAGGAAAATGATCCTTTCTGGTAGCGGTATTGAGCCTTCTGTAGTCAATACAAATACGCCACCCTGTGACTGTTCTTGTAGGAACCATTTCATTCTTTTCATTGTGAACCACTGTCATGCCTCCCTTTTTGGGTACAACTTGGACAAGGCTTACCCAGGGGCTATCAGAAATAGGATAAATAATCCCAGCCTCTAGTAACTTAGTGACCTCTTTCTGCACCACCTCCTTCATGGCTGGATTTAGCCGCCTCTGTGGTTGAACCACTGGCTTAGCACAATCCTCCAATAGGATCTTGTGCATGGATCTTGCTGGGCTAATGCCCTTAAGATCACTTATGGACCACCCAAGAGCTGTCTTGTGTGTACTTAGCACTTGAATTAGTGCTTTCTCTTCCTGTGGATTTAAAGCAGAGCTTATGATCACTGGAAAAGTGTTATTTTCTCCCTGAAATGCATATTTCAGGGATGGTGGGAGTGGTTTGAGCTCGGGTTTAGGAGACTTATCCTCTTCCTGAGGAATTTTCAGAGGTTCCTTTATTTCCTCTGATTCCTCTAAATCAGGCTGAACATCTTTAAAGATGTCCTCTAGCTCTGATTCAAGACTTTTAGTTATATTAATCTCTTCCACCAAAAAGTCAATAATATCAGTGCTTATGCAGTCATTTGATGTGTCTGGATGCTGCATAGCTTTGACAGCATTTAACTTGAACTCATCCTCATTGACTCTCAGGGTCACTTTCCCTTTTTGTACATTAATAAGAGTTCGTCCAGTTGCTAGGAAAGCTCTTCCTAGAATGAGAGTTACACTCTTGTGCTCCTCCATTTCTAGCACTACAAAGTCAGTGGGAAAGGCAAATGGCCCAACCTTGACAATCATGTCCTCAATTATGCCTAATGGATATTTAATGGAGCCATCAGCAAGTTGAAGACATATCCGGGTTAGTTTGACTTCTTCAGTCAAGCCAAGCTTTCTGATAGTGGATGCAGGTATTAGGTTGATACTTGCTCCAAGGTCACAGAGAGCTGTCTTGGTGCAAGAACCCTCTAATGTGCATGGTATCATAAAGCTTCCTGGATATTTAATCTTCTCTGGTAAGCTTTTCAGAATGACTGTACTGCATTCTTTAGTGAGAAACACCTTTTCAGTTTCTCTCCAATCCTTCTTATGACTTAAGATCTCCTTCATGAACCTAGCATAAGAGGGTATTTTCTCAAGTGCCTCTGCAAACGGGATCTTTATCTCAAGAGTCCTGAGATAGTCTGTAAAGCGGGCAAATTATTTATCCTGTTCTGCTTGGCGGAGTTTCTGAGGATAAGGAATCTTGGCTTTATATTCTTCAACCTTAGTTGCTGCAGGTTTATTCCCTACAGAGGTGGTTGGAGAAGCCTTCTTAGAGGGGTTACTATCAGCACTTGTAGGTGTCTGATCCCTCATTGGCGTTTGAACGCCAGGATTGGGTGCTGGATGGGCGTTTAACGCCAGCTTCCCACCCTTTTCTGGTGTTTGAACGCCATAATTATTCCTCTCTGGGCTCTTGCTATCCTCAAAGGGATTTTGGGCATTGGTTTGGTCATCCTCTATCAGTTGTTCCTTTCTTGGCTTTCTGCTACTTTGAGCTGATTTATTTAATGTCTTCCCGCTCCTTAATTGGACAGCTTGGCATTCTTCTGTTATCTGTTTAGATAGCTACTATCTTGTCTGATTCAATTGTGCTTCCATATTCTTGTTAGTATTTTTAGTGTCTTGGAGCATCTCATTAAATTCTGCTAATTGTATTGTCACAAGGAGTAATTGCTGATTAAGTTCAACAATCTGTTCTTGAGGATTAGGATCAGTAGTTACTGTCCTAGCCTCTTCTTTTATGGAGGACTCACTGCTTGAGTACAGATGTTGATTTCTAGCAACCGTATCTATGAGTTTTTGAGCCTCTTCAATCGTCTTCCTCATGTGTATAGATCCACCAGCTGAGTGGTCTAGAGATATCTGAGCTTTTTCTGTAAGCCCATAGTAGAAGATATCTAACTGTACCCACTCTGAAAACATTTCAGAGGGGCATTTCCTTAGCATCCCTCTGTACCTCTCCCAGGCATTATAAAGGGATTCATGATCCTCTTGTTTAAAGCCTTAGATCTCTAGCCTTAGCTGTGTCATCCTTTTTGGAGGGTAAAATTGATTCAGAAATTTGTCTAATAACTGTCTCCATGTTTTTATGCTTGCTGTGGGTTGGTTATTTAACCACCTCTTAGCTTGATCTTTTACAACAACTGGAAATAGTAATAATCTGTAAACATCCTGATCCACTTTTTTATCACGTACTGTATCAGCAATTTGTAAGAATTGTGCCAGAAACTCAGTAGGTTCTTCTTGTGGAAGACCGGAATACTGGCAATTTTGCTGCACCATGATAATGAGATGAGGATTTAGCTCAAAACTGCTTGCTTTGATGGGAGGTATACAGATGCTACTCCCATATGCAGCTGTAATGGGGTTAGCATATGACCCCATAGTCCTTCTGGACTGTTAGATTTTGGAAAAAGAATGCTGAGTTAATTTCGAATTATGAAAGAAAAAAGTAGTTAAGTGATTTTTTTTTTAAAAAGATTTTGAAATTAGCAATCAAAAAAATATGATTGAAAACTATTTTGAAAAGGATATGATTGAGAAGATATGATTGCAATTTATTGAAAAATATATGATTAAAAAGATATGATTGCAATTTATTGAAAAAGATATGATCGAAAAGATTTGATTGAAGAAACTAAAAAGATTTGATTTTTGAAAAAGATTTGAAAAGATCAATTTTTGAAATTAGAATTTTGACTTGACAAAAAAAAAGATATGATTTTGAAAATCTTTGACTAATTTAATGCAAAATTTCGAAATCTATGAGTAAAAAAAGGAAAAGATATTTTTTTTAATTTTTGAATTTTAATGAGGAAAGAGAAAAACAACAAAATGACTCTAAACTTAGAAATTTTAGATCAAAACAAAGAGAACAAACAAGAAAACTTTGAATGTCAAGATGAACACTAAGAACACTTTGAAGATCAAGATGAACACCAAGAATAAATTTTTGAAATTTTTTTTAAGTAAATAAAAGCACAAGGGACATCAAACTTAAAATTTTTTAAAGATCAAGAAAGAACTAAGAACATGCAAATTCGAAAAATTGAAAAAAAAATAAAAGCATGCAATTGACACCAAACTTAAAATATGAAACTAAACTCAAATAAAAGACTCAAATTTAGTGACTCTAAACCAACAAAAATAAATTATTCCTAATCTAAGCAACAAGATAAATCATCAGTTGTCCAAACTCGAACAATCTCCGGCAACGGCATCAAAAACTTGGTGCACGAAATCACAATCACACTTTTGCAATTCCGCACAACTAACCAGCAAGTGCACTGGGTCGTCCAAGTAATACCTTACGTGAGTAAGGGTCGATCCCACGGAGATTGTCGGCTTGAAGCAAGCTATGGTTATCTTGTAACTCTTAGTCAGGATATCAATAATTCTCAGATTTAATTGTAGAAACTAAAAGAATATTTAATAAATACTTATTTTGCAGTAATGGAGAACAGGGTGAGGTTTTGGAGATGCTCTATCTTCTGAATCTCTGCTTTCCTACTGTCTTCTTCTTCATGCACGCAAGGCTCCTTCCATGGCAAGCTATATGTTGGTGGATCACCGTTGTCAATGGCTACCATCCGTCCTCTCAGTGAAAATGGTCTAAATGCGCTGTCACCGCACGGATAATCATCTTTCGGTTCTCACTCATGTTGGAATAGGATCCATTGATCTTTTTGCGTCTGTCACTACGCCCAGCACTCGTGAGTTTGAAGCACGTCACAGTCATCCCTTCCCAGATCCTACTCGGAATACCACAGACAAGGTTTAGACTTTCCAGATCTCAGGAATGGCCTCCAATAATTCTAGCCTATACCACGAAGGTTCCAATCTTAGATTAGAAACCCAAGAGATACACATTCAAGCTTGATTTCATGTAGAACGGAGGTGGTTGTCAGGCACGCGTTCAAAGGTAAGAATGATGATGAGTGTCATGGATCATCACATTCATCAGGTTGAAGTGCGAATGAATATCTTAGAATAGAAACAAGCGTGATTGAATGGAAAACAGTCGTAATTGCATTAATCCATCAAAACACAGCAGAGCTCCTCACCCCCCAACCATGGGGTTTAGAGACTCATGCCAAAGAGAATACAATATTAAACGTGTAAAGTGTCATGAGGTACAAGATGAATCACTAAAAAAAGTTTTTATAATAAACTAGTGACCTAGGGTTACAGAAAATGAGTAAGCTAGAATAATTAGTGTAGAAATCCACTTCTGGAGCCCACTTGGTGTGTGTCTGGGCTGAGCATTGAAGGGTTCACGTGTAGAGACTTTTCTTGGAGTTAAACGCCAGCTTTTGTGCCAGTTTGGGTGTTTAACTCCAGCTTTCATGCCAGTTCTGGCGTTTTGACGCCAGAATTTTTATGCTGACTTGGAACGCCGGTTTGGGCCATCAAAGCTCGAGCAAAGTATGGACTAATATATATTGCTGGAAAGCCCAGGATGTTTAATTTTCAACGCAATTAAGAGCGCGCCAATTGGGCTTCGGTAGCTCTAGAAAATCTACTTCGAGTGCAGGGAGGTCAGATTCCAACAGCATCTGCAGTCCTTTTTCTGCCTCTGAATCAGATTTTTGCTCAGGTCCCTCAATTTCAGCCAGAAAATACCTAAAATCACAGAAAAATATACAATCTCATAGTAAAGTCCAGAAATGTGATTTTTATTTAAAAACTAATAAAAATATAATAAAAACTAACTAAAATATACTGAAAACATACTAAAAACAATGCCAAAAAGCGTATAAATTATCCGCTCATCACCAGGCTACTTGAAGCAGATATTATCTACCCCATCTCAGATAGTGAATGGGTCAGTCCAGTACAAGTGGTGCCCAAGAGGTCTGTAGTCACAGCAGTAAAAAATGAACATGGAGAACTCCTGACAACTAGAGTGCAGAATTCATGGAGAGTTTGCATTGACTATAGGCGTCTTAACCAAGCTACTCGCAAGGATCACTACCCCTTGCCATTTATTGATCAGATGCTTGATCGCCTGTCAGGTAAATCCCATTACTGCTTTTTAGATGGTTATACAAGATATTTCCAAATTCATATAACTCCTAAAGATCAGAAGAAGACTACTTTTAGATGTCCCTTTGGAACATATGCATACAAAAGGATACCTTTTGGCTTATGTAATGCACCGGCTACTTTCCAGAGATGCATGATGAGTATCTTTTCAGATATTATTGAGAACTATATGGAAGTATTCATGGATGATTTTAGCGTATATGGTGATTCCTTTAGCCTTTGCTTGGATTGTTTAGCTAGAGTATTAGACAAGTGTGTTAGTTCAAACCTTGTATTGAATTTTGAAAAATGTCACTTTATGGTAAAACAAGGGATTGTTCTAGGATATATTGTTTCTAATACTGGTATTTTTGCAGATCCAGCAAAGGTGGATGTCATTTCTAGTTTACCTTACCCCTCCTCCATGAGGGAAGTCCGTTCGTTCCTTGGCCATGTAGGTTTCTACAGGAGATTCATTAAGGACTTCAGTAAGGTAGCATTACCTTTATCCAGACTGTTGCAGAAAGATATTGAGTTCGAGTTCAGTGAGGATTGCATGTAAGCATTTGATAAGCTGAAGATCGCCCTGACTCAAGCTCCAATTGTGAGAGGACCAGACTGGAGCCAGCCATTTAAGATTATGTGTGATGCTTCCAACCATGCGGTAGGAGCGGCGCTGGCTCAGCGCAAAGGTAAGGATCTTTTCATAATTGCTTATGCGTCTAAAACCTTAGATGCTGCTCAGTCTAATTACAATAATATTGAAAAAGAGCTTCTTGCTATTGTTTTTGCTCTGGATAAATTCCGAGCCTATTTACTTGGTACTAAGGTGGTAGTGTACTCAGACCATGCAGCTCTAAAGTATCTATTAGCTAGAAAAGAGTCCAAACCAAGGCTAATATGTTGGATACTGCTGCTGTAAGAATTTGATTTAGAAATTAAGGACAAGAGTGGTTCTCAGAATTTAGTGGCAGACCACTTGAGTCACCTTGAGCACATTAAGGATGACTCCACTCCTATCAATGATGCTTTTCCTTTTGATAGCTTGCATGCAGTATCTGAAGTAGTTCCTTGGTATGCGCCTGTAGCTAATTATCTAGTTAGTCGTACTTTCCTTCCCAATTTTACTAAACACCAGAGGGACAAGCTGAAAAGCGAGTCCAAATATTATATATGGGATGATCCCTATTTGTGAAGGTATGGTGCAGACCAGGTAATTAGGAGGTGTGTGCCTCAATCAGAATTCCAGTCCATTTTAGAGGCTTGCCACTCATCTGAGAGTGGTGGACATTTTGGCTCTCAAAGAACAGCTAGAAAAATTCTAGACTGTTGATTCTGGTGGCCCACTCTTTTTAAAGATGCTAATGCCTTCTGTAAATCTTGTTCCCCATGCCAGAGGTTTGGTAATATATCCAAGAGGGGTGAGATACCCCAGCAAATTATGCTATTCTGTGAAATTTTTCATGTTTGGGGCATTGACTTCATGGGTCAGTTTCCAAACTCGAGCGGTTTCGTATATATTTTGTTAGCTATAGATTATGTTTCTAAATGGGTGGAAGCAATTCCTACCCGTACTGATGATGCTAACACTGTTGTCTCTTTTGTTAGAAACTACATTATCTGTCTCTTTGGATCACCACGAGCAATCGTGAGTGATCAAGGCACCCATTTTTGTAATAGGAGACTGACCACTCTACTGAAGAAGCGTGGTGTTATTCACAAGATAGCAATAGCCTACCATCCCCAGACTAATGGACAAGTGGAGGTGTCTAACAGAGAGATAAAGCACATCATGGAGAAGATAGTCAAGCCTCATAGGAAGGACTGGAGCACCAGGTTACAAGATGCGCTTTGGGCATATCGAACAGCATATAAGACACCTATAAGGATGAGCTCCTTTCGCCTGGTTTATGGAAAAGCATGTCACCTCCCAGTAGAGATAGAACACAAAGCATTCTGGGTGGTGAGAGAAATCCACATGGGATTTGAGAGGGTCGGCGCTGAACGAAAGATGCAACTAGCAAAGCTGGAGACCCTTCGCCTAGAGGCATATGATAACTCCAGACTATACAAAGAGAAGATGAAGGCTGTGCATGACAAGCACATCAAAAGGAGAGAATTCAGACCTGGAGAGCTGGTTCTCCTTTATAACTCCAGACTAAGGCTCATGCCAGGCAAGCTAAGATCCAGATAGGAAGGTCCCTACAGAGTGGAGAAGGCAGAGCCTTACGGAGTCTTTCACTTTAGTCATCCTTCAAGCTCTAAATTCATCAAGGTCAATGAACATCGCTTAAAGCTATACCATGGTGAGAAGATGAAGAAAAACAAGGAGCTAGAGATCTTCCTCTTGGAGGATCCACCAACAGCAAGAAACTGAGCTAGTGGACCGTCCAACTTAAGGACGTTAAAGAAAAGTGCTAGGTGGGAGACAACTCATCATGGTATGACCATTCCATTCCAGTCTTGGTTTTGTTTTATTTTATTCTACTTTATTTTTCTTAGTGACTCTTCTCATAATCTTTGCATATAGTCCGCATTTGCATTTGCATTCTGCATTAAAAAAAATGCACGCGACATGCGAGCATCGCTGATGCGTCTGCATCATATGTGCATTCAAAACAAGGAAGAAAAGAAGCAGAGAGTCACGCAGGAGCATGGCTGGAGGCGTGCCTTAGGCACAAACATACCCACGCGAACGCATCCTTGATGAGTCCGCCGTCACTTGAAAAATTAGGCCATTCACGCGTGCGCGTCACCCACGCGCACGCGTGACCCTGCAAAATCGACGTAAAAGGGTGTATGGTAGAGAGTTATGATGGAGTGGGGCTGGAATGGTGCTGGAAGCATAAAACCCATCACGCGTACGCGTCACTCTAAATTTACGCATCATTTTTTAAAATTAGGCCATTCACGCGTGCGCGTCACCCACACGCACGCGTCACCCTAAATTTTGGCAATGTGCGTATAAAACAGAGAGTTGTGCATACTGATGCGCAGAAATCGTGACGGTTCATTCCTTGGTAACGGCGCTAAAAACTTAATACGCACGTTCATAATCTTAGTTCTTTGTCACAACTTCGCAAAACTAACCAGCAAGTGCACTGGGTCGTCCAAGTAATAAACCTTACGTGAGTAAGGGTCGATCCCACGGAGATTGTCGGCTTGAAGCAAGCTATGGTCATCATGCAAATCTCAGTCAGGCAGATTCATATGGTTATGGATATTTGATAATTAAAATATAATTAAAATATAAATAAAACGTAAATTGAAGATAGAGATACTTATGTAATTCATTGGTAAGAGTTTCAGATAAGCGTATGAAGATGCTTGTTCCTCCTGAACCTCTGCTTTCCTATTGTCTTCATCCAATCATTTATACTCCTTTCTATGGCAAGCTGTATGTTAGGCGTCACCGTTGTCAATGGCTACATCCTGTCCTCTCAGTGAAAATGGTCCAATGCGCTGTCACTGCATGGCTAATCATCTGTCGGTTCTTGATCATACTGGAATAGGATCCATTGATCCTTTTGCGTCTGTCACTACGCCCAGCACTCGCGAGTTTAAAACTCGTTGCAGCCATCCCTTCCCAGATCCTACTCGGAATACCACAGACAAGGTTTAGACTTTCCGGATCTCAAGAATGGCCGTCCATGGATTCTAACTTATACCATGAAGACTCTGATTAAGGAATCCCAGAGATATTCATTCAATCTAAGGTAGAACGGAAGTGGTTGTCAGGCACGCATTCATAGGTTGGGAATGATGATGACTGTCACGATCAACACATTCATATTGAAGTGCGAATGAATATCTTAGAATCGGAATAAGCTTGAATTGAATAGAAAAATAATAGTACTTTGTATTAATTCATGAGGAACAGCAGAACTCCATACCTTAATCTATGGTGTGTAGAAACTCTACCGTTGAAAATACATAAGAACAAGGTCCAGGCATGGCCAAGTGGCCAGCCCTCATAAAGGTCTAAGATAGCATAAAACTGATCAAAGATGTCTAATACAATAGTAAAAGGTCCTATTTATATCAGACTAGTTACTAGGGTTTACAGAAATGAGTAAATGATGCAGAAATCCACTTCTGGGGCCCACTTGGTGTGTGATGAGCGGATATTTTATACGCTTTTTGGGGTTAATTTCATATAGTTTTTAGTGTGTTTTAGTTAGTTTTTTGTTTATTTTCAGTAGCTTTTAGGCAAAATTCATATTTCTGGACTTTACTATGAGTTTGTGTGCTTTTCTGTGATTTAAGGTATTTTCTGGCTGAAATTGAGGGAGCTGAGCAAAAATCTGATTCAGGCTGAAAAAGGACTGCTGATGCTGTTGGATTCTGACCTCCCTGCACTCAAAATGAATTTTCTGGAGCTACAGAACTCCAAATGGCGCACTTCCAATTGCATTGGAAAGTAGACATCTAGGGATTTCCAGCAATATATAATAGTCCATAATTTGCTCAAGGATAGACGATGTAAACTTGCGCTCAACGCTAGTTCCATGCTGCTGTCTGGCGTCCAGTGCCAGAAACAAGTTACAAAGTGGAGTTCAACGCCAGAAAAGGATCCAAAGCTGGCGTTGAACGCCCAAAACAGCCCTATGCTGATTAGCCGTGCGGTGACAGCGCACTTGGACCCTTTTCACTGGAAGGATGGACGGTAGCCATTGACAACGGTGATCCACCAACATACAGCTTGTCATAGGAGGAACGTGCATGCGTGAAGAAGAAGATAGGGAGAAAGTAGAGATTCAAAAAGGCATAGCATCTCCAAAACTCCAACATATTCTCATCTACTGCATAACAAGTAACCTTTAATTCATGCTCTCTTGTTCATTTGCAAGTCAATTGATAACCACTAATTAATATCCTGACTAAGAGTTGCAAGACAACCATAGCTTGCTTCAAGCCAACAATCTCCGTGGGATCGACCCTTACTCACGTAAGGTATTACTTGGACGACCCAGTGCACTTGCTGGTTAGTTGTGCGGAATTACATAGTGTGAAGTAATTTTCATGCACCAGTGTGTGCTTGGGCTGATCATTGAGCTTTACATGTGTAGAGGCTTCTCTTGGAGTTGAACGCCAATTTGTAACCTGTTTCTCGCGTTTAACTCCAATTTGCAACCTATTTCTGGCGTTTAACTCCAGAATGCAACATGGAATTGGCGTTGAACGCCAGTTTGCGTCATCTAAACTCGGGAAAAGTATGAACTATTATATATTGCTGGAAAGCCCTAGATGTCTACTTTCCAACGCATTTGAGAGTGCGACATTTGGAGTTCTATAGCACCAGAAAATCCACTTTGAGTGCCGGGAGGTCAGAATCCAGCAGCATATGCAGTCCTTCTCAGCCTCTGAATCTGATTTTAGCTCAAGTCCCTCAATTTCAGCCAGAAAATACCTGAAATCACAGAAAAATATACAAACTCATAGTAAAGTCCAGAAATGTAAATTTTTTATTAAAAACTAATAAAAATATACTAATAACTAACTAAATCATACTAAAAACTATGTAAAAATAATGCCAAAAAGCGTATAAATTATCCGCTCATCACAACACCAAACTTAAATTGTTGCTTGTCCCCAAGCAACTGAAAATAATATATGATAAAAAGAAGAGAATATACTATGAATTCCAAAATATCAATGAAACTTAGCTCCAATCAGATGAGCGGGACTAGTAGCTTTTTGCCTCTTGAATAGTTTTGGCATCTCACTTTATCCATTGAAGTTCAGAATGATTGGCATCTATAGGAACTTAGAATTCAGATAGTGTTATTGATTCTCCTAGTTCAGTATGTTGATTCTTGAACACAGCTACTTTATGAGTCTTGGCCGTGGCCCTAAGCACTTTGTTTTC
>NC_029790.2:96404619-96435065 GCF_000816755.2 Arachis ipaensis
GCTTTTTGCTTCTGAACAGTTTTGGCATCTCACTTTATCCTTTGAATTTTAGAATGATTGGCATCTATAGGAATTTAGAATTCAGATAGTGTTATTGATTCTCCTAGTTCAGTATGTTGATTCTTGAACACAGCTACTTTATGAGTCTTGGTCGTGGCCCTAAGCACTTTGTTTTCCAGTATTACCACCGGATACATAAATGCCACAGACACATAACTGGGTGAACCTTTTCAGATTGTGACTCAGCTTTACTAGAGTCCCCGATTAGAGGTGTCCAGGGTTCTTAAGCACACTCTTCTTTTTGCTTTGGACCTTGACTTTAACCGCTTAGTCTCAAGTTTTCACTTGACACCTTCACACCACAAGCACATGGTTAGGGACAGCTTGGTTTAGCCGCTTAGGCCAGGATTTTATTCCTTTAGGCCCTCCTATCCACTGATGCTCAAAGCCTTGGATCCTTTTTACCCTTGCCTTTTGGTTTTAAGGTCTATTCGCTTTTTCTGCTTGCTTTTTCTTTTTTTTCGCCATTTTCTTTTCTCTCTTTTTTTTTCTGCAAGCTTTTGTATTCACTGCTTTTTCTTGCTTCAAGAATCATTTTTATGATTTTTCAGATTATCAAATAACATGTCTCCTTTTTCATCATTCTTTCAAGAGCCAACATATTTAACATTCATAAACAATAATTTCAAAAGACATATGCACTGTTCAAGCGTTCATTTAGAAAACAAAAAGTATTGTCACCACATCAAAATAATTAAACTAGTTTCAAGGATGAATTCGAAACCCTGTACTTCTTGTTCTTTTGTTTTTAGAACATTTTTCATTTAAGAGAGGTGATGGATTCATAGGACATTCATAACTTTAAGGCATAGACACTTAGACACTAGTGATCATGTAGTAAAGACACAAACATAAATAAAACATAAAGCTCAAAAATCGAAAAACAGTAAAATAAATAGACAAGAAGATTAAGGAATGAGTCCACCTTAGTGAGGGTTGCGTCTTCCTCTTCTTGAAGAACCAATGGTGCTTTTGAGCTCCTCTATGTCTCTTCCTTGCTTTTGTTGCTCCTCCCTTATAGCTCTTTGATCTTCTCTAATCTCATGGAGGATGATGGAGTGCTCTTGATGCTCCACCCTTAGTTGTCCCATGTCGGAACTTAATTCTCCTAGGGAGGTGTTGATTTGCTCCCAATAGTTTTGTGGAGGAAGGTGCATCCCTTGAGGCATCTCAGGGATTTCATAGTGGAGAATTTCCTCCTGCTCTTATTGAGGTCCATGATCTCTTATTTGCTCCATCCTTTTCTTAGTGATGGGTTTGTCCTCTTCAATGAGGATGTCTCTCTCTATGTCAATTCCAACCGAATTGCAGAGGTGGCATATGAGGTGAGGAAAGGCTAACCTTGCCCAAGTGGAGGACTTGTCAGCCACCTTGTAAAGTTCTTGAGGTATAATCTCATGAACTTCCACCTCCTCTCCAATCATGATACTATGGATCATGATGGCCCGGTCTGTAGTAACTTCAGACCGGTTACTAGTAGGAATGATTGAGCGTTGAATGAACTCTAGCCATCCCCTAGCCACTGGTTTGAGGTCATGCCTTCTTAATTGAACCGGCTTGCCTCTTGAGTCAATTTTCCATTGAGCTCCTTCCTCACATATGTCTATGAGGACTTGGTCCAACCTTTGATCAAAGTTGACCCTTCTTGTGTAGGGGCGTGCGTTCTCTTCCATCATTGGCAAGTTGAATGCTAGCCTTACATTTTCTGGACTGAAGTCTAAGTATTTCCCCCGAACCATGGTGAGCCAATGCTTTGAATTCGGGTTCACACTTTGATCATGGTTCCTGGTGATCTATGCATTTGCATAGAACTCTTGGACCATTAAGATCCCGACTTGTTGAATGGGGTTGGTGAGAACTTCCCAACCTCTTCTTCGGATCTCATGTCGGATCTCCGGACACTCATTCTTTTTTAGCTTGAAAGGAACCTCAGGGATCACTTTCTTCTTAGCCACAACTTCATAGAGGTGCTCTTGATGGACCTTTGAGATGAATCTCTCCATCTCCCATGACTCAGAGGTGGAAGTAATTGCCTTCCCTTTCCTCTTTCTAGAGGTTTCTCTGGCCTTAGGTGCCATAAATGGTTATGGAAAAACAAAAAGCTATGCTTTTACCACACCAAACTTAAAATGTTTGCTCGTCCCCGAGCAAAAGAAAGAAAGAAGGAGAAGAAGAAAAAGAATGGAGGAGATGGAGGGAGAAGGTGTATTCGGCCAAGGGTAAGAAGAGAGGGTTGTGTTGTGTGAAAATGAAGAAGGAAAGAGGGGTTTATATAGTGGTGGGATGGGATTTAGGGTTCGGCCATTAAGGTTGGGGTTGGGAGGGAAAATAGTTTGAATTTTGAAGGTAGGTGGGGTTTATGGGGAAAAGAGTTATGAAAAGGTGTGAAGAGGAGAGAAGAAAATGTGGGAATCCTGTGGGGTCCACAGATCAAGTGGGGTCAAGGACTTAACATCCCTGCTCCAATTAGGCGTGTAAAACGCCCTTGCTGTGCAATCCTGGCATTTAACGCCAGATTGTTGCTTGTTTCTGGCGTTAAACGCCCAAATGTAGCCTGTTTCTGGCGTTTAACGCCAGGCAGATGCTTGTTTCTGGCGTTAAATGCCAGCTTGGTGCCTGTTTCTGGCGTTAAACGCTAGACAGATGCTTGTTTCTGGCATTTAAACGCCAGACTGCTCTCCTCCAGGGTGTGCTATTTTCAATGCTATTTTTCATTCTGTTTTTCATTTTTCAGTAGTTTTTGTGACTCCACATGATCATCAACCTACTAAAACACAAAATAACAAAAGGAAAATAAAATAGATATAATTAAATAATATTGGGTTGCCTCCCAATAAGCGCTTCTTTAACGTCAATAGCTTGACAGTGAGCTCTCATGGAGCCTCATAGATGTTCAGAGCATTGTTGGGACCTCCCAACACCAAACTTAGAGTTTGACTGTGGGGGTTCAATACCAAACTTAGAGTTTGGTTGTGGCCTCCCAACACCAAACTTAGAGTTTGATTGTGGGGGCTTTGGTTGACTCTGCAGTGAGAGAAGCTTTTCATGCTTCCTCTCCATGGTTACAGAAGGAGATCCTTGAGTCTTAAACACAAGGTTGTCCTTATTCAGTTGAAAGACCAATTCTCCTCTGTCCACATCAATCACAGCCCTTGCTGTGGCTAGGAAGGGTCTTCCAAGGATGATGGATTCATCCTCTTCCTTCTCAGTGTCTAGGATTATGAAATCAGTAGGGATGTAAAGGCCTTCAACCTTTACTAACACGTCCTCTACTTGTCCATAAGCCTATTTTCTTGAGTTGTCTGCCATCTCTAATGAGATTTTGGCAGCTTGCACCTCAAAGATCCTAAGTTTCTCCATTACAGAGAGTGGCATTAAGTTTATTCCTGACCCCAGGTCACACAGAGCCTTCTCAAAGGTCATGGTGCCTATGGTACAGGGTATTAAGAATTTGCCAGGATCCTGTTTCTTTTGGGGTAATTTCTACCTATCCAATGCATTCAGTTCATTGGTGAGCAAGGGAGGTTCATCTTCCCAAGTCTTATTACCAAATAATTTGGCATTCAGCTTCATGATTGCACCAAGGTACTTAGCAACTTGCTCTTCAGTAATTTCTTCATCTTCTTCAGAGGACGAATATTCATCAGAGCTCATGAAGGGCAGAAAGAGGTTCAATGGAATCTCTATGGTCTTTAATTGAGCCTCAAATTCCTTTGGTTCCTCGAAAGGAAACTCCTTATTGGTCACTGGACGTCCCAGGAGGTCTTCCTCACTAGGATTCACGTCCTCCTCCTCCCTTGTAGGTTCGGCCATGATGGTTAAATCAATGGCCTTGCACTCTCTCTTTGGATTTTCTTCTGTATTGCATGGGAGAGTACTAGGAGGAGTTTCAGTGACTCTTTTACTCAGCTGGCCCACTTGTACCTCCAAATTTCTAATGGAGGACCTTGTTTCATTCATGAAACTTACAGTGGCCTTAGATAGATCAGAGACTATATTTTCCAAGCTAGATGGATTCTGCTCAGAATTCTCTGTCCGTTGCTGAGTGGATGATGGAAAAAGCTTGCTATTGCTAAACCTGTTTCTTCCACCATTATTAAAGCCTTGTTGAGGCTTTTGTTGATCCTTCCATGAGAAATTTGGATGATTTCTCCATGAGGGATTATAGGTGTTTCCATAGGGTTCACCCATGTAATTCACCTCTGCTATTGTAGGGTTCTCAGGATCATAAGCTTCTTCTTCAGAAGATGCCTCTTTAGTACTGTTGGATGATTCCTTCAATCCATTCAGACTCTGAGAGATCATATTGACTTGTTGAGTCAATATTTTATTCTCAGCCAATATGGCATTCAGAGTATCAATTTCAAGAACTCCCTTCCTCTGAGGCGTCCCATTACTCACAGGATTTCTTTCAGAAGTGTACATGAACTGGTTATTTGCAACCATGTCAATGAGTTCTTGAGCTTCTGCAGGCGTTTTCTTTAGGTGAATGGATCCACCTGCAGAATGGTCCAATGACATCCTTGATAATTCAGACAGACCATCATAGAATATATCCAGGATGGTCCATTCTGAAAGCATGTCAGAAGGACACTTTTTGGTCATGCAAGAATTCAGTTAAGAACTGAAAGGGATCTTCTGATGGAAGTCCATGAAACTTGCAGTTCTGTTGCATCAGAGAAACTAATTGAGGTTTCAGCTCAAAATTGTTTGCTCCAATGGCAGGAATTGAGATGCTTCTTCCATGTAAATTGGAATTTGGTGTAGTAAAGTCACCAAGCATCTTCCTTGCATTGTTATTATTTTCGGCCATGTCTCCTTCCTTTTCAAAAATTTCTGTCAGATTTTCTCCAGAGAGTTGTGCTTTAGCTTCACTTAGCTTCCTCTTCAGAGTCCTTTCAGGTTCAGGATCAGTTTCAACAAGAATGTTCTTATCCTTGTTCCTGCTCATATGAAAAAGAAGAGAAAAGAAAAGAATAGGAATCCTCTATGTCACAGTATAGAGATTCCTTTATGTGAGTAGAAGAATAGAAGAGTAGAGGAAGGAGAAGAAAAAAAATCAAAATTAAATTAAAATAAAAAGAAAATATTTTTGTTTTTATTTTAAATATTAATTAAAAATTTGAAAATTAAAAATAAAAATGAAATTAAATTAAATTAAAGTTTAAAACAATTAGTTAATTAAAAAGGAATTTTGAAAAAGAGGGAAGGAATTTTCGAAAATTAGAAAGAGAGAGTTAGTTAGGTAGTTTTGAAAAAGATAAGAATCAAACAAAAAGTTAAGTAGTTAATTTGAAAAAGATTTGAAAAATCAAATTTTGAAAAGATAAGAAGTTAGAAAAGATTTTGAAATTGATTTTGAAAAAGATGTGATTGACATTTATTTTGAAAAAGATTTGAAAAAGAAATTTAAAAAAATTTGATTTTTGAAATCAAAGTTGATTACTTGACTAACAAGAAACTTGAAGATATGATTTTAAAATTTAAAGATTGAACCTTTCTCTATAGGCAAGTAACAAACTTAAAATTTTTTGAATCAATCACATTAATTGTTAGTAAAGATTTTGAAATTACGAACAAGATAAGAAAAAGATTTTTGAAAATTAATTTGAAATTTTCGAAAATATGAAAGAAAAAATGAAAAAGATTTGATTTTTGAAAAAGATTTGAAAAAGATAGAATTTTTCAATTGAAAATTTGATTTGACTCATAAGAAACAACTAAATTTAAAATTTTTTCAAGAAGTCAACTCAAATTTTCGAAAATTTATGAGAGAAAAAGGAAAAGATATTTTTTTTATTTTTGAATTTTTAATGATGAGAGAGAAAAACACCAAATTGAAACAAATCATGAAAAACACCTAATGCATGCAAGAATACTTTGAATGTCAAGATGAACACCAAGAACACTTTGAAGATCAAGATGAACATCAAGACTTATTTTTGAAAATTTTTAAGAGAAGAAAAACATGCAAGACACCAAACTTAGAAATTTTCAAACTTTAGACACTAACAAATTGAAAATGCATATGAGAAACATGAAAAGACACAAAACAAGAAAAATTAAAAATCAAACATAGAAAATCATCAAGAACAACTTGAAGATCATGAAGAACACATGCATGAATTTTCGAAAATTTTAAGAAAAATTAAAAAGATGCAATTGACACCAAACTTACAAATTGACACTAGACTCAAACAAGAAACATAAAATTTTTGGATTTTTTTTGTTTTATTTTTCGAAAATAAAAATAACAAAAGCAAAAAGCTTAAAATTAAAATAAAATTACCTAATCTGAGCAACAAGATGAACCGTCAGTTGTCCAAACTCGAACAATCCCCAGCAACGACGCCAAAAACTTGATGCGCAGAAATAGTGACGGTTCATTCCTTGGTAGCGGCGCTAAAAACTTAATACGCACGTTCATAATCTTAGTTCTTTGTCACAACTTCGCACAACTAACCAGCAAGTACACTGGGTCGTCCAAGTAATAAACCTTACGTGAGTAAGGGTCGATCCAACGGAGATTGTCGGCTTGAAGCAAACTATGGTCATCTTGCAAATCTCAGTCAGGCAGATTCCTATGGTTATGGATATTTGATAATTAAAATATAATTAAAATATAAATAAAACGTAAATTAAAAATAGAGATACTTATGTAATTCATTGGTGAGAGTTTCAGATAAGCGTATGAAGATGCTTGTTCCTCCTGAACCTCTGCTTTCCTATTGTCTTCATCCAATCATTCATACTCCTTTCTATGGCAAGCTGTATGTTAGGAGTCACCGTTGTCAATGGCTACATCCTGTCCTCTCAGTGAAAATGGTCCAATGCGCTGTCACTGCATGGCTAATCATCTGTCGGTTCTCGATCATACTGGAATAGGATCCATTGATCCTTTTGCGTCTGTCACTACGCCCAACACTCGCGAGTTTGAAGCTCGTCGTAGCCATCCCTTCCCAGATCCTACTCAGAATACCACAGACAAGGTTTAGACTTTCCAGATCTCAAGAATGGCCGTCCATGGATTCTAACTTATACCACGAAGACTCTGATAAAGGAATCCCAGAGATATTCATTCAATCTAAGGTAGAACGGAAGTGGTTGTCAGGCACGCGTTCATAGGTTGGGAATGATGATGACTGTCACGATCATCACATTCATATTGAAGTGCGAATGAATATCTTAGAATCAGAATAAGCTATAGCATGAAACTGATCAAAGATGTCTAATACAATAGTAAAAGGTCCTATTTATATCAGACTAGTTACTAGGGTTTACAGAAATGAGTAAATGATGCAAAAATCCACTTCTGGGGCCCACTTGGTGTGTGCTTGGGCTGAGCATTGAGCTTTACACGTGCAGAGGCTTCTCTTGGAGTTGAACGCCAATTTGTAACCTGTTTCTAGCATTTAACTCCACTTTGCAACCTGTTTCTGGCGTTTAACTCCAGAATGCAACATGGAACTAGCGTTGAACGCCAGTTTGCATCGTTTAAACTCGGGAAAAGTATAGACTATTATATATTGCTGGAAATCCCTGGATGTCTACTTTCCAACGCAATTGAGAGCGCGCCATTTGGAGTTCTGTAGCTCCAAAAAATCTACTTTGAGTGCCGGGAGGTCAGAATCCAGCAGCATCTGCAGTCCTTCTTCAGCCTCTAAATCTGATTTTAGCTCAAGTCCCTCTATTTCAGCCAGAAAATACCTGAAATCACAGAAAAACACACAAACTCATAGTAAAGTCCAGAAATGTGAATTTTTATTAAAAACTAATAAAAATATACTAAAAACTAACTAAATCATACTAAAAACTATGTAAAAATAATGCCAAAAAGCGTATAAATTATCTGCACATCACGTACACGAGGCTGCACTCGCGCCAATAGCACAAACCAGGTCACGTGTGCGCGTCACCCACTCGCACGTGTCACTTGAAAATAGCGCCAACCACGCGAACGTGTGCTCCACACGCACGCATCGCGTGCGACGCACAGTTTTACTATACCTGCGCCAGAATTCTTATCTTTTCTTCCCCAATCCTAATTTTTTCTTTTCCCTTCTTAATTCTTTCTTCTTCCTTCTTCCTTCTTCCTTCTTTATTCTTTCTCACTTTTTACTTTCTCCCTCCTTCTCTTTCACATTCATTATCAAGGTTCTTTTCTTTTCTTCTTCCCCTTTTTACTTTTCAACTATTATTTTTATTTATGTTTTCCTCTTTTTTTTTTTTCTTTTTGCATCCTTTTAATTGGTGTTAGAAATTTATTTGGGTGATTGTTTTCTTCTATAATTTGCTTGTGGATCATTTAGGAATTGTTTGACAATTATTAATTATTTTAGGGTTACTTGCATGTTCAAATTCAATACTCTCCATAACATATTTATCATGCATGCTAAGTGTTTGTGAAAATGCCTGTATGGCATCGTGCATATTTAATTACTCTACTCTTCTACTCTAATGCCTGTTTTTCACAAAAACCCTTTTTATATATTATTGATTGAATATAATTGTCAATACAAACAGGTTGTTAGTTTGAAACACTTGATAATCAAATTGGGCAATTATTGCTTGATCTATGCTACTCATGCATTTGCCAGCATGCTAATAAACATCTTGCATTTACATGCCATAACATGCACTTGCTATATTTCCATTGATGAATTTTTCACATGTAGTCGCGACCATGTGTTAACGACATCCTTCTTTACCGTGCATTGATTATCACTTGTACCATCCTCTTCCTTGCTCTAACCCTTAGCTTTAAAAGTTACTTTCTTTTTCCCTTTTCAAGATGGCCACCAAGAAAGGTAAAGAGAAAGCTACTCCCAAACCACCGGCAAGGAAAGGAATAAAAAGAGCACTAGCTATGGAACCTTCTTCAACAACAGTAAAGCCCTCAACAAAAAGAATCAAGAGGATCATCAAGGTCGATGAAAAAGAGAAAGCCTTTCCAGCAAAGGACACTGTGCAGTTCACTAACCGCTACTGTGAGCAATTGTTCCCCATCCTAGCTGAGAGGAACTATAATAATGAGTACCTACTCATCCTCCCGACCCACATTGTTGATTTTGTTGAGTCCCGAATTGAACGAAGACAATGAGGATTCCTACGAAGACAGCCACAGCAGGTCAATCTTTCATGCGTAGTTGAATTCTACTCAAACTTTCACATGCCAACCCTGCAGTCCGTCTATGTCCATCAGAAGCAAGTCCCTATAACTGAAGAAGCTATTCAGCAAGCTTTAGATCTTCCCCCTGCTCAAGAAGGATTGGACGCATTCCAAAAAGCCTATTTCAAGCGCCAGACATACCAATTTGACTGGGACGCTGTTCTCAGAACTATAGCACAACCTGGCAGCAGATGGATCTATGGATACCATCGATCCCGACCTAAGGGAATATTGGCTTCAGCACTCACCTTGGAGGCTCGAGTATGGGCACAGATTTTGTCCCATTACGTCTTTCCGAGCACTCACGAGTCCTCCTTCACTACAGATATGGCTGTTCTATTCTGGTGTATCCTTATAGACCAGCCTCTCAATTTACCAAGACACATTCAGAATGCTATGGGACACATACAGATTGCGGGCAATCTACCTTTTCCCACCTTGGTTTCAGATCTAGTCTTAGCAGCCGGAGTCTCCTACAGAGCTGGAGACACCAAGGCCATGATTCCACAGGATGATCAGTATGTCCCTAATGGGAAGTATATCAGACCTCCAGTAGCCATTACTAGCCGGCCTGCAGAACCGACCGAAGATATTCCTTCTCCTTCCACATCACAAGCACCTTCAACAAACCAACTGCTCCATCAGATACTTGAGAAATTGGACCGGCTTGACCGCCAAGGAAAGCAAAGAGAGCGCAATAACAAGCGCAGATTTATATACCTCAAGGAGCTACTTGTTAGTAACCATCCACCTGAAGAAGATCCAGACACCCCGGACTCCACTTCATTTACCAGCACAAGGAGCCATGACGGTCCCGATTGTGGGGATGCTGCTACCAGCTCCCTTTGTTCCTGACTGATGGCACCGAGGACGGTGCCAAGCTTTAAGTGTGGGGAGGTAGGTCAGTACCTAACTTCTGGAGGTAATTTCTCTTTCTTAACACCAATAAATTAGTAATTTTTCTTTTGTTAGGATAGGATAGATTGCATAGTAATAGGTAATTGCATGCATGTTCTATTTGGTTGAAAAATAATGTTTCTTTTTAAGACTTTATTTTGAAAATTTTCACTAATTTAAATCAAAACCTTTGTGTTAAAACCTATTTGAAGACTATAAATTGGAACATAAATGATAGCTAAGAACACACAATCCGTGAGACTTGAGCTTAATTACATGGTTACATTATTTAACCATAATATTTTATTCTTGTGTGTTTGCTTCTCTATAATTGTAATCTATATTTTGTTCCATCCTATATGTCCAATGTTTAATGTGTTATATGCATGCATATGATTGAGGCCATTATTTGATTATTAAATCACTTATCCCAAATAGCCTACCCTTCCAATTACCTTTGTTAGCCACTTTGAGCCTTTTAAATCCCATTTGTTCTATATTTTACCACATCATTAATCTTAAGCGGAAAAACAAGTAATACCCCAAATTGAATCTTTGGTTATCTTAAGATAGAGATTGTGTGTCAATCAAGTGTGGGAAAACTGTGGGAACATAGGTTAATAAGGGAATATGTTATGTTTTTACTTTGATAAAATATTAGAAATTTGGGTACCTACTCATGTGAGACCAGAAAAATTATAAATCCATGTGCATTGATAATGCTATGTTTACTTTTATTCTATTTAAAATATATATATATAGGTAAATATAATAATCTCATGTCCTCGGAAGTTTAGAGTAAGTAAAAATTCGCCCAATTTATGGCCTACCATACGATCTGTTATATAAATAGGTAAATGTTCTTTTCCATTATGGATAGCAATGGTATGGCCAATCATTATGGAGAACATACAAAAGCTTTAGAATATTATTTTCGGGTACTCGAACGAAATCCGTTTTTACCCCAAGCTTTTAATAATATGGCCGTGATAAATAAAAATAAAAATAAAAATCTAAAAATATTCAATAAATAAGTAAATAAATAAGGTTGACAAAATTACCCCAATGCAATGTTAAGTTAATGAAGAAATCAATGCATATGTGATACAAATTTAAAGAAGAGTTGATGCATGAGTATGTGATTCAAAAGTGGGAAAATTTTGGGTAGCTAGGCATGATTTTGAAAGTATATAGAGTATGTATATGTAAGAGCTTAGGTTAATCAAGGATTCAATTTATAGCTCACTTAGCCAAATATATATATACTCACCTTTACCTTAGCCCCATTACAACCTTGAAAAGACCTCATGATGTTTGCATTGGTACATTAAATACTTGTTGATTGGTTACGTGAAGAACAAGGTTTAGAAAGCATGACTAGAGAAGAGTAGAGTGATTACCCTATACACTTGAGTGATTAGAGTGCACAGATACTATCAGTAAGGGTTCAATGCTTGATTCTATGTTCCCTACTTTTATGAGCTGTCTTGAAGAACTTATTTACTTTTAACCAAGTAGGCAAAAATCATTCTAGCATATAGTTGCATTCACATACATAGGTTGCATTGCATTGCATGAGTCTTACTTTTCCCTACTCATTTATTTTATCTCCTTAAGCTTAGCATGAGGACATGCTAATGTTTAAGTGTGGAGAGTTTGATAAACCACTATTTTATGGTTTATCTTGTGCTAATTTGAGTAGTTTTTATCAACTCTTCACCCACTTATTCATATGATTTGCATGATTTTATAATCCCTTCCTAATTTTGTTCTATAATTGAAAACTTGCTTCCCAAGCCTTTAAATTACCAAAAAATTAATTCCCCTTTATACCATTCGATGCCCTAATCCGTGTGTTAAGTGTTTCAGGCTTTATAGGGCAGGAATGGAGAGAAAGCTTGTAAAAATAGATGGAACACAAAAAACCAAGGATATAATCAGCGAGCATCGACACGCACGCATGGCTCACGCGAGCGCGCGATTTGGAGAAATTTACAGCGACGCGTGTGCGTACCTGACGCGTACGCGTGGACTGGAGTTCGCACAACGATGCAAGCGCGAGCCTGACACGAACGCGTGGCAAGGAAAATCGTCAAGCGACACGCACGCGTGACTGACGCGTACGCGTGAAATGCGCGATCTGCAGAAATAATAGAAAACACTGGGGGCAATTTCGGGCCGAGTTTTGACCTAATTTTCGGCCCAGAAACATAGAATAGAGCCAGGGAACATGCAGAGACTCAACAGACGTTCATACACTCTCATTACGCATAGTTTTAGTTTGTTTTCGAATCCTAGAGAGAATTCTACTCCTTCCTCTAGGGTTCTTCACATTCATAGTTTCAGAGTTTCATGCTTTTGCTTTTGGATACTGAGAAGGATCATTACCTCCGTGGAAGTTTCATTATTCTAGTTTGTTTTCTTAATTCCTTTACTTTTTACTGCCCATTGACCCTGTTTGGATAAGTATGTTGCATTTTGGGATTTATTAATACAAGAACCTTTTTACTTTTAATTGATTTTTAGTTATTGTCTATCATGTTTTCCTTTTATCCCCCTTTTAATTCCGTGAAGTTTATATTCATGATAATGGAGTAGTTCCTTAACTTGATTGGGAGTTGATTAAAAGGAGAACCTTGAGTTGGGATACTCAAGTGTTAATTCTAATGGGTAGTTCATGACTGACAACTCTAGTCTCTTACTCTAATCCCTTCTTAGGAAAGGATTAGGACCTGTGACATAGTTAGTTAGTTACTTACTGAACTTTTCCTTATTAATTAAGGGATGACCAAGTAGAGCAATAACCTTTTATTATTAAACTTGGGAAATTCCAACAAGAATAGAAATTCCAATTAATCTTCTCCCGATCAAGGTTTTTAATTTAATTATATAAATTCTCTCATTAATTTCCGTTGTTTAATTTTACAATTACTTATTTTCCTGTTTCTCAAACTCAAAATTTCTGGGAAAACCTCTAACCAATAAGCTGCACTCTTTTGTCAACTCATTGGGAGACGACCTGGGATTGATACTCCCAGTAATCTTATTCTTAAATCTGTGATAACTCTTCTAAATTGACAAGCGGATTTTTGCTGGTTAAGAACTGTACTTGCAACGCATTTTTATTATTAATTTCTTAATCCGCCAATTTTCGCCACGTCAGTACTCCATGCTTCCTTGGAGTTGTTGTAAGCTCTCTTGCACTTGATCCCATTGTTGTTGTTGCTCCTTTAGTTGGTTGACATCTTCTCTCAAGTGGTGTATATCTCCCCGCATCTGGTAAATGTCTCCTTGCATTTGCTCCCAATTGAAGCCTTCAAGGAATTGTGGATATTGTGGTGGTGGGAGTAGTAGGTAGTGTGGTTGATCTTCAGCTTCTTCTTCTTGATGTGGTGGACCTTATGGCTCATGAACATGAGCTCTGTGCCCTCTTATCCTTTGTTGTGCTGGGTTAATGGCCACCACTTTGGCCATCTTCTTGGCAGTTATAGACTTCTTTTGGTCCACCAGCGCTTCATCAATGATCTTCTCGACCCCTGCTTCATCACATAGCCTTTGAATGATGCTTGGGAAGGCCAATCTTGTGCTATCCTTTGTGCTCTTCAGCACCCTATTGATGTTGTTGGCAATCATCTCCCCAACATTGACACTTTCTCCCTTCATTATACTGTATATGAGCATAGCCATTTCCAATGTTACCTCTGAAGTGTTGGATGTTAGGTTGAGAGACCTTCTCACAAAATCCAGTCACCCTCTAGCTTGGGGGCTCAAATCCCTTCTCCTTAGTTAATTAGGCCTTCCATCTTTATCATTTATCCACTGCACATTGATGACACATATTTCGTTGAGGATCTCCTCAAATCCTGGGTCTGGTAGTTTCATTCTCTCTTCATGGCTCCTAGTGGAACTAGTTGGTTTCACCATTAGCATTCTTTCTATGCTAGAGGGGCTATAGTCAATAGCTTTCCCCCTAACATAACTCGGATAGCCATAAGGTTACCCAGGTTGTGACACTACATTAGCGTAAAACTCTCTGACCAAGCTCTCCACCACCTTCCTTGGTGGGTTGCACAAGAGTGCTCATCCTTTGTTGTTTATCTCTTTATTGATCTCTGGATGCTCATTCCTTCCAAGTTGGAAGCCCACCTCCGGAATGATTTGCCTCTCACTCACCCAACCATAAAATTGGTTTTGGTTGAATGATGAGAGAAACTTGTATTCATTGAAGCTTGAGGATCCGGAGGTTGGTTCCTTGGTCTTTCTCTTCTTTGACTCTTGGTGGTGCCATTGCAGTGAGAATTTGAATAGAAAAAAGGGGTTTGAAAGGTTGAAGAAAGAAGTAAAGAAAGAAGTGAAGAAGGAGAGCAAATCAAGGGTTTGCTCCACAACACCAAACTTAGGACTTGATTGTCCCTAATCAAGTAGAAGAGAATAGTAAAGAAGGGAGTGCAGAGGTTTTTTCAGATGTGAGGTTGTGTTTTGAAGTGTGGGGAAAAAGGGAAAGTTAGTTGCTTTTATAGGGATGAGGAAGGGAGTCTGGAAAGTGGGTAGGAAGTAAAAAGTAATTTAATGTTTTTCCACTTGGGAGTGGCGCCTAGCATGGGGAGAGGCACCAATCCTTGCCTTTTTGCTTTCTTCAGATGTTGAGTTCCAAAGTGCAAGTATACTTTGACTCCTTGCTTGATGAGCCATCAATCATGTAGGCCCTACCCTTTTCCTGAAAATTAAATCCAAAACCTCCATCAGTAATGAGAAAGAGATTGCTTCACATTCCCCTAATTAAAACACAATTGATGAGTGTCCCTTGGGACACCAAACTTAAATCCATTGCATATGGTGAATTGGTTTCATCATTGGACTTTATTATATACATTATGATTGGAATAATTCTGTTCACACCTTTTCACTTCCAATCCATACGTATGTAATGAAGTACATATTTATGCTCCCACAAATTCACTAAATGCTTTCAAACATACACCATGTTTGGGCTTGCTGTGTGAATTTCTTTTGGTAGTGGCCATACCAAACTTAATTTTTGTGCTTACTTTCAAAGTTAATTTAATCAATAAGTCATAAGCCTAAATTAAGTGGGTCAGTAGCCACACCAAACTTAGTTGTTTAGCTAGTTTCTCAGCCCATTCAACCAACCTCAATTAGTTAATTATGCAACCTTGCACTTCCAGTAAACAAAAGAAAATAAACCAAAGAACTATCAACTAGATATACTAAAACTAAAACTACCTAACTTCATAATTATAACTACTTTTAGAAAACAGAAAAGCATGAAAGGATATGAGTGTTGGGGTGCCTCCCAACCAACGTTTCTTTAACGTCACTAGCTTGACGTTTCTCCTTCTTTAGTTGAGGTGGTAGCTCACTCTCTGCTCATCCAATGAGTCTCCCAAGTAGTGCTTGAGTCTGTGGCCATTGACAATGAAATTCCTCTGTGTCTTGTTCTTCATAAGCTTTACATGACCATAGGGAGACACCATGAGGATGGTGAAAGGTCCAGACCATCGAGACTTAAGCTTTCCTGGGAAGAACTTGAGCCTTGAATTGTATAGTAGCACTTTCTGACCTTCTGTGAACTCTCTCCTTGCTATCTTTTGATCATGCCATTTTTTTGTGTTTTCTTTGGAAATCTTGGCATTCTCATAGGCTTGATTTCTGAATTTTTCCAGCTCATTGAGTTGCATTAGCCTTTTTTCCCCAGCAGCTTGATCATCAAAGTTCAACATCTTTAGAGCCTAAAATGCTCTATGTTCAAGCTCCACTGGTAGGTGACATGCTTTTCCAAACATCAATTGGTATAGAGACATGCCAATAGGTGTCTTGAAAGCTATCTTATAGGCCCATAATGCATCATCCAGCTTCTTAGACCAATCTTTTTTTGAGCTTCCAATAGTTTTTTCAAGGATCCTCTTGAGCTATCTGTTTGAGATTTCAGCTTGACCATTGGTCTGTGGATGGTATGGGGTTGTCACTTTGTGCTTCAAACCATATTTAAGGAGGATTGTCTCAAGTTGCTTATTGCAAAAGTGAGTCCTTCCATCACTTATGAGAGCTCTTGGAACCCCATATCTGCTGAATATATTCTTCCTCAAAAAGTTAATCACTATTTTGTTGTCATTGGTTGATGTAGCTATGGCCTCCACCCACTTTGACACATAATCCACTGCCACCAATATATAGTTGTTTGAATATGAGGATGAGAATGGTCCCATAAAATTAATCCCCCATACATCAAACAACTCTAATTCCATGATAAACCTTTGTGGCATCTCATTTTTCTTGGGTAGGCTTCCAGCTCTTTGGCACTCATTGCATCTTGTTACCAAGTCCTTTACATCCTTGAATATTGTTGGCCAAAAGAATCCATACTGTAACACCTTGGCTGCAGTTCTTTTCCCACTAAAATGGCCTCCATATGCAGATCCATGACATTACCAGAGGACTTCTTGTCTTTCCTCATGGGAAATGCATCTTCTCAAGATCCCATCAGCACACTTTTTGAACAAATAGAGCTCATTCCAAATGTAGTGTTTAGCATCTTTGAGTAGCTTTCTCCTCATGTGTTTGTTGATGTTGGTTGGTAGCTCTCCAATATCCTTGAAATTGGCTATATCTACATACCAAGGAGCTTCTTAGATTTTCATCAACTACTCATCAGGAAAGCTCTCATTCATTGTAAGTTGGTGTGCTTCATCCTCTTCTTGTGGGATCCTTGATAGGTGGTCAGCCACCTTGTTCTTTGCTCTACTCCTATCTTTAATTTCAATATCAAACTCTTGGAGTAGCAAATATTTAAGAGCTGCATGATCAGTAAACACAATGACTTTAGAACCAATAAGATATGATCAAAACTTATCAAATGCAAAGACTATGGCAAGTAGTTCCTTCTCTATAGTAGTGTAGTTACTTTAATTCTCATTAAGGACTTTGCTAGCATAATAAATAACATGCACCAGTTTATCTCTCCTCTATCCTAAAACAGCACCAACAGCAAAGTCTGATGCATCACACATCAACTCAAAGGGTAGATCCCAGCAGGGTGGCGCTATGATAGGTGCAGAGAAAAGTTTGTTCTTAAGTTCATCAAAGGCTAGCATGCATTCCCTATCAAAAATAAAAGGTACATTAGAGACAAGCAAGTTGCTTAGGGGTTTGGCAACCTTTGAGAAATCTCTAATGAACCTTCTATAGAAACCAGCATGTCCTAGAAAACTTCTAATTGCTTTGACATTGCAAGGTGGGGGTAATTTTTTAATCACCTCCATCTTGGCCTTGTCCACCTCTATGCCTCTTTTTAAGATCTTGTGGCCAAGAACCACCCCCTCTGTGACCATAAAGTGGCACTTCTCCCAATTCAAAACGAGGTTGGTTTCTTGGCATCTCTTTAGAACCAAGGCTAAGTGGTGTAAGCATTTAGAATATGAATCACCAAATACAGAGAAGTCATCCATAAACACTTTAATAAATCTTTCAATCATGTCTGAAAATATGGAGAGCATCCACCTTTGAAATGTTGCAGGTGCATTGCACAATCCAAAGGGCATTCTCCTATAAGCAAAAACACCATAGGGACAAGTAAATGATGTATTTTCTTGATCCTTGGGATCTACAACTATTTAGTTGTAGCCAGAATAACCGTCCAAGAAGCAATAATATTCATGTCCCACAAGTCTTTCTAGCATCTGGTCCATGAAAGGTAGGGGGAAGTGATCCTTCCTGGTAGCTTCATTAAGCTTCCTATAATCTATGCACATGCCCCAGCCAGTCACTGTTCTTGTTTGTATCAGTTCATTCTTCTCATTTGGTACAACAGTGACCCCTCCTTTCTTAGGGACTACTTGCATTGGGCTTACCCAAGGGCTGTCTGAGATTGGGTAAATCACCCCAACTTGCTACAATTTCAACACCTCTTTTTGGACTACTTCATTCATTGTTGGGTTTAGCCTTCTTTGTTGCTGTCTTGAGGGCTTGGCATCTTCCTCAAGGAGGATTTTGTGCATGCACATTGAAGGACTAGTTCTTTTTAAATCTGCAAGTGTCCATCCTATAGCATCCTTGTGTTGCTTCAGCATATGGATAAGCTCCTCTTCTTGTTCCTCACTCAAGCTTGAATTGATGATTACTGGATATGTGTTGTTGTCACCCAAGTAAGCATACTTCAAGCTTGGAGGTAGGGTCTTCAACTCTAGTTTCGGTGTTTCCACTTCCTTGTTGCTAGTGTAGTTCAACATGGTCGAATCCTCCATGGTTTCTTGTGGTAATTCTCTACCTGATGCTTGTTTCTCTAGCTCCATATCTTCTTCACATTGTTCTTCTTCCAAAACTCCGTGAACTATTTTTTCCATGGTGTCTACCATCATGCATTCTCCTATGGATTCCTTAGGGTAGCTCATTACTTTGAAGACATTGAAAACCATCTTCTCTTCATGCAACCTCAAGACTAACTCTCCTTTTTGAATATCAATAATAGCTCCAGCAGTAGTTAGGAATGGCCTTCCTAGGATGATTGATGTGTTGGCCTCTTCCTCCATATCAAGCACAACAAAATCAGCTGGAAAAATAAACTCCCCTACTTTTACTAACAGATCCTCCACCACCCCATGAGAAAACTTGAATGTTCTATCAGCCAATTGAAGTACTATTCTTGTTAGTTTGGCCTCTTCTATCCTCATTCTTTTTATTATAGCCAAGGACATGAGATTGATGTTGGCTCCTAGATCACACAATACTTTCTCAATGTTGATATCACCTATGATGCAGGGAATTTGAAAGCTCCCAAGATCTTTCATCTTTTGGGGAAGCTTCTTTTGTATGATGGCACTACATTCCTCTGTTAGTACTATGGTTTCCTTTTCACCCTAGTTCCTTTTTTTTGTCATGAGCTCCTTTAAAAACTTGGCATAGAGTGGAATTTGCTCTAATGCCTTAGCAAAGGGTATGTTGATCTGGAGCTTCTTGAAGATTTCCAGGAATCTAGAGAACTGTTTGTGTTTCCCATCCTTCCTCAGCCTCTTTGGATAGGGTGCTTTTGGCACATAAGGCTTTAGGACTTGCTTTGGTGAGGATGGTGCAGGGGTCTCTTCTTCTTTCTTGGTTTCAGGTTCCTTTGCAGCTTCTTCTTCTTGGTTGCTTTGACTTAGGGATGCTTCCTCCACAACTTTTCAACTTATTAATGTAATGGCCTTGTATTTCCCTCCTGGGTTGGCCATGGTATCACTGGAGAATGTATGTGTAGGCATTGGTATTTGTTTAGACAAGCTCCCTACTTGTGCTTCCAGTTTTGAAATTGTTGCCCTTGTTTTCTTATGTTGGATCTGAACTCCTCTTGGTTTGCATCTATCTTTCTTTTACCCTGTGTTTTTTTCTCCAGAATAGTGGAAATGGTTCCTGTCAGTTGTGCTGATAATTGTGCTATGGCAGCCTCCAATTTTGCAAAATTGTTGCTGATTTCACATGATTGCATGGTTGAGGATGATGTATCTTGATGGTGGTTGTTGTGTATTTGCTGGGTGGAGTGATATGATGCATTTTGTGAGTTATGGTAGGGTGTATTTTGTGAGTTGTGATAGGGTCTGTTGTTGCCTAATTGATGGTTGGGGTTGTGGTTATTGTATTGGTTAGATTGGTATGGTTTGTGGTCTTGGCTGTGGTTTTGTTGGTTTCCCCACCCAAAATTTGGGTGGTTCTTCCAACCTGGGTTGTATGTCTTGGCATTGGGATCATATGGTGGTCTAGAGAGATTGTTCACATAGTTAGCTTGCTCCCATTCGCATTCAACTTCTGGTGTATCTCCTTCTTTTGGAGGTGTGTGAGCTTGGACAGCTGAGACTTGGCTTTTCTCCATTTTCTTTGTTAGGGCCGCTAATTGAGCTGCAATCATCTTGTTCTGTGCTAACAAAGTATCCATAGAATTGAGCTCCAGCACTCCTTTCTTTTGAGTTCTTTCTGAAGCATAGAAGTACTCATTTTCGGCTATAATCTCTATAACATCTATGGCCTCTTCAATGGTCTTCTTCTTGTTGAGTGAGCCCACTAAAGAGTGGTCTACAGTTTTCTTTGCTTCATATGACAGCCCTTCATAGAAGATGTGTAGTTGGACCCATTTGTTGAACATATCCAGAGGGCACTTCCTTGTCAAGTCTTTGAACCTCTCCCAGGCCTCATAAAGTGTTTCACCGTTTTGCTGTCTGAAGGTTTACACCTCAGCTCTCAATCTATTGACTCTCTGTGGAGGGTAGAATCTTGCTAGAAACTTGTTCACAACATCATCCCAAGTTGTTAAGCTCTCCTTGGAAAATGCTTCTAACCACTTTGCTGTCTTATCTCTGAGAGAAAAGGGAAACAAAAGTAGTTTGTAGGTGTCAGGGTGTACACCATTTGACTTTATAGTGTCAAAATCCTCAAGAATGTAGTCAGATGTTGGTTGGGGTCCTCTTGGGCATTCCCTCCAAATGAGCAATTGTTTTGGACAAGTGTGATGAGCTGAGGCTTCAACTCAAAGTTTTTAGCATGGATTGTTGGATTTAGAATGCTGCTGCTACAGTTTCCTGGGTTTGGGTTGATGTACGAGCCTAAAACTCTCCTTTCTTGCCCAACATGGTTGCCAGCATCTTCTCCAACATGGTTATGCACCTCTTCCTCCATAGTAACTTCCAAATCTTCCTCTCCAACTATTCCTTTGCCTCTTGCTTCCCTCCTTAATCTCAAGAAGGTCCTCTCAAGTTCACTATCAAAAGAGGATGAAGTTTCTCCTCTTCTACCTGTCATACATTCAACAAACAGCAAACAGAGGACAAGTGAAGGAATCACTTCTTGTTAAAACTGGTGGTTAGTTTGGTTGATGCAATTAATCAAACAGTTAGTAGAGCAGTAAAAAAAATGGAAATATGAACAATGAACAGCTAAAATGATCAAATAAAAAAAATTAAGAAAACTAAAAAACTGAAGTTAAAGGAATTAACAAGGTAATTAAAAGTTCTTAATCTAGCTACCCATCAATTTAAACATCGTCAAATTCAAACCAATCCCCGGCAACGGCGCCATAAAACTTGATGGACCGGATTCACTCCCCATATAAAATAATGAATCCGTTCTTTTGGCAAGCGCACCAAAAATATCGTGAAGTAATAACCCATTAGGAGTGGAGTCGAATCCACAGAGATTGGTAGATTTGAACAATTTTAATCAATGGGTGAATTAGTCAAGCTGAGCAATATAGATTGTGATTGCAGAAATTTAAATGGGCAGAAGTGTAAATGACTCAAAAGTAAAGAAAAGCAGTAAAGTGCAGAATGGTAAATGGCAAGAATGTAATGTGCAGAAACATAAATGACTTAATTGTAAATGGGAATGGGGAATAACAGAATGTAAAGAAAGCTATAAAGAATGTGGAAGATAAGAATAGGGAAAATTCATTGAGATCAGGAGATGTTGTTCTCTTTGAATTAAATCTAGCTCATCTCATCTTCAATCATGCAACTCATTGAGCTCCTGGTAATCATGATTGATTGAACCCCAATCCCTTGGTGATTCAATCTCTCAAATCTTGATAATCAGCTAATTCCTTGGTCTAATTGCTTATGAAGAGAGATATGCTTGGTCCCTGATTATACCACACATCCTCATAGATCCAAATAGTGGGTGGATTATATGTCACCATATCCAATCACCGAAACCCATATCTACTCAATTATGAGAAGGGATTTCAAGCATCGTTTCATGTTTCCTTTTCCAAGGTTCCCATGAAACCCAATTTGCATTCAACCTCTTTCCCAAGATGATTGAACACTAGCGTTAAAACAAAATTCCTTCTAGCAAATCAAAGAGAAGATGAAGAGAAGAAGAAATTTACTATCATTAATCCATCAAGTACATCAGAGCTCCCTCTCCCAATGAGAGGAAAATTAGCTACTCATAGCTTAAGAGAAAAGTACAAGAGATGGAATAGAGGATGTGAAAAGTAAATCTAACTATCCTTCCAATGAAACTCCTACTCAACAACCCATTCTCAGTACTTTCAGGGGTTATTTATACTACTCCTAGCACTGGATTTAAGAAAATACAAAAGAGAAAAGAAAATTATAGCTGGAGGGAAAGAAAACTCCAAAAACGTGACTTCTCCAGGCTTGGCGTGTGGCTGGCGCTTGAGTGGCATGCCATGCCTAGCCACTAAATTTGGCTTGGCGCGCCACGCCCAGCTCCTCAAGTGGCACGCTCCATGCATCAAGCTCCCTAGCGTGCCATGCCTTCGAACCCAAGTGGCAAGCCCAGGGTCTTTTTGAACCTTGGTTAGCCTGGCGTGCCATGCCTTTGAGCCCAAGTGGCACGACCAGGGTCTCTTTAATACTTGGTTAGCCTGGCGTGCCACGCCTTCGAGTCCAAGTGGCACGCCCATGCCTTTTTCTTCTTCTTTTCCTCTCTAGAAAGTTGAACTGGCGGGCCACGCCCACTTTGTGCTTCAGTTTCTTCTCTGGAAAGTTGAACTGGCGTGGCACGCCCAGGGTCTGGCATGCCACGCCCACTTTGTGCTTCATCTTCTTCTTTGGAGAGTTGAACTGGCGTGGCACGCCTAGTGTCTGGCGTGCCACACCCACTTTGTGCTTCATCTTCTTCTCTCAAAAGTTGAACCAGCGTGGCACGCCCAAGGTCTAGCATGCCATGCCCCTTGTGTTTGCTTGTTTCCTTGGTTGGCGTGCCACGTCCAAAGCTCAAGTAGCACGCCCAGTCTTCTTCTTGTTGAGTGATGAGGTTGGCGTGCCACGCCTATGATACCAAGTGGCACGCCCAGTGATGAGTCCATATTTTACGATATCTTTTGGTTTGATTTGAGTAGATTTCATCACATAAATCCACATTTATTCATCTAAATAGCATGCTTTTGAGATTTCTTCCTAAATTATGCTTGAGAGTGAAAACATGGTCTTTTGTACTTAATTTAGTCAATTTTAATTCACTTTAATCCCATGTGGTGCCTTGATGTATTTGTTAAGTGATTTTAGGTTTCCAAGGCAAGTATGGGTTGAAGAAGTGAAGAAAGAGCATCCAAAAGGGGAGAAATCATGAAGAAAATGAGATTTGGAAAGCTGCCACCCTGACCTCTCTGTACTAAATTGGTTATAACTTGAGCTACAAAGGTCCAAATGAGGCGGTTCTAGCGGCATTGGAAAGCTAACGTCCGGGGCTTCAAAATGATATGCAATTTGCTATAGTGGACATAAGTCTACCTGTTCCTACACACAGGTACTTGTGCGTCCACACAGGTCAATTTTCAGCATGTGTGCGGACGCACGCACCTGTGCGTCCGCATAGGTCCCTGCACATGAGCTCATTAATGCAAATCGCTGGGGGCAAATTTTGGGCCTCCAAAACCCAATTCAACTCATTTTCTGAAGCTATTTAAGGCCAAAGTGAAAAGGAATGAAGGGGGCAATTAGGTTTAGTTTTTATTATGTTTTCTCTTAGTTTCTAGAGAGAAGCTCCCCGCTCTCTCTAGAATTAGGATTTTCTTAGTTTAATTTCCTTTAATTTCAGCATTTAATTCTTGTTTTAATGTAGTTTCATTTATGTTTCTATGCTTCCTTGCCTTTATCTTCTTCATCTCTTTTGTTATTTTCTCTTTTATGTTAATTTTCATGTTATGAACACTTTTGTTATTTTAATTCTAATTAATGCAAATTTATGTTTCCATATCATTTATTGCTTTCTTTAGTTGTTGTTTCTATTTTCTTGCTTTTGGTAGTTAGGAATTTATTTTAATGTATTTTAATATTATTTTATTATCATGCACACCAAGTGTTTGATAAAATGCTTGGTTGGATTTTAGAGTAGAATTTTATGCTCTTGGCTTGGGAAGGTAACGTAGGAACTCTTGAGTTACTAATGTCCAAGTGATTGACGATTGGGAGCCGTTAACACTAGATCTCACTAATTGATTTGGTAGAGAACTAGGACTTATGGTCTTGGATTGACATAGCTCACTTGACTTTCCTTTATTAGTTAGAGGATGACTTAATGGGGTTGATCCTTGCCAATTCTCATGTTGTGGTTAGTGATTAGGATAGAGATCCTTGACCACCAAACCTTGCCAAGGTCTTTTTAGTTATTAGTTTATTTTCATTGCCATTTACATTTCATGTCTCTTATAAAAACCCCCAAAACATAACTCAACCAATAACAAGACACACTTTGTTGCAATTCCTAGGGAGAACGACCCGAGGTTCCAATACTTCGGTTTATAAATTTAGGGGTTTGTTTTAGTTACAAACAAATTTTTGCATGAAAGGATTAGTGATTGGTTTAGAAACTATACTTTACAACGAGAATTCATTTGTGAAATTTCTAAACCGTCAAAAGTCTAATCATCAAAATGGCGCCGTTTCCGGGGAGTTGCAATGGTGTTGTGTTATTGGTTATTGTATATATGTGAATATTGTGAATATGTTTGCCTTTTGCTTCTTTGTTAGTTCTTGCTAGTTTTAGGATTTGGTTTCCTTTGTTTCTTATTTGATTTTATTTTCATTTTCTCTTGCTATCATGAATTCTCACTTTGGCTATGAGTTTGGTTCTCACTACGTTGTAGGAAATGAGGACTATAATATGAATGTGTATCAAGGATGGGATAACCAAAGGTGGGAGGAGCCATATGCATATGATCAATCTTCATGGCAACAACCTCCACCAATGCACTATGAAGAAGAGCCATTCTATGATGCATATCAATCCAATGGCTATGGTGAATCCTCTTGTGACTTTCAAGAACCACCATCATATGCCTATGAGCCATATCCTCAACATAACCCTCAACCATACTCACAAGCCCCTTCTTACTAACCATCTTCATATGACCCTAATCCATATCCATCCTACCAACAATCATATGAGCCATATGAACCACACATAGAGCCACCACTACTCCAACATCAATATTTTCAAGAGCCGCCCCCTTCATATTATTATCAAGATGAACCACCTCCAATATATGAAAACTTTCAACCACAAGATGAACTCTACTTTCCACCACAACCTCCTATGGAAGAATACTCATGTCCTTCAATCCAAGAGCCATATGATCCTACTCATGATATCCAAGTGGAACAAGAGTCAAGGGATCGTCTCAAGGAAGCATTGGATCAATTTCAAGCAACCATGGAGTGTGTTGTGCAACAAATGGAAAGAATGGGAAATATTGAATCACCATAACTCTACCAAAAAGAACCACCTTCCTACTATGAATCCTTCCCCCAAATTGATGAACCCTTCCATCTACTCCAACCTCCAATGGACGACATCCTTGATGTTCCTGTTCAAGGACAAGAGGAGATGAAAAGGGATGTGCAATAATTCACGGCCGCCTTGGACGAGGTGGTAAACCGGTTAGCATCCCAATGCTTGAATACTCAAGGAACTCCCATGGTTACATGTGGAGAAACAAATGAAGAGCATAACATGAAGGAGAGATTGGTGGAGAATGAGGGAAGTTGCTTCGTATTAGAACAATTGGAGGAAGCTACAATTGTTGAAGAAGAGGAAGAAGTGGTTGAAGACATAGGAGATGCGGAACCACCTTGGGAGTCTAGGATTTAAGAAAACCCCTCGAAGATGATTGAATTTGATGCTAAGGAGGAATGTGCACAACCTCCAAGGCATATATGAAGAATTGGATGGGATAGAGCAAGAATTGAGTCCCCTTGGTGATGAAGATCAAGCATCAAGTCTTAGTGGTGAAGAATCCTTTGAGCATGAAGAACCTTCTCCCGTTGGGTTTGAAAGCGTTGTGGAGGTAAATTTTTCTCACCCTCCTAATTATGACTTAAGTAAGGGAAAAGGCTTAGATGATATTGTTGAACAAAGGATTGAATCAAAAAAATCTTGTGAAGAGGAGGAAAGCCTTAGAAAAAGGAGGATGGGAATTGAATACGCTTTGTCAAGATCTTTGGAATCATCTTTGCCTAGGTTGCCATCTACTCCTTCATTTGAGTGGGTAAAACTCATTTCTATTATCTTTATTATCCCATTTGAATATGGTTTGCTTGAAACGGATGGCCAACTTAGGAAGCTTTGTGGGATGAAGCATAAAAGAAAAATGCTTTGTGGTTGGCGTTGCAAATCAAGGCTCATTATGGTTGATGCTTCAAACATGAGATATAAAGGTTGGAGTAGGACTCAACTAGAGGGGTATAGGAGGATTGTCGGCTACTTTATTGAGAATTCACCTTACTCACCACTCGGTTGGACTAATAATGATGATCAACTTGAAGACAGGTGTGAAAATAAAGTGTGGGATCCCGGATCACAAGACGAGGATCAACTTTGGGAGCCCCAAGCTTGTAAAGAACTCCATCAACACTTGGTGCAACAAATAAGAAATCTTGGGGCACAATGGAGAACCAAGCATTGGTGGGAGTTCCAGGATGAATTCAAGCACAAGCCACCTTGATGAAGAGATCCCTGATAAACCCCGATTTCGTGGTTTATTTTGTGCTTATTTTAGGGGATTTATTCACCTTTTCCCACATTTATTCAATAAAATAGCATGGTTTCGTAATTCTCCTTTGAATTGTGTTTAAATGTAAAAACATGCTTTTTAGGCCCTAATTTGGTGATTTTAGATCCACCTTAATTCCATTCAATGTCTTGATGTGTTTGTTAAGTAATTTCAGGATCATAAGGCAAGTATTGGATGGAAGGAATAAGGAGAAAAGAATGCAAAGAAGAGAATGCATGAAGAAACAAAGAGTTGAAATGCACCAATGGACGCGCACGCGTACAAGACGCGCAAGCGCAAAAGTGGTTTCTCAGAGGACGCGCACACGCACATACTGCTTCCGCGCAGATTGGGAATTTGCCAGCGACGCGCACGCGCACATGGCGCGCACGCGCCGATACTCTTACTTGGCCCACTTAATGGCAAAACATTGGTGGCGATTTTTGAGCTGCCCAGGCCCAATTTCAAGTTGTTTCTGAGTGTATTTCATGCAGAATTGAAGTCCAAGCAAGAGAGGAGCAATTAGTTGTAGGTATAGCATCATGTAGGTTAGTTTCTAGAGAGATAAGCTCCCTCTTCTCTCTAGATTAGGTTAGGATTAGGTTAGGTTATTTCAATTCCATGTTTAATTCCTTGCTTTTATCTTAATTCTTCTATGATCTCTTGCTTCTACACTTTCATGCTCTCAGTTTGTAATGTTAATTTTACTTTCATGCTCTCTTTTACATTCATGCACTCATGTTGACTTTGAATTTCTTTTAATGCAATTTGATGTTAATGTTTCTTTTCATTGATGATTGAATGGCGAGTTTTTATATTTCTTGCAATTGATAGTTGGTAGAATTACTTTTATTGCACTTTTACTAAGCTTTTCTTTACCACCCACCAAGTGTTTGACAAAATGCTTGGTTGGGCTTTAGAGTAGATTTTGAGCATTCTTGGCTTGGAGAGAGTAATTAGGCAATCTTGAGTCATGGAAACCCAACCTATGTTGGTAATCTAGAGTTGTTAGCTAGTACCGTTTCCATTAACGCTAATCTTTTACTAATTTGATTAGTAAGTTGGTTAGGACTTTTGGATTGGGATTAGCTTCTTGCAATTGATAGTTGGTAGAATTACTTTTATTGCACTTTTACTAAGCTTTTCTTTACCACCCACCAAGTGTTTGACAAAATGCTTGGTTGGGCTTTAGAGTAGATTTTGAGCATTCTTGGCTTGGAGAGAGTAATTAGGCAATCTTGAGTCATGGAAACCCAACCTATGTTGGTAATCTAGAGTTGTTAGCTAGTACCATTTCCATTAACGCTAATCTTTTGCTAATTTGATTAGTAAGTTGGTTAGGACTTTTGGATTGGGATTAGCTAGTCTCGTTAGACTTTCTCCCTAATTGTTGGAGATAACGTAATGAGATAAATGCTTGTTTGTAATGGTAACATGATTAATTGGTCTCGTTTGACATTCTCCCGATGTGTGAGTTAACTAAACAAGGCGAATTAATCATTGCATGACTAGGATAGAGAACCTATGACCTCAATTCAATGCCATGAATGTCTATTTTCTTTAATTGTTTCTTTAAATTGTTTGCTTGATTTACTCTTCTTGCACGTTTAAATTCCTTGTCCGATCACCAACCAATCAAAACCCCTTTTTCCCCCCCCCCCATAGCCAATACACATGCATTCCATTGATTCCTAGGGAGACGACCCAGAGTCCAAATACTTCGGTAATTTTTCATTGGGGATTGTTAATCGTGACAACACCATAAATTTTTTGCATGAGAGGACTATTGTTGGTTTAGAAACTATACCTTGCAACGAGTTTCTATTTGTGAAATTCTAGACCATCAAGAAATCCGATCATCAAAATGGCGCCGTTGCCGGGGAACAATGGTGCTATGTTATTGGCTATTGTAAATATTGTGAATAGCTTTATCTTGGGTTTACTTGTTGATTTTTGCTAGTATTAGGATTTAGTCTTCTTCATTTCTTATTGCTCTTTGTTTTTACTTTCCACTTCACTATGAATTCTCACTTCGGCTATGAGTGTAGCTCAAACTATGTTGTATGAGATGAAAGCTTCAATGAGGATGTGCATCAAGGAATTGGAGATCAAAGGTGAGAGAAACCTCAAACACTTGATCAACCTCCATGGCAACAACCTCCACCAATGCACTATGAAGAAGAGCCGTCCTATGATGCATATCAATTTACTAGCTATGGTGAATTCCCTTGTGACTTCCAAGAACCACCACCATATGCCTATGAGACATATCCTCAACATAGTCACACGTCATACTCACAAGCCTCATACCATCATTCGCCTCCACATGACCATGACTCATACACACCATATCAACCACCATTAGAATCACATGTAGAACAACCACCATCCCAATACCAATACTCTCAAGAACCACAAATTCTGCATACACCACCTCAAGAACTCCACCAATATGAACCACCTTCCGATTTCAACAACCTTCCCTTAACCGATGAACTTTCTCTTCCAACATCGCCTCCTGACGAAACCTTCATGTTAGAACTGAGAGACTTTGAATCTCGTATTTTAAGGCGACAAGAGGAGGATGAAACCAAGTTCAAGGAGTTAAGAGTAAGGGTGGCCGGCATCGTAGAAGCCGTGGGTCACCTAACATCTCACCTAAGCTCATGCGCCATAAGCACTCCCATTGTTGGATGTGGAGAAACAACCGAGGAGCTTAGAGAGGATATAAATTTGGAACTCCATGGTGAGGAATCAACCGGTGATTAGCCGTGCTATGACAGAGCACGTGAGCGTAGTTTTCACTGGAAGGATGGAAGGTAGCCATTGACAACGGTGATCCACCAACACACATCGGCGTTCAACGCCAGAAATGGGCAAGAATCTGGCGTTAAACACCCAAAATGGGCACATTTCTGGCGTTCAAGCGCCAGGAACAGACAGTGAGCTGGCGTCTAACGTCACTCCAGCTTCTGACTCTGGCACTCAATTCCCAGTGAGGGATCAGACACACACAAGTGCTGATAACAACCCCTCTAAAAAGGCTTCTTTAACCACTAAGGTTGAGGAATATAAAGACAAGATACCTTATCCTCAAAAACTCCGAAAAGAGGAGCAGGATAAGCAATTTGCTCGCTTTGCAGATTATCTAAGGACTCTTGAAATAAAGATCCCATTTGCAGAGGCACTTGAGCAAATACCTTCTTATGCCAAGTTCATGAAAGAGATCTTGAGTNAAGTCTCGAATCAGAGTTGGAAGACATCTTTAAAGATGTTCAGCCTGATTTAGAAGATTCAGAGGACATGAAAGAGCCTCTGAACTTTCTTCTGAAAGAGGAAAAACCTCCTAAACCCGAGCTCAAGCCACTACCACCATCCTTGAAATATGCATTTCTGGGAGAAGATGACACTTTTCCAGTGATCATAAGCTCTGCTTTAAATCCACAGGAAGAGGAAGCACTTATTCAAGTGCTAAGGACACACAAGACAGCTCTTGGGTGGTCCATAGGTGACCTTAAGGGCATAAGCCCAGCTAGATGCATGCACAAAATCCTATTGGAGGACAATGCCAAACCGGTGGTTCAACCACAGAGGCGGCTAAATCCAGCCATGAAGGAAGTGGTGCAGAAAGAGGTCACCAAGTTACTAGAGGCTGGGATTATTTATCCTATTTCTGATAGCCCTGGGTGAGCCCTGTTCAAGTCGTCCCAAAAAAGGGAGGCATGACAGTGATTCATAATGAAAAAAATGAACTGGTTCCCACAAGAACAGTTACAGGGTGGCGCATGTGTATTCACTACAGAAGGCTCAATACAGCCACCA
>NC_029790.2:96435162-96439499 GCF_000816755.2 Arachis ipaensis
AAGGAGTACAACAGGATACAAAAGAAGAAATTAGTTACTGATGCAAAGTACTACTTGTGGGATGAACTTTATCTCTTTAAGAGATGTGCAAACGGAATTATCCGTAGGTGTGTCCCCAGAGAGGAAGCACAGAGAATCCTATGGCATTGCCACGGATCTCAATATGGAGGCCATGTCGGAGGTGAGCGAACAGCCACCAAGGTCCTCCAATGTGGCTTATATTGGCCCACACTCTATAAAGATTCCCGAGAGTTTGTACGTAATTGTGACAGTTGCCAAAGAGCTGGTAATCTGCCTCATGGTTACGCCATGCCTCAACAAGGAATCTTGGAAATTGAGTTGTTTGACGTATGGGGAATTGACTTCATGGGACCTTTTCCACCATCATATTCAAACACTTATATTCTGGTGGCAGTTGACTATGTATCAAAATGGGTTGAGGCTATTGCCACACCCACCAATGATACTAAAACAGTGCTGAAGTTCCTCCAGAAATATATCTTTAGCAGGTTTGGTGTCCCTAGAGTGTTAATCAGTGATGGGGGCACTCACTTCTGCAATAAATAGCTTTACTCTGCCATGGTTCGGTATGGAATTCGCCACAAAGTGGCCACTCCATATCATCCACAAACCAATGGGCAAGCTGAAGTCTCCAACAGAGAATTAAAGAGAATCCTGGAACGGACAGTAAATACCCGTAGAAAGGATTGGGCAAGGAGCTTGGATGATGCTTTGTGGGCTTACAGAACAGCATTCAAGACCCCCATAGGGACATCTCCATACCAACTCGTGTATGGTAAGGCATGCCACATGCCCGTGGAACTGGAACATAAGGCCTACTGGGCAAACAGATTCCTAAACTTTGATGCCAAATTAGCAGGAGAAAAAAGATTGCTCCAGCTAAATGAGCTAGAAGAATTCAGATTCACAGCTTTCGAAAATGCCAAGCTTTATAAAGAGAAATAAAAAAAGTGGCATGACAGAAAGCTGTCATCTAGAATCTTTGAACCAGGACAAAAGGTCCTGTTGTTTAACTCTAGACTCAGGCTATTCCCCGGGAAACTGAAATCCCGGTGGAAAGGACCATACGTGATTACAAGTGTGTCACCATATGGTTATGTGGAGCTCCAAGATATTGATTCTGATAAGAAGTGCATTGTCAATGGACAGAGAATCAAGCATTATCTTGAAGGCAACATTGAGCAAGAATGCTCAAGGCTGAAGCTAGATTAAAAGCTCAGCAAGGTCCAGCTAAAGACAATAAAGAAGCGCTTGCTGGGAGGCAACCCAGCCATGGGGCATCAATCCTAATCCTCTTTTTGCCCTATTTTTATTTTTATTTTTATTTGTTTATATAAAGTTTACTGACACTAAGGTACAGAATCATTTGTATAAGTTTACAGGGTTACAAAAGGAATCTGCACACAAAACAGAGATAGGGAGCTCAATGGCAAGAAAACGCCAGTAAAGGGGCATTTTGGGCGTTCAGCGCCCAAAATGGGCATCCACTGGGTGCTGAACGCCAGTAAGGGCAGCAATCTGGGCGTTCAACGCCAGAAACAGGCACCCAATGGGCGTTGAACGCCAGTAATGGCAGCAACTAGGTGCTAAACGCCCAGGAGATCAGCATTTGGGCGTTGAACGCCCAAAACAAGCAGTGTTTGGGCGTTCAAACGCCAGGAAGACAGGGAAGAGCCAAATCCATTTATCCCACACGTATTTCCATTTTAATTTCAAATTTTATACTTCAATGCATGATTTTTACATGAACATGTCAAGAACCCTGATTTCTAAAATCCTTAATTTCTAAAAATCCATCTTTCCAAATTCAATCCAACTCTTTTCAAAATCTTTTCTGAAAACAAATCTATCTTTTTCACTCAAAAATCTTTTCAACTAATCCATATCTTTTTCAAATATCCATATTATCTTTTTCAAAATTCAGAGTTATCTTTTGCAAAAATCTATCATATCTTTTCAAAATTAAACTCTATCTTCTATCTTATCTTTTTTCAACTCAATCTTTTTATCTTATCTCTTCCAATTTTTCGAAAAAATCACCCCCCACCCCTTTAAAATTGGGTTCGGCCTCCCCCCTCCTCCATCAACAACTGCACCTTGATCTCCTTCTATCCCTCTCCTTTCTTTTATTTTGCTTGAGGACAAGCAAACCTTTAAGTTTGGTGTGTTTATCCGAGATCACTAAGATCATGGCTCCCAAAGGAAAACAATCCACTCCAAGAGGCAAGAAAGAGAGCGTTCCAAAACCACTTTGGAATCAAGGGAAGTTCTTATCTAAAGAACATTCAGACCATTATCTTAAAGTAATGGGTCTGAGATCAGTGATCCCGGAAGTTAGATTCGATCTGAAAGAAGATGAATATCCGGAGATCCAGGAACAAATTTGAATCAGGAACTGGGAAGTCCTAGCTAATCCTGAAACAAAAGTAGGAAGGAACATGGTCCAGGAGTTCTATGCTAATATGTGGCAGACTGACAAGCAAAAACTATCTGGAACTGCCTACTATGAATTTCGGACCACGGTCAGGGAAAAGATTGTTCACACCACCCTTGACAAGATCAGAGAGATATTAATGCTACCTCAGCTAAAGGATGATCCAGACTCCTTCAATAGGAGGATGATGAGAGCAGACATTGGCCTGGACAAAATTCTAGAAGACATATGTATCCCTGGAGCCAGGTGGACCACCAACACAAAGGGCGTCCCAAATCAACTCAAGAGAGAGGATCTCAAACCAGTTGCCAGAGGATGGATGGACTTCATTGGGCGTTCTCTGTTGCCCACTAGCAACCGCTCTGAAGTCACAGTTAAAAGAGCAGTGATGATCCATTGCATCATGATGGGAAAGGAAGTGGAGGTTCATCAGCTGATTTCAACTGAGCTCTATAAGATTGCTAACAAAAATTCAAAAGAGGCCAGGTTGGCTTATCCAAGCGTGATTTCTCTGCTCTGCAAGGACGCTGGAGTCAAGATGGGAATAACTGAATATATCCTAATTGAAAAGTCNNCCTAGGCTACTGGTTTAGTATTTAAACAACTTTTAGAGACTTATTTTGTATCTCATGACATTTTCAGATCTAAACTTTGTAATTCTCTGACGGCATGAGTCTCTAAACCCCATTGTTGGGGGTGAGGAGCTCTACTGTGTCTCGATGAATTAATGCAAGTATTTCTGTTTTCCATTCAAACACCCTTGTTCCTATCTAAGATGTTCATTCGCGCTTAACTGTGATGAAGGTGATGATCCGTGACATTCATCACCTTCCTCAAACCATGAACGTGTGCCTGACAACCACCTCTGTTCTATATCAGATTGAATGAGTATCTTTGAGATCTCTTAATCAGAATCTCCGTGGTATAAGCTAGAACTGATGGCGGCATTCATGAGAATCCGGAAAGTCTAAACCTTGTCTGTGGTATTCCGAGTAGGATTCAAGGATTGAATGACTGTGACGAGCTTCAAACTCCTGAAGGCTGGGCGTTAGTGATAGACGCAAAAGGATATTAAATCCTATTCCAACCGGATCGAGAACCAACCGGTGATTAGCCGTGCTGTGACAGAGCGCGTGAGCGTAGTTTTCACTGGAAGGATGGAAGGTAGCCATTGACAACGGTGATCCACCAACACACAGCTTGCCATAGGAGGACGTGCGTGCGTGAACAAGAAGACAGAGGAAAGCAGAGATTCAGAAGACAAAGCATCTCCAAAACTCCAACATATTCTCCATTACTGCACAACAAGTAACCTTTAATTTATGCTCTCTTGGTTATTCACAATTCAACTGATAAACATAATTGACTTCCTGACTAAGATTTACAAGATAACCATAGATTGCTGATTGCTTCAAATCTCCGTGGGATTCGACCCTTACTTACGTGAGGTATTACTTGGACGACCCAGTGCACTTGCTGGTTAGTGGTACGCGTTACGCGTTGTGTGATTCACAATTCGTGCACCACTCACCAACGTTCCCACCAACGTTGGGCACCATTCTTTGTTGCAACGTTGCTAGCAACGTTGGTAAGCCACACCTGGGCCACCAACGTTGAATGCTAGGCTTTAGAGCATTGGTGGCAACGTTGGTGAGCCAAACTAGGCCACCAACATTGCACCTCTTCTTGTGGCAACGTTGCTAGAAGCGTTGGTGAGCCAAACTAGGCCACCAACATTGCTCAACCTTCTCCTTAAGCCAACGTTTGTGGCAACATTGGTGAGCCAAACTAGGCCCCCAACGTTGCTCAACCTCCTCCTTAAGCAACATTTGAGGCAACGGTTGTGGCACAAACTTTCCCACCAACGTTGGTTCTTTCTCCT
>NC_029790.2:96440552-96445389 GCF_000816755.2 Arachis ipaensis
ATTGACTTCCTGACTAAGATTTACAAGATAACCATAGATTGCTTCAAACCAACAATCTCCGTGGGATTCGACCCTTACTCACGTAAGGTATTACTTGGACGACCCAGTGCACTTGCTGGTTAGTGGTACGCGTTGTGAAAAGTGTGATTCACAATTCGTGCACCAGATATAAATTTGGAACTCCATGGTGAGGAAGGAGAATTGAAGCAAGAAGCACAACAAAAGGAGAAGATAGAGACTAGCGAACAGAAGGAAGTAGTGGATGGATGTTTAGGATATGTTGATTACATAGAGGAATCTCAAGTTGAGGAACCCTCTTCCAAGGAGTGTAGAGGGAATGTCAAAGAGAAGAGCAATGTTGCGGGAGTAGACAATGAGTTAAAAGAAATTGATCGAGAAGTGGATTCCATCACTAGTGATTTTTTGCCCACCTTGATCAATTCCCTTGACGACCCTGTTGAACCTTCCTCCAGTACATTGGAAAGCAAGGTTGAGGAGGACGTGCAACCTCCAAGGCCTAGTGCGAATGAAGAACTGGAAGAAGTATTCCAAGAAACAGACTCTCCTACCTATGATGATTCTGAATCAACATATGATCCTTTTGAGTTTGAAGAGTCATTCCCCAAATTGCTTAGACTTGATGATGAGGTAGACTTCACTAGACCTCCTATCTACGATGAGAGTGATGGGGAAGAAATAGAAGAAATTGGTGAAGAGAAATGTGAACTTGAGGAAGCTTGGCATGAGGAAGAACTTGAAGAACCTCGCCAAGTGGTGGAAGCCTCTAGAAGAGGATGGACGGGAGTAGAACATGCTCTATCACGACCTTTGGGAACTCCTCTACCTAGTTCGTCATCCAATCCTCCGCTTGAGTGGGTAAAACTTCTGACTCTCAGCTTTACAATCCCATTTGAGTGTGGGTTGCTTGAAACGGATGGCCAACTTAGGGCGCTTTCTGGAATCAAGCAGAAAAGGAGGATGTTTAGTGGTTGGCATTCTAAATCTAGGCTTATTATGGTGGGAAGCTCGAAACTAGAAAGCGTGGATTGGTGTAATGCTGAACTAAATGGGTCTAGGAGAGTAGTGTGGTGCTTCCATGAAAATTCTATTTTCTCGCCGCCCGGACAAAGTCAAGATAATCAACTAAAAGATGGGTGCGAGGACAAGATATGGGATCCTGGATTATCCTATGATAATCTTTCTTGGGAGCTCACGTCTTGGAAGGAACCTCACCAAAGCTTAATGACAAAGGTTGGAACTTTTGACAACCGATTGAAGGACAAGCACTTTTGGAGGTTCAAGGATGGATACAAGCATAAGCCACCTTGACAAGAAGCCTCCCAATGTCCAACTTAAGGACTTAAACTAAAATTTCTTGGTGGGAGACACCCCACCATGGTAAACTCTTTCCATTCCCTTGTAGATATAATGAATGAATGCATTGGGTTCCATTGTATATAGTTTCTTTACCTCTTGGTATATTTTCCTTTGTTTACTAAGGTGTTTATGCATTCTATGCTTTAATAAGGGATGAATTCATTTTTGAATTGAGTTTTTGCTTGAATTACAAGTTTTCTCAAGTTGTTTGAAAAGGCCCCTATATCTCAAAATGTGCTTAGTTTTACACCTTAGATAGAGTTTTTAGAAAAGGATGGAACGTTATGAGGTCTTTTGATGCTCATAATAATAATTAAAAAAAAAAGAGAGAGAGAGAAGAGCAAGCCACGCGCAAGCGCAAAGTGCGCACGCGCGTCGGCTGCACATTTTAGTTTCTTGGGCCAAAACCCAGAGAGTTGTGCCACTTTTGGGCCAACTCTGTGCCTCAACCCACGCGGATGCACGCTGTATGCGTCTGCACCACTCTCTGTTTCGCCGTCCACGCGTTGGCGTACTTCACGCCTCCGCGCTTATCCAATAAGCTCAAGCCACCCACGCGAACGCGCACAATGCGCGTGCGCGTCGATGCGTCTTAACATCATCCAGGCTAAAGGACCCGAGAGTTGTGCCAACTCTGGGCCTCTTTTGTGCCTTCAGCCCAGCACATCCGCGCCGACGCGCACCTTGCGCGTCCGCGTTCATTCCGATTCCTTCATCTACGCATAAGCGCGCATGGCGCTTCCGCGCCGTTCTTCCATTCCCTCCACCCACGCGAACGCACACAGTGCGCGCGTGCGTGGATTCGAATTTTCACTTACCCCAGAGACGCGAGCCCTAGCGCATTCGCGCACTACACTTCTCTCCCTCTAACGTTCCATTTCCCTTCTCCCACCACTCAACCTTCAAACTTCTCCCAGCAACCGCCTCACCTCCGGCGAGCGCTCCGTCATCGTCGCCGCTGTCGCCATCATCGCCTCGCCCTTCTCTCTTCATCACCCCCTCTCTTCCACTCACCCTTCCTCTCTGTCTCTGCCCATCTGTTTTTCAGCGTCTTAGTGCCGCCCAGCGCCACTCACCGTGACCGCCGTTGCTGCCGGCGCAAGTTCAACCGCGCTGTCTTGTCCAGTTCCTTCTCACCACTCCGCTTCACCTTCTTTCCCTTTGCTCCGTCCAGTTTCCAGCACCCAGGTTCCATACCTCCCCTGTTCTGTTTCCCTTTGCTGCTTATTGTTGTTTATGTTAATGTAGTTAGAATTAGATTAGTTAGTTAGTTTAGTTTGATTTAGGTGGTTAGCGAATCTGGGCTGAGTAGTGGATTTAGGCATTGTTTGATTTTCTGTTGCTGTAGAATTGCTCTGTTTCATTGCTGTTTGTGCTGCATTACTGGCTTGTTCGTCCATTCATATGAATTCAAACCTGATTTCTGTGTTTCTGATTCCTTAATGAATCCATATGGAATTTGTTGCGACTGATTAATTTTGGGGATTAGCCAATTTGCTGCTGAAATGCTGCCGGATTTTCATTAACCACAGTTTTTATATTGATCTTGTTTGATGAATGTAACAACCCTAGTTGATGAATTCTGTTCAATTAGTGTTCTGTTGCTTATATGGTTTTTGAAAACTCCTCAAGAACAAGTTCTTTGGTCATGTTTCCATATTCCTGCTTGTTATTTATGTTGATTTGCTTCTATGCATTGCATGGTTGAATAAGCTTTTCAATTGACCATTGCTTGTAGTTCTCTGGAAGTTATACATTACTAGTGATCCTTCGCATTGATTGATGGTTTGTTTCATATTAGTTGCTTTCTAGCAATATCATATTTCATCATCAATGACTTGTTGCAATTCATGATTGTGAACGTGCTTACAACATTGTTTTGTTCACTCTTTTCAAATTGAGATAGTAATTACCATATCACTAATTTTCAAACTGATTTCTAACTCTAACTCGTTTAACCAACTAACTTCTTTTGGTTTTCAACCTAACTCTTTTTGTCATTCTTTTGGATATGGTGCTTTCTGAACTCAATTAACGAATAATGTGCAAGACATGGTTTGCATTCTTGGTTTGAAGTTCGATTTGAATTCTGTATTATGTTGCTTGCATTCCAAGAAACCTTCTTCCTTTATTCACTTCATGAATATGCTTTGCTTTGAGTGCTTTGTATCTACTTGGCTATAGGCTTATGTTATATTATCTATATTTTCAGGATGTCAGATAAAGGAAAGGCTATAGCCACTGCTTCCAAAAAGAGGAAGCGCTCCAAGACCTCTACACCCTCACCATATGCTAACTATGCTAAGAATCCGCTGAATGATAAGGAGAAAGAAAATCAGTTACTTCCATCCACTGATCCAACCAAGTTTCCGAACCTCTACTGCGAACTACGCCTTTCTCGTTATGCAAAAACAAAGCTGAACATTGAGAAGAAGCTGAATCTTCCCAATGATGTGAGGCGTGCCATAAACGCCCGTATTTCTGAGCTGGGCTTGGATTTCATTGATAGGGACTTGGGACGGATTAACATCTCGTGGGTCAAGGAATTTTACTGTAACTTCTTCCGACAAAACTTGGATTCAGTATACTTGAGGGGTAGAGAGATTATGATCACTGAGGATGCCTTACAGGATGCACTGCTCTGCAGAGTTGGTACTCCTGAGACTTGTGCCTACCAGCAGGCAGAGGTAGCTCTCCTCTCCATGACTTTTGACTATGAGGCGCTTAGGCGCGTGATCGCTACACCAGATGCTTCCTGAGTGATGGATTCAAGCAACACAAAGCCCAAGGGCATGCTATTTGCATATCTGACTAGGGAGGCTAGGACCTGACAACAAATATTTGCCCACTATGTCTTCCCTACCACTCACCTTTCAGAGATTCCGATGGATATGCTAGTATTGATTGGGTGTGTCATGGATGGGAAGGAGGTATATTTTCCCCGACTGATTAGGCATAGCATGTGGAGAGCTCATATTCGCGGCTTGTTACCGTTCCCGACACTGGTTACTAGCTTAGCTGAGCTAGCTGATGTCCCGTGGGAGGACAATGACGTGACACCACCACCTCCAGATGACGATGACAAGGAAGTTACTATTCCCTGGGGTATATGGGTGCACGAGAAACCCCCGACTAGCCGCCGTTCTCGAGCTAGAGTGGTAGTCGAGGCAGCTAGACCTTCACCCTCCACAGCAGCTGGACCCTCTCCTTCCACAGCAGCACCTGCACCGCCACCAGCACCTGAGCCGACCTATCTATTAGTGCAGCACCTTCTTCGCTTCATGGAGCGCTTCGAGTTCGAGCTTATGCGACGCCTCAACCGCTTAGACCAGACGGCTGCATCACAGGGTATCGAGCTCCCTCTACTTCCAGAGTCTTCCGCCTCTGATGAGCAGGATCAGGAGGAGGAGCATGGTGCGGAGCCGACACAGCAGGAGGCACCACCAGAGACGCAGACCAC
>NC_029790.2:96445743-96455313 GCF_000816755.2 Arachis ipaensis
AGGTGTTTGCATCACAGGGTATCGAGCTTCCTCCACTCCCAGAGTCTTCCGCCTCTGACGAGCAGGATCAAGAGGAGGAGCATAATGAGGGGCCGATACAGCAGGAGCCACAGCCAGTACCTGAGCCGCAGCCAGTGCCACCTCCAGTCCCACAGCCCGAGCCTGAGCAGGAGCCACAGCCTGGTGTGATTGTTGACCCCCATCCCGAGCTTCAGTAGTAGCATCGAGGACGATGCTTAATTCTAAAGTGTGGGGAGGTCACCGTTCGTGACCGGTGTTTGCACTTATGTGGTGAACTTTCAGACATCTATTTTTAGTTTTTGCTACTTTATTTTATTTTGCACTTTATCTTTGAGATCATTTTGGGATTACTGTACATATTTGCTACTTAGTTATCGATTGCGGTTAGAAAATTTATGGATTGTTGAAAATCTAGTTGACCCTTTTGATATAAGAAATGTGTTTTGAATGAAAAAGGGGTAAACTAGGAGAATTTTTTAAAAAAAAATTTTTTTTCTAAATCACAATTTTGCATTGTAATAAGCTTAATCAATATGATGAAATTTTCAAGAAACTCATTTTTAGGGCACTACCCCAATTGGTTGAAATTTTTTTAGAACTTGCTTGAGTTATACTTTGTGGATCATGTTTTGAGCTAAGAACACAAGCATGTAAGTTTTGAGCTTTAATTGTGTGGTTACATCATATATGACCACTTATTTTCATTCTTGTGTGCATTATTCTCTTCCTATGATTGTAATCTTTGATTTGTTTGATTCTCTATGTCCATTACTTTGTGTTTACATGCATTTATATTATTGAGGCCATTGTTCAAATAGCTCACTTACCCATATAGCCTACCTTTTATCTTCCATTGTTAGCCAATTTTGAGCCTATGCTTAACCCATTTGTTCTTAATTGTAGCACATTACAAGCCTAAGTGAAAAACAATAAATATCCCTTATTTGGATTTTTGATTAGCTTAGGCTAGTGAGAGTGTTCATTATTTGATTTTGGGAAAGTTGGGAACATTGGGTAGGGATAAAAGTGTGTTTACGTTTTTGTTGAAAAATCATGGGAATTGGGTACATACTCATGTATTAATCATATGTAAACCATGTGCATTGATGTTCTTGTATATATATTTTAGTTTTTTAAAAAAAAAAAAGAGAAAACATATAGAAAAGAAAGAAAAAGAATTACAATAAAAAGGGGACAAAATGCCCCAAAACAAGGTTCAATAAAAGTCAATGCATATGGGTGGTGATCAAAAAGAGAATGCATGAGGGTGTGAAAAAAAGTGAAAAAAATGGGTAGTTAGGTTGTTTAGAATCCTATAGGTTGTCATAGGTTAGGTGGGAAGTTTAAGTTAATCAAAGATTCAAATTTATAGCCCACTTGACCACATGTATTCTGCCTTGACCCTAGCCCCATTACAACCTATGGGAAAGCCCTCATGATATTTGTATGCATGCATAAAGTAATTGTTGATTGTTTGATGAAGAACAAATCTTGGAGAGCATGATTAGGGGAGAATTGAGTGAATCAACCCCATACACTTTAGTGACTAGAGCGGATACACATCCGGTGAGGGTTCGATTGCTCAATTACATGTTTCCACCCATGATCATCTTTTCTTGCAAGTTTGTTAAATCTTTCAATAATTCAATCCAATTGTGGTTTGCTTAATTGCTAATGCCTTAACCCTTGTGCTCACATGTGTACTCTTGGAAATTGACTTGTTTTGATTAAGCTATTGCATTCATATAGATAAATTGCATTTAGTTAGTAGTTTGTATTGAATAAATGTGATACCCTTTGCTTCTTTTTCAATTTTTAGCATGAGGACATGCTTAGTTTAAGTGTGGGGAGATTTGATAAACCCCGATTTCGTGGTTTATTTTATGCTTATTTTGGGGGATTTATTCACCTTTTCCCACATTTATTCAATGAAATAGCATGGTTTCGTAATTCTCCTTTGAATTGTGCTTAAATGTAAAAACATGCTTTTTAGGCCCTAATTTGGTGATTTTAGATCCACCTTAATTCCATTCGATGCCTTGATGTGTTTGTTAAGTAATTTCAGGATCATAAGGCAAGTATTGGATGGAAGGAATAAGGAGAAAAGCATGCAAAGAGGAGAATGCATGAAGAAACAAAGAGTTGAAATGCACCAATGGACGCGCACGCGTACAAGACGCGCAAGCGCAAAAGTGGTTTCTCAGAGGACGCGCACGCGCACATACCGCTTCCGCGCAGATTGGGAATTTGCCAGCGACGCGCACGCGTACATGGCGCGCGCGCGCCGATACTCTTACTTGGCCCACTTAATGGCAAAACGTTGGGGGCAATTTCTGAGCTGCCCAGGCCCAATTTCAAGTTGTTTCTGAGTGTATTTCATGCAGAATTGAAGTCCAAGCAAGAGAGGAGCAATTAAAGTGTTTGACAAAATGCTTGGTTGGGCTTTAGAGTAGATTTTGAGCATTCTTGGCTTGGAGAGAGTAATTAGGCAATCTTGAGTCATGGAAACCCAACCTATGTTGGTAATCTAGAGTTGTTAGCTAGTACCGTTTCCATTAACGCTAATCTTTTGCTAATTTGATTAGTAAGTTGGTTAGGACTTTTGGATTGGGATTAGCTAGTCTCGTTAGACTTTCTCCCTAATTGTTGGAGATGACGTAATGAGATAAATGCTTGTTTGTAATGGTAACATGATTAATTGGTCTCATTTGGCATTCTCCCGATGTGTGAGTTAACTAAACAAGGCGAATTAATCATTGCATGACTAGGATAGAGAACCTATGACCTCAATTCAATGCCATGAATGTCTCTTTTGTTTAATTGTTTCTTTAAATTGTTTGCTTGATTTACTCTTCTTGCACGTTTAAATTCCTTGTCCGATCACTAACCAATCAAAACCCCTTTTTCCCCCCCATAGCCAATACACATGCATTCCATTGATTCCTAGGGAGACGACCCGGAGTCCAAATACTTCGGTAATTTTTCATTGGGGATGGTTAATCGTGACAACACCATAAATTTTTTGCATGAGAGGACTATTGTTGGTTTAGAAACTATACCTTGCAAAGAGTTTCTATTTGTGAAATTCTAGACCATCAAGAAATCCGATCATCACTCCCCATAAGTCCAACTTAAGGACAATAAACAAAAGTGCTAGGTGGGAGACACCCCACCATGGTAACATCTTTTCATTTTCTCTTTTGTAAATATTGGTAAAATAGGTTTAATTCCTTGTTTTGATTGATTAGTTGAGTTTAATTGGGAATCTAGTAGGTTAAATAAGGTTTTGTGATGTTTTGGTAGCTGTTTGGAGGTTTGGAATGCTTGGTTTGGTGCAAAAACATAGAAAAATTTTGAAAAACAGAGCACCATCCATACGTACGCGCGCTTCATGCGTACACGTGCCTAAGTATTTTCGGCCATCCATGCGCACGCGTCATGTACGTGTACGCGTGAATTGAATTTTTTCACTTCTCATACATTCACCCGAGAGTTGTGCCTGAAGGGTGCCAACTTTGTGCCCCGGGGCACGCGCACGCGTACCTTGCGCGTACGCATCGACTCTCTGCTTTGCCATGCACGCGTATGCGTCAGCCGCACATACGTGTCTCTTCCATTTCATCAATCCACGCTTACGCGCACATGACGCGCACGCGTGGATTGCCCTGTTTCACTCACCTTCTTTTCTTCTCTTCTTTCCATTTCTTTCCTTCTTCTCTTCCCTTTCCACCCTTCAAACATCATCCCACACTACCAAGCATCATGTAACACCATTTCTTTTAGTTAGTTAGTTAGTTTATTTTTTGTTTTCCATTATAAGTGTTGGATTACTAATCTTGTTTACCATTTACTACTGCTTATTACTAATGGGATGTTAGTTTAGCATCATTGTTTTAATTGTCATTGTTGGATTTCTGTGATGAGGTTGTATTTGGTTACCTGGTTTGGAACTTTTCATGCTTAATGTCTTTGAACACCAAGTACATGTTACGTTGCCTTCATGCATCTTAACTCTTTGAATTGCATGTTTTGGCCACCATGCATTCACCATCTATTGTTAGGTAATTGTATATTATCATTGCATTTTTTTAGGTGATGCTTGTTTATGGTTTACCCTTATTCACATCACTTATTTCATGCATTGAGATTGTAGAATTGTGAAATTAGATCAAAGCTTACCTAGTAACATATTTTTGAGCTTTGTAAAGCTTTGTGGGCCATGCTTGCTATGTGATTGATTTCCACTTCTATCTTCTTTTTCCTAAGTTCCATAGCATCCATGTGTTTCACCTCTATGTCACTTAGGTGTTGCAACAACTTCAATATGTGTCATTAATTATTGTGTGAGTTTCATATACCATTTTGTTCACTAAGTCTACCTACACATCAATCAATGTCCATGCATTATCCAATTTCACAATTGCTTGATTAATTGCTTGAATGCTTTCATGCCTCTTTACTACTTGTGTGGTTGACTTAACCTACAAGTCTTTTGAAGTATTTCAAGCACACTAGAATGAGTGAAATGTGTGTCTTCTTTTGTATAATTATGACATAGTTTCTAAATACTAGAGTGTGAGTTCTAAACCGCATGCAAGTTAGGACTCACACACTTATTTTTCATTAATGTCACACTAATTCACTCACCCAATTCTAGTGATTTACCTCATTCCAACAATCCATACTTCCTTGCTTGTGCATTTACTTATCTTATTATCTCCTGTTTTCTATGTTCAAGATGAATCATCATAAGCAAAAACGGAAGCGGGAGAATAACACGCAGCATTAGTTGACCTACCAGCTGAAGGTAGCAACTAGGAAAGTCGTCGTACCCCCTTTGCTTATCTTTGGATGCACCGAGGACAGTGCAAACTTTTAAGTGTGGGGAGGTCGTCTGACCACTCGGCATTTTTGGGTGACAAGTTTCTAATTCCAACACTTTTGCATTTCATTTTTAGGTCTTTTAGGATTTTTGGTTGTATTGCATATGTATATATTAAGTTTAGTCAAAATCATGATATTTTCCAAGGATTTTATCTATAGGGCACCCCAATTGATTGAAGAAAAAATTTTTTTTAGAACTTGCTTGAATTATATACTTTGTGGATCATGTTTTGAGCAAAGAACACAAGCATGTGAGATTTGAGCCTAATTGTGTGGTTACATCATACAGGACCACTTATTTTCATTCTTGTGTGCATTATTCTCTTCCTATGAGTGTAATCTTTGATTTTTTTGATTCTTTATGTCCATTATTTTGTGTATACATGTATTTATATGATCGAGGCCATTGTTCAAATAGCTCACTTACCCAAATAGCCTACCTTTTATCTTCCATTGTTAGCCAATTTTGAGCCTATGCTTAACCCACTTGTTCTTAATTGTAGCATATTACAAGCCTAAGTGAAAAACAATAAATGTCCCTTGTTTGGATCTTTGATTAGCTTAGGCTAGTGAGAGTGTTCATCATTTGATTTTTGGGAAGTTGGGAACATTGGATAGAGATAAAAGTGTATTTGTGTTTTTGATTGAAAAATTTTAGGAATTGGGTACATACTCATGCATTAATCATGTGTAAACCATATGCATTGATGTTCTTGTATATATTTCAGCTTGATGTCTAAAAAAAATTTGCAACAAAAAGGGAACAAAGTGCCCCAAAGTCAAGGTTCAATAAAAATCAATGCATATATGTGGTGTTCAAAAGAGAATACATGAGTGTGTAGAAAAGTAAAGGATGGGTAGTTAGGTTTGTTTAGAATTGTATAGGTTGCCATAGGTTAGGTGAGAAGTCTAAGTTAATCAAAGATTCAAATTTCAAGCTCACTCGACCATATGCATCCTACCTTGACCCTAGCCCCATTACAACCTATGGAAAAGTCCTCATGATATTTATATGCATGCATGAAATAATTGTTGATTGTTAGATGAAAAATAAATCTTGGAAAGCATGATTAGGGGAGAATTGAGTGAATCAACCCCATACACTTGAGTGACTAGAGCGGATACACATCCGGTGAGGGTTCGATCGCTCAATTACATGTTTCCACCCATGATCATCTTTTCTTGCAAGTTTGTAAAGTCTTTCAATGATTCACTTCAATTGTGGGTTAAGTTGATTGCTATTGTCTTAGCCCTTGTGTTTGTACACGTATTCTTGGAGATTGATTTATTTTGACCAAGCAATTGTATTCATGTAGATAGATTGCATATAGATAGATTGTAGATAGTTAATTTGCATTGAATAAATGTTGATACCCTTTGCTTCCTTCTTGATTTTAGCATGAGGACATGCTTAGTTTAAGTGTGGGGAGATTTGATAAACCCCAATTTTGTGATTTATCTTATGCTTATTTTGAGAAATTTTATCACCTTTTTCCACATTTATTCAATGAAATAGCATGGTTTTGTAATTCTCCCTTGAATTGTGATTAAGTGTAAAAATATGCTTTTTAGGCCCTTAAATTGGTGATTTTGATTCACTTTAATTACATTTGATGCCTTGATGTGTTTTTTGAGTGATTTCAGGCAAGTATTGGATGAAAGAAATGAGGAGAAAAGCATGCAAAAGGGAGAATACATGAAGAAACAAAGATTGGGAGTGCATCAATAGACGCGCACGCGTACAAGGCGCGCACGCGCAGAAGTGGTTTCGCATAGAGATGCGCAAGCGTACATGCCACGTCCACGCGGATGAAGAATTCGCCCACATGGCGTGCACGCGCCGATACTCTCACGTGGCCCACTTAAAGGGAAAACGCTGGGGGCGATTTTTGAGCTTTCCAAGCCTAAATCCAACTTGTTTCTGAGTGTATTTCATGCAGAATTGAAGTCCAAGCAAAGGTGGAGCAATTAGTTTAGCCAACATGAACCTTTAGTTAGTTTTCTAGAGAGAGAAGCTCCCCCTTCTCTCTAGAATTAGGAATTAGGATTAGGTTTAGTTATTAGATCTAGGTTTAATTCATGCTTTGATTTACTTTTCTTTTGTAATTTCTTCTTCTTCTACATCTTCTCTCTCTAGTTTAGCATTTAATTCTTGTAATTCTCTACTTTTATGTTGATGCACCTTTGTTCTTCCATTTTCTTTTAATGCAGTTTATGATTCATGTTCCTTTATTGTTCATTTGATTTGTTGTTGTTTAATTCCTTGCAATTGAGTAGTGTAGATTTACTTTCCTTGCAATTTTACTATGTTTTCCTTTTATGCCTTCCAAGTGTTTGATAAAATGCTTGGTTGGATTTTAGAGTAGAATTTTATGCTCTTGGCTTAGGAAGGTAACGTAGGAACTCTTGAGTTACTAATGTTCAAGTGATTGACGATTGGGAGCCGTTGACGCTAGATCTCACTAATTGATTTGGTGGAGAACTAGGAGTTATGGTCTTGGATTGACATAGCTCACTTGACTTTCCTTTATTAGTTAGAGGATGACTTAATGGGGTTGATCCTTGCCAATTCTCATGTTGTGGTTAGTGATTAGGATAGAGATCCTTGACCACCAAACTTTGCCAAGGTCTTTTTAGTTATTAGCTTATTTTCATTGCCATTTACATTTCATGTCTCTTATCAAAAACCCCAAAACATAACTCATAACTAATAACAAGACACTTTGTTGCAATTCCTAGGGAGAACGACCCGAGGTTCCAATACTTCGGTTTATAAATTTAGGGGTTTGTTTTAGTGACAAACAAATTTTTGCATGAAAGGATTAGTGATTGGTTTAGAAACTATACTTTACAACGAGAATTCATTTGTGAAATTTCTAAACCGTCAAAAGTTCCAATCATCAATGTTCGTGGCGGTACTAGTAGCAGAGGTCGTGGAAAGTATGTTCCATCAAGAGGCCAGAACTCCAAGAAGGGTAGGCATGCCCCTCAGCAATCCCAAGTTCAAAGGCATATCAGAGGCATTGACCATGACCAGTATCACTGGCGAGAGGAGCAGGTAAGCAGGCGTGGGCTCAACAAGAAGAGTTAAGGTGCCAGAGATGTGGAAAATACCATCCGGAAAAGTCATGCATGGCTGGGTTCAGTGGATGTTACTGCTGTGGATTGTCAGGACATATTTCTAGGCGTTGTCCTTATAAAAAGGACCAAGGTGCAGACCGATCCCAGAGACGGTGTTAAAGATCTCCAATTTGAGGTAACGATACACTGGATAACCGAGTTTTAATCACGTTGTAGAAGGTTGCAACTTGACTCTTCTTATTAACTTATGATGGAAACCAGGATTTAGAACTAGGAAGATTATATTAAATGTCAGGATTAGGACCAGAGGTTAGCTTAGTTTTATTTTACGAGACATTGCTGTTAAGGCTGGCCAAACTTAGCGTTGGAGGAGCTAATGGGAGAAGATAATTCTGGTGGGCACAATCAGGTGATTGGGGTAGCGACAACCAATTAGAGTAACACAGCGGAAGGCGTGAAGAAGTATTGACACGGTAGAATTACGAAAGGTGAAATGTTGTAACGACTAAAGTTAGGATTAGCAATATTAAGTAGTAGAACACTTCATGGAAAGAGGAATCAGTTGCGAGGAGTCGGAGTGAAGGAGGATAGTAATGGGAGACTTAATACGAGAGAGATTACCAATAAATGCTTGTGACTCGATCTATCTCTCTTTTGTAATCAGCATTGAAGAACTTTATTCCGTGACCTTTCTTGATAATTAAATTGAACGTTCCTGATGAGCGGATAATTTATACGCTTTTTGGCATTGTTTTTAGTATATTTTTAGTAGAATCTAGTTACTTTTAGGGATGTTTTTAATAGATTTTATGTTAAATTCACATTTCTGGACTTTACTATGAGTTTGTGTATTTTTCTGTGATTTCAGGTATTTTCTGGCTGAAATTGAAGGACTTGAGCGAAAATCAGATTCAGAGGTTGAGGAAGGACTGCTGATGCTGTTGGATTCTGACCTCCCTGCACTCAAAGTGGATTTTCTGGAGATACAGAACTCGAAATGGCGCGCTTCCAATTGCGTTGAAAAGTAGACATCCAGGGCTTTCCAGCAATATATAATAGTCCATACTTTGGCGAAGAATAGATGACGCAAACTGGCGTTCAACGCTAGTTCTCTGCCCAAATCTGGCGTCCAGCGCCAGAAAAGGATCCAAAACCAGAGTTGAACGCCCAAACTGGCACAAAAACTGGCGTTCAGCTCCACAAATGGCCTCTGCACGTGGAAAGTTAAGGCTCAGCCCAAACACACACCAAGTGAGCCCCAGAAGTGGATTTATGCATCAATTACTTACTCATGTAAACCCTAGTAGCTAGTTTATTATAAATAGGACCTCTTACTATTGTATTAGGCATCTTTGGACGCCTAGTTCTTAGATCAAAGGGGCTGGCCTCTCGGCCATGCCTGGACCTTTCACTTATGTATTTTTAACGGTAGAGTTTCTACACTCCATAGATTAAGGTGTGGAGCTCTGCTGTTCCTCAAAGATTAATGCAAAGTACTACTGTTTTCTATTCAATTCTTCTTATTTCGCTTCTAAGATATCCATTCGCACCCAAGAACGTGATGAAGGTGATGATTATGTGTGA
>NC_029790.2:96455407-96465300 GCF_000816755.2 Arachis ipaensis
TCCATGTAATTATATGCTAAAGCTTGGCTGGCTATTAAGCCATGCCTGACCCTTTGATTGGAGCTTTAAGACTAACATGGCGAGATTCCTGGAATTCATATTAAAAATTTTGAAATCCTTATTTTTGTTTTTCAAATAATTTTCGAAAAAAAAATACAAAAAAAAATTAAAAAATCATAAAAATCAAAAATATTTTGTGTTTCTTGTTTGAGTCTTGAGTCATGTTATAAGTTTGGTGTCAATTGCATGTGCATCTTGCATTTTTTAAAAATTTCATGCATTCATAGTGTTCTTCATGATCTTCAAGTTGTTCTTTGTCAGTCTTCTTGTTTGATCTTGATGTTTTCCTTGTTTTGTGTCTTTTCTTGTTTTACATGTACATTTTTTATTTATTAGAGTCTAAACATGAAAGATTTCTAAGTTTGGTGTCTTGCATGTTTTCTTTGCATAAAAAAAAAATCTTTTCAAAAATATGTTCTTGATGTTCATCATGATATTCACGGTGTTCTTGGTGTTCATCTTGACATTCATAGCATTCTTGCACACATTCATATTTTTGATCTAAAATTGCCATGCATTGCATTATTTTTCTTGTTTTTTCTCTCTCATCATAAAAATTCAAAAATAAAAAAAAAATACCTTTCCCTTTTTCTCTCATCAAATTCGAAAATTTGGATTGACTTTTTCAAAAATTTTTAAAATCAAGTTGTTTCTTATGAGTCAAATCAAATTTTCAATTTGAAAATCTTATCTTTTTCAAAATCTTTTTCAAAAATCAAATCTTTTTCAAAATTCTTAGTTATTTTCGAAAATTCCATTCTTAACTGAATTCTTGCAGATATGTGATACTGTTAAGACTAATGGAGTAGATCCTGAAGTCTACAGACTCATGCTTTTCCCTTTTGCTGTAAGAGACAGAGCTAGATTATGGTTGGATTCTCAACCCAAAGACAGCCTGAACTCTTGGGATAAGCTGGTCACGGCTTTCTTAGCCAAGTACTTTCCTCCTCAAAAGCTGAGCAAGCTTAGAGCTGATGTTCAAACCTTCAGACAGAAAGAAGGTGAATCTCTCTATCAAGCTTGGGAAAGATACAAACAGTTGACCAAAAAGTGTCCTTCTGACATGCTTTCAGAATGGACCATCCTGGATATATTCTATGATGGTCTGTCTGAGTTATCTAAGATGTCATTGGATACTTCTGCAGGTGGATCCATTCACCTAAAGAAAACGCTTGCAGAAGCTCAAGAACTCATTGACATGGTCGCTAATAACCAGTTCATGTACACTTCTGAAAGGAATCCTGTGAGTAATGGGACGCCTATGAAGAAGGGAGTTCTTGAGGTTGATACTCTAAATGCCATATTGGCTCAGAATAAAATATTGACTCAGCAAGTCAATCTGATCTCTCAGAGTCTGCATGGAATGCAAGCTGCATCCAACAGTACTCAAGAGGCATCTTCTGAAGAAGAAGCTTACGATCCTGAAAACCCTGCAATAGCAGAGGTAAATTACATGGGTGAACCTTATGGAAACACCTATAACTCAACATGGAGAAATCATCCAAATTTCTCATGGAAGGATCAAAAGCATCAACAAGGCTTTAATAATGGTGGAAGAAACAGGTTTAACAATATTAGCAAAGCTGAGTCACAATCTAAAAAGGTTCACCCAATTATGCGTCTGTGGCATTTATGTATCCGGTGGTAATATTGGAAAACAAAGTGCTTAGGGCCACGGCCAAGACTCATAAAATAGCTGTGTTCAAGAATCATCATACTGAACAAGGAGAATCAANNNNCTGCTGATGCTGTTGGATTCTGACCTCCCTGCACTCAAAGTGGCTTTTCTGGAGATACAGAACTCGAAATGGTGCGCTTCCAATTGCGTTGGAAAGTAGACATCCAGGTCTTTCCAGCAATATATAATAGTCCATACTTTAGCGAAGAATAGATGACGCAAACTGGCGTTCAACGCCAGTTCTCTGCCCAAATCTGGCGTCCAGCGCCAGAAAAGGATCCAAAACCAGAGTTGAACGCCCAAACTGGCACAAAAACTGGCGTTCAACTCCATAAATGGCCTCTGCACGTGGAAAGTTAAGGCTCAGCCTAAACACACACCAAGTGGGCCCCAGAAGTGGATTTATGCATCAATTACTTACTCATGTAAACCCTAGTAGCTAGTTTATTATGACCCAGTGCACTTGCTGGTTAGTTGTATCGAAGTTGTGACAATCATGAATTAAGATCAGAGCACCAAGCTTTGGAGCCATTACCAGGATTTGTTCGAGCCTGGAGATCACAATTTCGTGCACCAGTTCCCTAAATCAAATCCCTATTTGCACGTGTCCTTTTACACAACTCGTACCCCTTAGCATGAGCCTAAAACCATCTTTATTCACAAACTAGTGATAAAATCAGTAGGGACACATTTTGATTCAATGTGCCATACTGTTTTCTTCAAAGATTCTTAATTTGGAATCCCTTTCTTGAAGTGCACTCTAATTTTTCCTTCTAGTGCATTTTCTTATTCTCTATAACCTTGTCTAAATCCAACATAATGTACCTTTTCGATTTCTTACGGATGCCATTCAAAGTTGTTTGCTTTCTCTTGAGCTCGGTATCCCTTCAAATAACTCAAGCTTAATTCGACATTATATGCCATCCTTAGACGCAACCCTCAATAAGTTAGTTCTGTAGGACGCAACCTCTGAACACGAAGGATGAAACCAGCGAGCGTGCGATCTTACGAGGAGTTGTGAAACCTTACTTTTACGAATGGCGTTACTTATGACTAAATTGATACACAAGGATGCTCCATTGACTCCAATGCCGAATTGTAATTCCTCCAGAACTTGAAGAAACGATTAGCTACATCAACGGTACTTGTGTTATGTGAACCTTAGGGACCAGTTAGGATCTACGATAACGCCTCGTTGAAAGTCCTGGAGTGTGTATCGACGTAGCATTTGGAGGTAATGGTTGGTGTGTCGCAATGGTTGAAGCCATACAAAGTGGAATCTCTAACTCACGATCTGGAGCCTGCTGCATTTGTACTTGTGTTAAAGATGTGGAGCAAGGGGAACTACCTCCACCAAGATAGAAGAAATTACTCAAGGACTACAATTGGGAGTTAAGCTACTACCTAGGGATAATCACATTTGGTTTTAGTTCTCACGTGTAGATCATAAGAGAGTAATATGACATTTGATAAATGGTGAATTATTGAGTGCAGAGGTAAGTAGAAAAGAAGGAAATAAGTAAGAATAAATTTAGGCTTGAATTTCTGGATGAGTTTAATATTTGATTTTAGTATGATAAGTAGAAGTTTAATAGTTGCTTAGGATGTCTAAGGAAGGTTGAATTGTATACGTTGGTGCAATTGTAGATGAATTGGACATCTAGATGCGGAATAAAGGGTGTGGTGGTATTGAGGACCTTGAGATTTTGTTAAATGAGTAAGTAAAATGGAAAATAGAATATTTTAGGTGTTGAGATGATTGAGTGTGATTGAGTGGATGGTAGTGAAATTGTGGTTAGTAGGAGAACTGTTGTTAGCCTTTGAAAGTGTTGAATCGTTGGAAATTGAAGGGTATTGTACTTAGGGCTGTAGAAAATTATTTGAGATTAAAAATTTGGTATAGAGATGCTAGGAGGCATTAAGTTGTGAATCGATCTTAGGGTGAGTGTAGATCCTGTTCGGGTCAAGTTGATGAAATTCAGAAGTACGCCTAGGTTTATAACACGATAAATGATGTATGACTTGTTGAGCATTTGGATTAGTTAGTCAATTAGTGGTTAAAAAAAATATCAGAGTGGCACAGCAGAAGCTTGCGGAATGCAATAGCTCATGATAGTTGTGAATAGAGGTCATAGAACGAAGACTAAGCGTATCTTAGGCTTGAATATTTGAAGACTTTAGTCGGTTAATATAAGTAAAAGTTTCTAAGAACTAAGTTTGATTGCAGTAGTAAGGGTAGAAGGAATTAGGATAGGTTGTGAACATGAGGGTAGATGACTAAATTGGATATTGGAGGGCACGTGAGTGCAAGTGTCGAGTTTGAAAGACAAGCATTGCGGTATTTGTTCATGATGACTTTGGGCTTAGATGGAAATAGGAACTGATATATTCGAAGGATAGATTTGGAGAGCATCGAATTGAAGTACTAATGTTGTATTGAAGTTGATCGAAGGGAACTAAGAGTGAGCAGGACAAGTAAGATATAGGCTTGAATTCAATTAGAATATGGAGTTATAAATAAGAATACAAGATGTAGATAGGAATTTGAAAGGACGTGGAGGAATGAAACGATGAATAGTAAGAGGTAGGTTTAAGTTAGGGGAGTATTTAATGATGGAGATGGGTAAACCAAATTTTGAGGACAAAATTTCTTATTTGGTAGGGANNAAATAATAATAATTTAATTTCCCGGAATGGGTTCAAAATTTTAGAATATTAATTAGAAAATATAAATATGATTTTTGGACTTTGTAGATTTTTCTGAGTCAGAAAATGTATTTTCTGCGAAAAACCATGTAAAATTGTGAACCGACGGTTGAACCGGTTCAAGTCTGCCCGATACTCTGTGAGAAAAATTTAAAACAGTCAAAAACTTTAGAAAAATATTAGAAGTCAAAAATCGGGCGTTAATTTTTAAGGTTTGACCCAAAGTTGGGCCAAAAGGACTAAAAACGCTAACGGGTTGGACCGGACCCAAGTTGGGCCCAAGCCCAACTTATATATAAGCCTAAATAAAGGCCATTCAGCCTCATTCTCTATTAAACGACACACACACCAGCAGCTGAAGTGAGGAGAAGAAGAGACAAAAGTCACTATTCACATCCACATTCAATCGATCATATCTCGAGCTACAGTGCTCCGATTCACGTGTCGTCAACGGCTACGCGAAGCTCTCGCCAAGCCCATTACCCTCATCTAAATTTTGTAGGTAATATTTAAAATATTCCTCTCTGTTCATATGCCCTAAGAATTTCGAGTTTTTAGGGTTTTATATTAAGTGAAATTTTGTGATTTTGAGTGTTTAGGTACACTCTAGCCCTTGATTGACATTGGTTTTGGCTTATAAAACTGTTGGGTAAGGTGAGTTGTTCTTGAACCTTTGTAAATTAGTTTATGGTGAGTATTAGGTTTTGATTTATGTGAAATATGTGATATTAGCATGAATATTGGAGCTTGTTGGTGATTATTGATGCTTGTGGAGTTGATTGGTGGCTTGGATTGCGGTTGAAAGCTTGATTTGTGCTCAATTGGGGTTTTGGTTCATATTGGAAATCGGCCAAGGTATGGTTTCGGTTTCCTCTATGTATTATATAATATTCATGGCTAGTGACCCATAGGATAGGTTTGGACATTTTATGTTGTTGATGATTGTTTGTGTTGATAAAGTATAATAATTTGGTGTTGTTGTTATGGTTAAATGATGAAGTAAGACATGATGGATGTGGATAAATGAGCATTGTTGAATATTAATTTGAATTGTGAATTGATTTGATGATAAGAACTGATGGTAAAATAATGAAGATTGGTGAATATGATGTATGTGTGATGTTGAAGTATGGATAATGAAATATGAGGGAAAATGTGGTATGATTGATATACTATGACACAAGGGGTCAATTTTGATGAAAAATGAGGTTTTGAATGGTTTGGGATGGTTTGAGTTGGTTTGGTTGTGTTTTATAAAAGAATTGAGAAAATTGTGATTTTGGGTAAAAACTGAATTTTGGTGAATTTTGTCCGATCATAACTTTTGCCTCAATTTTCAAAATTGATTGAATTTGTCTAGAATTAAAGATCTTTGAAAACCCTTCAAATTGATATAAAGTTTGTAAAAATTAGAATTTTGTAGAGGAAGTTATGATCATTCAAAGTTGCTGTTAAAAATTTGAAATTTGCAAGGTTGCAGAATTTCATGATTTCTGATATCTGTGGGCTCACACCCTCGTGCGGACGCACACCCTGCAAATATTTTGACCTGTGCAGATGCACGCACATGTGCGCATGCATAGGCAGGGAAGTGCGTTTTGTTCGCAGCGCTAGCACAGCTTGTGCGCGCACATATCCAAGGAAAAACTTTAACCTGTGCGGACACACACGTCGGGAAGGTCTGTCTGTTGGGGCGCTGGCACAGGTTGTGTGAGTGAAAAGATTCTGAAAATTTTATCACCTGTGCGTATGGACACCCCTGTGCGCACGCACACATTTTAAAACCCCCTGGCGTGCGCACGCACACACCCCTGTGCGGCCGCACACGTCCTGTTTCTTAAATTTTTCTTGTTTTTTAACTATTCTACCTTCCCAACAAGGTTGTAAGCTTCTAAAACACCATTTTAAGTCGATGGGCTTAGTTTTGAGTAGTAGAACATGGAATATAACTTAAGAGTCCTAGTATATGGTTTTATGATAAATTAGAAAATGGAGGCCTAGGTTTCTGGCGTGCTGAGAATAGTTTGACGTTAGGAGAAGGATGATTGATATATGATATGAGGAATGATGAATTGTTGATAATTGGAAACTGGGTTATGAATGGGCAGTGGTTGGGATGAGTCACAGACTCTGAATGAGATGATGGATCCATGTATACTGAAAAATATTTTCTGAAAACCACTGAACTATTATTTTATACTGAGATTTGTTGATACGCTATGCGCCTGGCAGGGACGGGGTTGGATCCCGCCTGTCGAGGTAGCGGTGGCAGCGTAACAGCGGTGGTTCGTCCCGCTTGCGTTGAGATGTGAGGTCTGTGGTAAGAGTATCCCGCTCACATCCCTTTGGATCTATAGGCGAGCAGGCGCCGATACCTGGACAGTGATCCGGGCACTATATCTCGGGGGTTCCCATATGAGAAATTCGAAGGGCGACGTCTCCATGGAGATGTGTCGGGTTGGCAGTTGAACCGACAATGTGATATCACAGCCAGTAGGGCAGGCATTCATCATATGCATTTCCTATCTGTTTGTTTACTTTGTCGACTTGTAATTGTATGCATAATTGAGTAACATGCCTATTTGCCTACTTGATCTACTTGCCTTGTATGCTTTTACTTGTGAATTACTTGTATTGTTATTAATTGTGCTTTCTACTGGGATTGAGGAGGTTCGTAAGGCGATGGAGATGGGATCGCATGGAGGATAGGTTGGAGAAGGCTGTGGGACAGTGGTGTTTGTTTAGAATAGAACTTCCTTAAGATAGATCACCCGGTTTATTTATGATGAGGTTTATACTATGCTTATTTGTTTTAGAATGTTTTAAGCTTGAATCTTGTGATAGATATGGAGCTTAGGATTGCCTTTGGCGTCCCGGAGTCTTATATCCTACATCACTGGGCACTGTTACCATACTGAGAACCTCCGGTTCTCATACCATATCTTTGTTGTGTTTTTCAGATGCAGGTCGCAACCCACCTCGGTGAGTTGCTATGGATGGTGACAGAAGCGGAGGATCCTGGATTCTTTTGGAGTCTTTTTGGTTTATTTTGTGTATACATCTCTCCTTTTGTATTTTGTTTAGCCTAGAGGCTTGTTTTATGAGAGAAAAACTTGTATAAGCTGTTTTAAACTGTATGATCCTTTTGGTCTATATATGGCTAGCCGGCTTAAACTCCACGAGCCGTGGCTAGTTTCTTATGATATTATATACCTATCCATTATTATCTTAAATCCGTTTCTTGTGCCTTAAGCTAGTAGCTTCTTTAGTACGTTTTGCGCTTGGAAATCCTATTTTTGAGCTATATCTTTCATCGGACTTCTAGATTATAATATTCTTTCTATATATATATATTATGTTTGAGCTTAGAACTGTCGTAATCTCTGATTAACCTTTGCTTTACGACGCAAGGTAAAGCTTAGGCTAATTAAGGTGTTATAGGATCCACTAGGCTAGCCTTTGAAATTGGGATTAGCACCCCACAGATCTAGTTACCTAAGCCCCTCCTTGACACAGTCATACCACAAGCATATAGCTGAAGACTTTAAATTCCCAGACATCGATTTTCACAGCCACTTTGGACTGCTAAATGTTTTGTCTCAAGAAAACTCTTGATTGTGAGCTTTCAATTGATAATTTCGAACCAGTTGGCCCAAGTTACCAGGTGATGAAGCACCTCTCGAATATAGTTACCCGAGCCCTACCCTTGGTCAATCAACACTACAGACACATAACTGGGCTCTTCAACCATTGATGCTCAGAGATTTATAACTTTGATTTTCTTTTTGATCATTTTCTTTTTGTTCTTTTCTTTTTCTTTGCTGTTTCTTTTCTCTCTTTCTTTTTCAATTCAAGGATCTTTTGTTTGTTTAGAGATCTCATAATACTTCTCTAGCCTCTTCTCATAAAGACTCGTTCTTCTCCTTCCTGTAAGATCATTAACCTTTAATCACAGTCCATGGAATATAATCACAACTTCATGTACCACCACTTTTGATATAAGGATTTTATTCATTACATTCATTTTTTCTTCATTAAGTAACTCACATTCATGAAGTTTTGAAAAGCTCAGAAGACAAGTTTGGTAATAAGTATGGAGAGTGCAAATAAAAGAGATATGCATGATGTATGAGTAGATGAATAAAAGGAAATTCAAAAGAAAAAGAAAACTAACCACCATAAGCTACATTACTTACCTTACTGGTTGCCTGATGAACGAAATTGTGATCACATTAATGTAGTACTCTTTGTTATTGTATGGAATCATTATTATGGCTCTTTACTATGTGTGGACACAACTCCGTTCAACTAACCAGCAAGTGTACTGGGTCGTCCAAGTAATAAACCTTACGTGAGTAAGGGTCGATCCCACAGAGATTGTTGGCTTGAAGCAAGCTATGGTCACCTTGTAAATCTCAGTCAGGCGGATTTAAACATGATACTTTATTAGATTAAAATAAACAATAAAAGGGATAGAGATACTTATGTAGATTCATTGGCAGGGATTTCAGATAAGCGAATGGAGATGCTTTTCGTCCCTCTGAACCTCTGCTTTCCTGCTTGGGCTGAGCCTGAGTGTTGCACGTGCAGAGGCCATTTGTGGAGTTGAACGCCAGTTTCTGTGCCAGTTTGGGCGTTCAACTCTGGTTTTGGATCCTTTTCTGGCGCTGGACGCCAGATTTGGGTAGAAAGCTGGCGTTGAACGCCCGTTTACGTCGTCAATTCTTGGCCAAAGTATGGACTATTATATATTTCTGGAAAGCCCTGGATGTCTACTTTCCAACGCAATTAGAAGCGCGCCATTTTGAGTTCTGTAGCTCTAGAAAATCCATATTGAGTGCAGGGAGGTCAGAATCCAACAGCATCAGCAGTCCTTTTTCAACCTCTGAATCTGATTTCTGCTCAAGTCCCTCAATTTCAGCCAAAAAATTCCTGAAATCACAGGAAAACACACAAACTCATAGTAAAGTCTAGAAATGTGAATTTAACATAAAAACTAATAAAAACATCCCTAAAAGTAACTAGATTCTACTAAAAACATACTAAAAACAATGCCAAAAAGCGTATAAATTATCCGCTCATCACAACACCAAACTTAAATTGTTGCTTGTCCCCAAGCAACTGAAAATCAAATAGGATAAAAAGAAGAGAATATACTATAAATTCCAAACTACTATGCTTTTACCACACCAAACTTAGAATGTTGCTCGCCCTCGAGCAAAAGAAGGAATAGTTGAAGAAGAAGATGTGGAAATAAAAACTAGGATTATGAGGATGTAGGTGGGGATCCTGTGGGGTCCACAGATCCTGAGGTGATCCTGTGAGGTCCACAGATCTTGAGGTGTCAAGGCATTTACATCCCTGCACAAATTTAGGCATGCAAAATGCCCTTGCACACAACTCTGGGCGTTCAGCGCCAGGTTGGTGCCCATTTTGGGCGTTCAACGCC
>NC_029790.2:96465314-96465609 GCF_000816755.2 Arachis ipaensis
TAGAGGGAGATCCTTGAGTTTTGAATACAAGGGAGTTCTCATTCCATTGAAGGACTATTTCACCTCTGTCAACATCAATCACAGCTCTTGCTGTGGCCAGGAAAGGTCTTCCTAGGATGATGGATTCATCCTCTTCCTTTCCAGTATCCAGGACTATGAAATCAGTAGGTATGTAAAGGCCTCAACCTTTACTAATACATCTTCTACTTGTCCATAAGCCTGTCTTCTTGAGCTGTCTGCCATCTCTAGTGAGATTTTAGCAGCTTGCACCCCATAGATTCCCAGTTTCTCTATC
>NC_029790.2:96467284-96468438 GCF_000816755.2 Arachis ipaensis
TCCTCCTCTCCCTCATTGGGTTCGGCCATTTTGCTTATGTCAATGGCCTTGCACTCTCCTTTTGGGTTCTCTTCTGTATTGCTTGGGAGAGTACTAGGAGGGATTTCAGTGATCCTTTTACTCAGCTGGCCCACTTGTGCTTCCAGATTTCTAATGGAAGACTTTGTTTCATTCATGAAACTTACAGTGGCCTTAGATAGATCAGAGACTAAGTTTGCTAAATTAGAAGTATTTTGTTCAGAGTTCTCTGTCTGTTGCTGAGTTGATGATGGAAAAGGTTTGCTATTGCTAAACCTGTTTCTTCCACCATTATTAAAGCCTTGTTGGGGCTTTTGATCCTTCCATGAGAAATTTGGATGATTTCTCCATGTTGAGTTATAGGTGTTTCCATAAGGTTCACCTAGTAATTTACCTCTGCTATTGCAGGGTTCTCAGGATCATAGGCTTCTTCTTCAGAAGGTGCCTCTTGAGTACTGTTGGATGCAGCTTGCATTCCATGCAGACTCTGAGAAATCATATTGACTTGCTGAGTCAATATTTTATTCTGAGCCAATATGGCATTCAGAGTATCCACCTCAAGAACTCCCTTCTTCATAGGCGTCCCATTGATTACAGGATTCCTTTCAGAAGTGTACATGAACTGGTTATTAGCAACCATGTCAATGAGTTCTTCAACTTCTGCAGGCGTTTTCTTTAGGTGAATGGATCCACCTGCAGAAGTGTCTAGTGACATCTTTGATAGCTCAGACAGACCATCATAGAATATATCCAGGATGGTCCATTCTGAAAGCATGTCAGAAGGACACTTTTTGGTCAACTGTTTGTATCTTTCCCAAGCTTCATAGAGGGATTCACCTTCTATCTGTCTGAAGATTTGAACATCAGCTCTAAGCTTGCTCAGCTTTTGAGGAGGAAAGTACTTGGCTAAGAAAGCCGTGACCAGCTTATCCCAAGAGTTCAGGCTGTCTTTAGGTTGAGAATCCAACCATAATCTAGCTCTGTCTCTTACAGCAAAAGGGAAAAGCATGAGCCTGTAGACATCAGGATCTACTCCATTAGTCTTAACAGTATCACATATCTGCAAGAATTCAGTTAAGAACTGAAAAGGATCTTCAGATGGAAGTCCATGAAACTTGCAGTTCTGCTGCATTAGA
>NC_029790.2:96469095-96469891 GCF_000816755.2 Arachis ipaensis
AAAGTTGTTTGCTCCAATGGCAGGAATGGAGATGCTTCTTCCATGTAAATTGGAATTAGGTGCAGTAAAGTCACCAAGCATCTTCCTTACATTATTATTATTTTCGGCTGCCATCTCCTCTGCCTGTTCGAAAATTTCTGAAAGGTTATCTCTGGATTGTTGTATTTTAGCTTCTCTTAATTTTCTCTTCAGAGTCCTTTCAGGTTCTGGATCTGCTTCCACTAGAATGTTCTTATCCTTGCTCCTGCTCATATGACAAAGAAGAATGGCCAGGAAAATGATAATAATAATAGAGATCCTTTATACCACAGTATAGGGATCCCTTTGTGAGTGGAAGAAAAAAGGGGAGACAAAGAATGTGATGTAAAGGAAGAAGCAACTGTACCAATGGAAGAGATGTGAGGTGAGATGTTAGGATATGAATGGATAAATAGAATGAGATGGGGGAGGGATAATTTTCGAAAATTATTTTGAAAAAGAGTTAGTGATTTTTGAAAATGGTTTTTGAAAAATGTTAAAGATAAGATAAGAAACAAAAAATATTTGAAAAAAAAAAGATAAGATTTTGAAATTTGATTTTGAAAAAGATTTAATTTTAAAATTTGAAATTTGAATTCTTATATTTTGAATTTTGAAAAAGATAAGATAAGAAGATATTTTTGAAAAGATATGATAGAAGTTAGTTTTTGAAAAAGATTTGAATTTTTAATTTTTAAATTAATGACTTGATTCATAAGAAATCACAAGATATGATTCTAGAACTTAAAGTTTGAATCTTTCTTAACAAGCAAGTAAC
>NC_029790.2:96471810-96473514 GCF_000816755.2 Arachis ipaensis
AAAAGTTAGTTAGTTAGTTGAAACAAATTTTGAAAACCAATTTTGAAAAGATAAGTAGTTAGGAGGTTAGGAAAGATATTTTTAAAAGATATTTTTGAAAAAGATAAGATAAGAAGATATTTTTGAAAAGATATGATAGAAGTTAGTTTTTGAAAAAGATTTGAATTTTTAAAATCACAATTAATGACTTGATTCGCAAGAAATCACAAGATATGATTCTAGAACTCAAAGTTTGAATCTTTCTTAACAAGCAAGTAACAAACTTCAAATTTTTGAATCAAAACATTAATTGATTAGTTATTTTCGAAAATTTTATATAAAAATAAGAAAAAGATTTTTGAAAAAGATTTTTGGAATTTTCGAAAATAACTAAGAAATTTGAAAAAGATTTGATTTTTGAAAAAGATTTTGAAAAAGATAAGATTTTCAAATTGAAAATTTGATTTGACTCATTGGCAACAACTTGATTTTTAAAAATTTTTGAAAAAGTCAATCCAAATTTTCGAATTTGATGAGAGAAAAAAGGAAAGATATTTTTTTGATTTTTGAATTTTTATGATGCAAGAGAAAAACACTAAAAGGATGCAATGCATGAAATTTTTAGATCAAAACAATGAATGCATGCAAGAATGTTATGAATGTCAAGATGAACACCAAGAACACTATGAATGTCATGATGAACATCAAGAACATATTTTTGAAAAATTTTTAATGCAAAGAAAACATGCAAGACACCAAACTTAGAATTCTTTAACGCTTACGCACTAAGAATTCAAGAATGCATATGATAAACATGAAAAGACACAAAACAAAAAATCATCAAGATCAAACAAGAAGACTTACCAAGAACAACTTGAAGATCATGAAGAACACTATGAATGCATGATATTTTCGAAAAAAATGTAAGATGCATATGCAATTGACACCAAACTTATAACGTGACTCAAGACTCAAACAAGAAACACAAAATATTTTTGATTTTTATGATTTTCTATTTTTTTTGGATTTTTATTTTATATTTTTCGAAAATTATATGAAAAAGAAAGGATTCCAAAATTTTTAATATGAATTCCAAGAATCTTGCCATGTTAGTCTAAAGCTTCAGTCCAGGAATTAGACATGGCTCACTAGCCAGCCAAGCTTTCAAAGAAAGCTCTAGTCCAAAACACTAGACATGGCCAATGGCCAGCCAAGCTTCAGCAGGTGATCGTGGATCAACAGCGGGTAGATCAAGAACAGTAGCAGGTGGATTAGCTCCAACTAGCTTGCTCTTGATAACCAATTGCAAGCCTCAGTCCAAATGAATTTAGACATGGCTTTACAGCCAGCCAGGCTGCAACATATAATTACATGGGCTGGAGTGATTAGTTGAATACTAATCCCAAAGCAGTTTGCGTATGGCTTTACAGCCAGATATGATTCAACATATTTCATGAAACACTAGAATTCATTCTTAAAAATTTTTGAAGCCATAGAATAATTTATTTTTGAAAACATTTTTATAAATTTTCGAAAACAGATGAGAAAATTTTAGAATTTTTTTTTTGAAAAAAATTTTTTTGAAAATAAAATAAAAATTACCTAATCTGAGCAACAAGATGAACCGTCAGTTGTCCAAACTCAAACAATCCCCAGCAACGGCGCCAAAAACTTGGTGCTGTTGCCGGATCAAAAGGGAATCTGGCACTGATGTTACCGGACCAA
>NC_029790.2:96473566-96499688 GCF_000816755.2 Arachis ipaensis
TTTTTGTGCCAGTTTGGGCGTTCAACTCTGGTTTTGGATCCTTTTCTGGCGCTGGACGCCAGAACTAGGCAGAGAGATGGCGTTGAATGCCAGTTTACGTCGTCAATTCTTGGCCAAAGTATGGACTATTATATATTGCTGGAAAGCCCTGGATGTCTAATTTCCAACGAAATTGGAAGCGCGCCATTTCAAGTTCTGTAGCTCTAGAAAATTCATATTGAGTGCAGGGAGGTCAGAATCCAACAGCATCAGCAGTCCTTTTTCAACCTCTGAATCTGATTTCTGCTCAAGTCCCTCAATTTCAGCCAAAAAATTCCTGAAATCACAGAAAAACACACAAACTCATAGTAAAGTCCAGAAATGTGAATTTAACATAAAAACTAATAAAAACATCCCTAAAAGTAACTAGATCCTACTAAAAACATACTAAAAACAATGTCAAAAAGCGTATAAATTATCCGCTCATCATTGCCCTTGTTTCTCTCTCCATCTTCACCCTTGGTCTTTAATTGCAATACCAAACTTAGAGTTTGGCCATATACAGATTGTTGAATACCAAACTTGAAGTTTGGTTACATCATCAAACAATGAAGAGAATGGAGGAATATAAAATGTGAAGTATGTGTGGCGTTAAGCGCTTACATGCATGAATGAATATTTTAGCAAATTTTTTTTTTATTTTTATTTTTTATTTATTTTTTAATTTTGAAATATGATGCATGAGTGATGACAATGAAAAACTAAACATTGACCTAATAGTAGGTTATGCATGCAGGTAGTTCAACATGATTATTAGAATGAAAATGCATGCAAAGGAGAGAAAGAAACAAAAATTGATGCAAAGACTAACAAGATTAAATAGAAAGAAACTAAAAATGACTAACCATGGTTTGATTGCCTTCCGACAAACGCTCTTTTATTGTCACTAGCTTGATGTTGCTTCCCTTAGGTGGGAGCTGGGAAGCTTGAGGAACTTCACTGGACACCTCAGTACCATCTATGTCAATGCACGCATCCCTCATCTTCATATCGATTCTTGTTTTGATGCATGCTGTCATTTCTTCTATCAATGTCCAAGCTTTTTCTATTATTTTCTTCTTCAATAAACCTCCAGCCCAACCATCCAGCACTATTTTGTAATCTTTAGAGAGCCCATTATAAAAGTACAAGATTAGGATTTTCTTGGGTATATCCTGTTGTGGATTTTTCTTTAGTAGCTCGTTGTATCTCTTCCAAGACTCATGGAATCTTTCACCATCTTTTTGAGAAAAGCAGGTAACCTCTTTCCACAATTGTCCCACAATGGCCTTCTCCTCCATCTTTTCTTTACTAGTTTCTAGCACTAGTGGTTGATGGTCTTCAAGAGTGTCAGAGAGTAGCCCTTCTTTCAGAGTCTCTTCCACTGAAAAATCAATTAGATCAATTTGCATGCAATTTTCTGTCTCATTCGTACGTTGCATGATTTTAAAGACATTGAAGCTCAATTTCTCATCATGGACTCTTAATGTCAATTCTCCCTTTGAACATCTATGAGTGCATGACCAGTGGTTAGGAAAGGCCTTCTTAGAATAATAGAAGCATCATTATTTTCTTCCATGTCAAGAACCACAAAATTCGCAGGGAATATAAACTCTCCCACTTTAACTAGAAAATTTTCCACCACTCCATGAGGGAGCTTTATTGATCTATCTGCCAGTTGAAGAGAAATTCGTGTGGGTTTGACTTCTTCTATTAAGTTAATGCTTGCTTCTAGATCACATAATGCTTTCCCAATTGTGGTGTCCCCTATAGTGCATGGAATTCAAAAACTCTTTGGAAGCAATTTTTTTTTAATAACGCCACTGCATTCCTTGGTGAGGATCACAGTTTCATCTTTTTTAAGGGTTCTTTTCTTGGTTAACAAATCCTTCATGAATTTTGCATAAAGAGGTATTTGCTCCAAGGCCTCTGCAAATTGAATATTGATTTGTAACTTCTTAAAAATTTATAAAAACTTAGAGTATTATTGTTGTTGAGTCTCCTTTTGCAATCTTTGTGAAAAGAAAATTTTAGGGGCATACATTCTTTCCCTTGTGACTTCCCTTGGAGCTTGAGGAAGTGGAGTGTGGACGTCTTTTATTTGTTTATTTTTCTCTTATGATGGTTCTTCTTCTCCCTCGCATTTTGTTCCTTCTTGGCTAACCACTTTGCCACTTCTCAGATTGATAACCTTGTACTCCTCCCTAGGATTTAGAATTATGTCACTAGGAAAGGAGTTTGGAGGTTTCCCTGCCAATTGTTTAGCCATTTGACCAACTTGCATATCCAAGTTCCTTATAAAAACCTCTTGATTCTTGAAGTTAGATCTTGGCTCCATTATGAACTCCTTGGTTTGTTGCATGAATTCTTTGGAAAAATTGTCTAAAGTGTTCTCAATAGGGGGCTTATGAAAATTTTGTAGTTGTGTTGAAGATGACCCTTGTTGATATAGAGTGTTAAAATTTCTTTGTCCTTGATTTTTCTACCTAAAATTTGGATGGTTCCTCCAACCTGGATTGTATGTCTTTGAGTAAGGGTCATTTTGTAGACTTCTTGAAAAAATTTTCATGTAGTGCACTTGCTCCCGAGAGGGATGCTCTTCCTTGAACAATTCACGATCTTCATCTTGATGGCCTCCTCCACATAAGTTTCATGTTACAACTTGTATCCTCACTTCTGAAACTTGCATGTTGCCTATTTGTCTAGTAAGTGAGCTGAGTTGTTGAGTCATGATTTTATTTTGTTCCAACAAAGCATCCAAAGTGTTTAGCTCTATAACTCCCTACTTTACTATCCTCTTAGTGCCATACATGTAATAGTTGTTAGCCACTGTCTCAATCAGCTCCAAGGCATCTTTGGGTGTCTTTCGGTGCAAAGATCCTCCAACTGAGGAATCAATTAAGGTCCTACAGGTTTGAGACAATCCATCATAGAATGTTTTGAGTTATAGCCACTCAGAAAATGCATGATGAGGGCATTTTCTAAGCATCTCCTTTTATCTTTTCATGCTTCAAAAAGGGAGTATCCCTCTTTTTAAGTGAATGTGTGAATGTCATTCCTCAATTTTACTAGCTTTTGAGGGGACAAGTACTTTGTTAGGAACTTGTTCACCATGTCATCTTAGGTTGCTATAGTCCCTAAGGGTTGAGATTGGAGTCACTGTTTGGCCCTATCACTACAAAAAAAATATGTTTTAGCGACAAACTTTTAGTGGCAATAACATAATAGCCACTAATTTCTTAATTAAAGTTATCTTTTTGTGGTAATTATATAGAAGCTTCTCTACCAATTGTTTGGCAATCTTGCCTACTTGCACTTCTAAGTTCCTTATAGAGGCTTCTTGATTCTTGAAATTAGCTCTTGTCTCCATTATAAATTTCTTGATTTGTTGCATGAATTTCTTGAAAAAAATTCACCAATGTATTGTCCACAGAAGGCTTCTGGAAATTTTGTGGTTGTGTTGAAGATGACCCTTGTTGATATAGAGTGTTAAAATTTCTTTGTCCTTGATTTTTCTACCTAAAATTTGGATGGTTCCTCCAACCTGGATTGTATGTCTTTGAGTAAGGGTCATTTTGTAGACTTCTTGAAAAAATTTTCATGTAGTGCACTTGCTCCCGAGAGGGATGCTCTTCCTTGAACAATTCACGATCTTCATCTTGATGGCCTCCTCCACATAAGTTTCATGTTACAACTTGTATCCTCACTTCTGAAACTTGCATGTTGCCTATTTGTCTAGTAAGTGAGCTGAGTTGTTGAGTCATGATTTTATTTTGTTCCAACAAAGCATCCAAAGTGTTTAGCTCTATAACTCCCTACTTTACTATCCTCTTAGTGCCATACATGTAATAGTTGTTAGCCACTGTCTCAATCAGCTCCAAGGCATCTTTGGGTGTCTTTCGGTGCAAAGATCCTCCAACTGAGGAATCAATTAAGGTCCTACAGGTTTGAGACAATCCATCATAGAATGTTTTGAGTTATAGCCACTCAGAAAATGCATGATGAGGGCATTTTCTAAGCATCTCCTTTTATCTTTTCATGCTTCAAAAAGGGAGTATCCCTCTTTTTAAGTGAATGTGTGAATGTCATTCCTCAATTTTACTAGCTTTTGAGGGGACAAGTACTTTGTTAGGAACTTGTTCACCATGTCATCTTAGGTTGCTATAGTCCCTAAGGGTTGAGATTGGAGTCACTGTTTGGCCCTATCACTACAAAAAAAATATGTTTTAGCGACAAACTTTTAGTGGCAATAACATAATAGCCACTAATTTCTTAATTAAAGTTATCTTTTTGTGGTAATTATATATTTCTGCTATTAATGCTAATTCTTGTTCGTGCAACTGAAGCGATGTGTCGTCAATTGAACTATCGTTTGGTTTATTTTTGTTTTCAATTTAAGATGTGAGATGATAAAAGAATCTGCAATTTGGATGATGCCTGATTAATGTGCATTTGGATGTGTGTTTTTAGCTTACGAGCTTGGTTTGAGTGTTTTAGGTTAGGAATCTGGCGGATTTTTCTTGGTTTTAATGTGTGTTCATTCAACACTGTCATTTCTTTGATGTATTGTTACTTTTTCAGTATTTCCAAGTGTTTGGTTATGTTATTGTTGTTGATTCTTTATTTTTAAATATGAATATTGTGGATTTTGCCAATTTGTGTAGATAATTTATGATGTTGTTGAAGCCTTGGATAAAACACATCCTCTTAACATAAATGTATAAGATGTAAAATGTACCACTAGCATGTGTGTGTTTGATTGAGCAAGATTCCAATTTTGTAATTGCAGTTTTTGAACATTGCCTCTTAACATCTGCATCTCAGCTTTATTCTTTCTTCAATTAAGAGACATAATCATAATTTTCTAGGTGATATATAATATTTCATCTCATGTTGACTAATAAATTCCATTAATTTATACCTTGAATTATGTCACTTTACTATTCTTTGGCAAAGTGCCAAGTTATGGTACTTAAACAATTATAAATAAAAATAATTGATTTTTTTGTAAGATAAATAGAATTGATAGTGAGAAATACATGAGTGCAGCATTTTAATTTTTGGATTAAGCCATGAGTGGCCATGTAAAACTATAAAGGATAAAGAAAAAAAGAAACGATAAGAGGCAAAAATCCTACACATTAATTTATGTTACTTTATCAAAAGTTTATCATGTTACTTTATCAAAAGTTTATAGCTTATTCTATTATTATTACAATTAATTTATATTACTTTGTCAAGTGTTGATTGATGTATTTTTCTGCATTTTAGTTTATTGATTTCTGTATATTTGTTTCATATGCAGGTGAACTCTATAAGCTTGATGGAAGAAAGTCAGGACTAATATCTCATGGCCCATCATCACCAAGTTCATTGTTGAAGGTAAAAATCTATGAATGTGAAATTGTACAGGCAATAATAGTATTATTCCTTAAAGACATGCATTCTGAAAAAAGGACCTGAAAAAAGGACCTTGAAAAATATTCAAGTTGGTCTACTACTCGACTATGCTCACACAACCATTTCCCCTGCGTGTAACTCCTTGGTCTTATTAGTCTATACACAAGTTATGTAAAACCACAGAGGAATAGTAATAGTTATGGCTTACTTTAATACATAAATGTTATGTAAATAACCAGTGTTAATCATTGTACATGAGATTGTTAGAAAATAGGAAAAAAACAAATACTATATATGATAATGATATGGAATAACTTTTTTTTTAAATCTTGCATTTAAACTAGGTGAATTCTACCCAATCCCCTCTAAAATAATATGTAAGTTACCCTTCATGATGTGTCATATTTTAATTGGTTATTATCTTAACCATAGTTGGGTTATTTTGTAATTTATTATTTGAGATGGGTAATGGTATAATTTCTTAAAATATTAAAATTCCACTCCCGTTAATTGAAGCACATTTCCGTTCCTCCATTCTTTCTTCATCATGTAGCTACGGACCTTCCAAACACCTTTGTCGTGGTCGTGACAAGAAGCAGCACCGACGTGGTCGCGATCTACTGCCCTCTCACGCAATCTCTCTTTATTCAGTCCATTATCCCTGAACGATGTCGTTCAATTCCCATCGCCCGAACTTCGCCGTCCTTCCTAGTATAGCCAGGGTCAACGCTATCGCTATCTCCTCTCCTCTCACTCGATCCCTCTTTCTGCGATGGATCACTCCTTACCAACATAATTAATAGATAGTTTGGTTATTAAATTCTTTCATTAAAAAAATATATCTTTATTTAATTACATGATGGAACATATATTCATATATAAAATATAATATAATAAATAAATCTATTTAGAGTATTTAAAAGTATAATTAAAATTATGAACATACAAATTAATAATAAAATTTGTACTCTAAACAAGTAAACATATTTTTTATCATACATAAATTATTTAAAAAAAATATAAATTGTTAAAATTAATAACACAAATTTAAAATGATAAATAGATTTATTTTATTATGTAATTAAATAAAGATATATTTTTTAATGGAAAAAATTTAATAACCAAACTAACCATTAATTATGTTGGTAAGGAGTGATCACGGCAGAAAATGGGATCGAGTGAGACGACATGAGATATCGATGACATCGGCGTGCTGGCTATACTGCGAAGGACGGCGAAGTTACGGGCGACGAAATTCAACGACGTCCTTATGGGATGATGGACTGAATAAAAAGAGATTGCGTGAGAAGGCAGTAGATCGCGACCACGTCGGCGCTGCTTCTTGCCACGACCGCGACAGCGATGCTTGAAAGGATCGAAGCTACATGATGAAGAAAGAATGGAGGAACGAAAATGTGCTTCAATTAACGGGAGTGAAATTTTAATATTTTAAGAAATTATACCATTACCCATCTCAAATAATAAATTACAAAATAACCTAACTAAGGTTAAGATAATAACCAATTAAAATGTGACATATTATGAAGGATAATTTACATGTTATTTTAGACGAGTTGGATAAAATTTACCTTTAAACTAATATTAGTCAATTTTTTATTTATTTCTGTTAAAAGTGTTATTCCCCTACTATTGCTATTGCTATTTTACTATTGCTATTTTACTTCTTTAAATAAAAGTATTGGATCATGCATAAGGCCTGAGGGACTCAAGAATGGAAAGAATATGAAATTATAGCTAAGGTCCCACCATTTGCATGCAGAATTACTTGTTAAGGTCCCATCAATAGTATTGTCCCTTTGGCAATATTTTCTAGGAAGCCAACATTCTTTTTATATATTGTTGTTCAGTATTCTTTCAGCACATACTTGTTTGTAAAATGCTGATTTCTTTGTCCCTATTTAATTATTTTTCCTCCCTATAAAGTTGGAGTGTTTGTGCTGAGTCTGGAACCTATTTTCTTATTTAATCATGTCTTAGCTTTCTTTTTTATTGCAATTTTACCATCTAAAGCAATTATTCAGATGGAGCAATGAGTATTTTAATGCATTTCTAGGATTATTAAAAGAAGTATTACCCGATGGTGAGAAGTTACCTAGTTCTTATTATAATTCTATAAAGATGGTTAAGGAATTGTGCTTTAAGTATGAAATGATCCATGCTTGTCCCAACGATTGTATACTTTTTAAGAATGAATTGACTAATAAGAACATCAACGAATGCTCAGTTTATGGAGCTTCTAGGTGAAAAAATAATAAGAAAAAATTACTGCTAAGGTTCTAAGGTATTTTCCCCTTAAGCCAAGGTTGCAGAAACTGATTATGTCTTCAAGAACTTCTAAATTGATGAAATGGCATCATAATGAACGCAATAAAAATGGGACTTTGCGACATCTTACAGATTCTAAAGTGTGGAAAAGTTTTGACAATTCTCATGAAGAATTTTCCAAAGATCTTCGCAATGGTCGTTTAGGATTAGCTGTTGATGGATTTAATCCATATAGTAAAATGCAAAGTAAACATAGCACATGGCCAGTGATTTTAATGCCATATTACATTTCACTATGGCTGTGCATGAAGCAAGAATTTTTTTATTTTGTCGTTACTCATTCCTGGACCAATAGCATCTGAAAATAATATTGATATTTTCTTGCAACCATTAATAGAAGAGTTAAAGGAATTATGGGATGTTGGGGTAGAAACCTATGATGTCTGTGATAAGAAGACATTTAATATGAAAGCAGCGCTCATGTGGACAATAAATGATTTTCCAGCATATGGTAACTTATCTGGTTGGTGTATTTATGGTGAATTTGCTTGCCCTTCTTACAATATAAACATTCATTCTATAAGGCTCACAAAAAATCAAAAGTATTACTACATGGGTCATCGACGCTTCTTGAAGTCTAATCATAAATATCGAAATGATGTAAGGTCTTTCGATGGGACTAAAGAATCAAGAGTTGTACCTGATCCAATATCAGGGTCATCAGTTTTGAGTCAAACTAGAGGCATAAATTTTTTTCTTGGTAAGCTTGGTAAAGATGTTAGTGGCGTGATAAAAAATACATGGAGAAAGAGGAGAATTTTTTTCAATCTCCCTTATTGAGAAACAAATTTGGTACAACATAACTTTGACGTGGTGCACATAGAAAAAAACATGTGTGATAACTTGATATATACATTGTTAAGTTTGGGTAACAAGTCGAAAGATAACTTGAAAGCTCGGTTGGACTTGAAAAAGATGAATATAAGACCTAGCTTATGGCCTCAACAATGAGTTAATGGAAAGATATTTCTTCCTCCTTCTTATTTCTCAATGTCTTCTGTTGAAAGGAAGTTGTTTTATGAAGTACTAGAAAATATTAAGCTTCCACATGGCTATGCATCTAATGTCACTTGTTGCATTCGGAAACAAAAAATATCAGGGCTAAAATCTCATGATTGCCATGTTATAGTGCAAGAACTTCTACCACTTGCTTTACGAGGAATAGTAGATAAAAAGACAAGCTTTGTTTTGATCGAATTATGCACATTCTTTCGAGGGATATGTAGTAAAGGTGCGAATAATTATATATATTAGATTTAAATTGCAGGTTCAGTCCATTTTCATATATAGTAGAATAACATTAACTTATGTTATAGGTACTTATGCACTTTAAAATCATATGTTCGAAATCAAGCATGTCCTGAAGGTTCTATAGTAGAGGGATATATTTCAAACGAGTGTTTGGCATTTTTCTCACTATATATTGAAGGTGGGGATTCAAGATCTTATTCGTCAACGAAAAATAAAATGGAGATTGAGAATGAGGCTGATCAAGAAGGATGCCTTTTTCCTTCTATTGGAAAGCCATTTGGCAAAGAAGAAGCATTTCTAATGTATGATAAAACATGGTTGCAAACCCATCAATATGTGCTCTTCAATTGTGATTCTAAAGTGGTTGAAGATTACAGAAAGTGAGTGATCATCTAGCTTTCTTTATTGTTTACCATATATAACATTATTGGTGACATATATTTGGGTCACATGTATAGTGAACACATTAGTGAGATCAAGAGAACACATCGCAAGCATCACCTTTCTCCACATCAAATTGATCACTCACATATTAATTCATTTCATGAATGGTTCAAGGATGAAGTAAGTAAAGGATTTAATTATTATTTTTTGGTTAATATCATGTTACTTTATCAAAATTTTATAGCTTCTATATTATTTTTTGGTTAGATTAATAAGTTGGATCTCACATTTGGTACCCAAAGTGATATAAGAACCCTTTCACGAGGTTTAAGTTACATTGCAAGACGATTCAAAGGTTTTGATTTGAACAATAGGTTCGATTTCGAATAAAGAAGCATGAAGAGTCTAAGGCAACATAAAATTCTGGTGTCATGGTTGTCTCAAAGGTGATTAGCTATTCAAGTGCAAGTGACAATGCTCCCAAATCGAGAAATATCAATTATTATGGAAGATTGACTGATATTATAGAGTTAAATTACTTTGAAAATTTTAAGGTTGTCTTGTTTAAATGTGACTGGGTTGACATAACCAAAGGTAGATGAGTTAAGAAAGATGACTTAGGTTTCATACTAGTGAACTTTTCACACTTAATACATACTGGTGATCAAGAGAGTGATGAACCTTTTATATTTGCAAACCAAGCACAACAAGTGATATTTGTGAAAGATCTTCATAATCATGAATGGTTTATCCCTAGGCTAATTAGTCCTCGAGACATATATAATATGGGAGAAAAGAAAATCATGCAGTTTGAGCAATTAATGCAAAATGATAATGGTAACTTAACTTTGTTAGAGAAAATTCATCACTTTGAGGATGGGAATAATAATTGGGTAAGAAGTGGGGTTAATGGTAATTGATCATGGACATTCACCAAATCAAACTGATGACAATTCTTAAAAAGTTAGGTAATATTTTTAAAATTCTTATATTTTGCATTCTCATTTTTTTGTATTTTTCTTATTTTTATTTATTAATTTTATATTTTTTTATTTAGAGAAGTGTACCAAGTGACTTGCATTTTTCTGCACATGCTGGTTTGGGGAGTTGTTGGTACATGCATGGATAAGCAGTTGCAACCCTTACTTTGATATATAACTCTTACTTTGATGTTGTTTTGAATTTTGACCTTTGAGTTTGAAGGATCTTTTATGTCTTAAGATTGGTTACTTATTTTGTTCATTATTGTGATAGAGTTATTACCTTACTGTTATTTATGTTGACCTAGGGAGTTTATATGTTATTTTACCTTTTTCTTTTCTCCATCGTGAAATGACATTCATGTTAGTAAGAATTTTGATTTCTCTGATAAAGCTGGTATAATATAACTTGATTCACTTTATCCTTGTCCTACTATTACATGGAAGCTTTGGAAACTCAGGTTAAAATTCTTGGGTTTGATTTTTTGATAATTTTTTTCCTTTTCTGTAATATGTTTTTTGTTTTGTTTTGTTAAATATGAATATTTTATACTTTAAATTCTGTTGACTTTGTAGGATATGGATGCATCAAAGAAAAACTATAAAAAGTCAAATATTGAAGAAAACAGTTTGGAAAATAATTTAGAGTCAAATAAAAAGGAGAAACATAAAAAGAGAAAGACAAGGTATGAAATTAATGGGGAAGCTACAAGGAATTGTGAAGAAGAGGACTATACCAGTAGAAAAAAGAAAAGAAAGAAATTGCACGAAATGAATGCTTTAATGGCAAGCAAAAGACACAAACTTATTGAGAATAATGATCTTGAGAGTGCTGTCTCAAGTACAAATTTAAGAGTGTCCAAAAAGAGTCGTGTCAGATTTGTTGAAAAAGAAAATTTTGCTGATGAAGTGTTGCCTTTTATGGAGCAACTATTAAATGATGAGGATTTGTCTCAAACTCCTAATATTTCTAATAGTATAAATTCTGAGCAAGATGAAGAATTAGGTGATATTATTATTGCTTTAAATATGATATTATTATATTTTCATATTTCTTTTCACTAAATAATTATATGTTTTTGTTAGGTTATCCAGAGACGAAGGGGGTTAGATGACCTACATTGTTGAAAAAAATTTAGAACATACCTCATAAAAAATCAATTAATGTGCAATTTAATAACCGCAACCAAGCTATAAGAAAAGAAGGCAGAAAACTTACTAGGTTTCTTGGTATTCTAGCTAGAACTCCTTCCATAATGCCTTTAAATATAGATGACTGGAGATGTTATGATAAAGAGGAGAAAAATAACTTGCTAAAAATTGTGAGGGTAAGAATTTATTATTCTTAATAGATTCTAATTTAATTTTATTTGATTCATTAAGAAATTGTTTGAACGTTTTGTAGAAGAAGTTTTCTATCCCAATACGTGGTGAGAAATTTGTAAAAAGATCAATTGGGAAGAAATGGAAAGATTATAAATGTGACTTAAAGGGTATGTATTTGGGACAATACAAAACCAAAAATGTTTTATTGAAGAATAGACAGGAACGAATCCCAAGAGATTAATAGATTGGTCTTGTCTCATATTGGTTCTCTGATAAAGCAAAGGTACTTTGAAAGCCTTAACTAACACGTAAATATAAGATAAATATTATTATTGAATCTGATAAGGGTTGTCTTCATTTGTTTTATTAGTATTTTCTTATTTTTAATTCTAATTCTGCCATAACTGCAGCAAATTACTTAGGCCAAAGTAGATTCCATGAACATGCTTGGAGAAATAGAACCTACTATTTTACTGAAACTGTATAGATATAAAAAACAGAAAAATAGAGAAATGATGGCATGTGTGTGTAGTAGTGTATATCTGACATGACACTGGTAGGTGCTAGGTAAAAGTAGGATGTACTACTAAGAGAAGCTTTGAAGTGTTTTCTTCCTAAATAATTTTTTTGTGTGTTATTATGATGAAACGTACCCAAGAAAATAGGATTAATAGGGCAAAGCAAAAAATGCCTCACACGGGAGCATGCAAAAGCATTGCAACATTGATGGATGAACCAGTACTAATGCGTAATTTTATTTCAGATATTTTATAAAATAATGAACTATTTTTTTTCTCTGGAACCATTAGCAATGCAGCACACTTCCTTCATAGACTCAGAAATTCAAAAATTGCAGAGAATATTTCAAAAATTGGAACAATTTTTGACAATTAAAACTACAAAAAACATTGAAAGATCATTCTAAAATTAATCTAATTACCAAATACACAGCTTTAGCTTCAAATATAACTGTAATGTCAGAGTAGAGAGACAGCACAAAAACTTGTTGAAGTAATAAACCTCCCAGTTTGAGACGAGATCTGCGAGGCTGTAGTTGATGTAGAAAGTCATACCTGCTAGCATATGCTACACACATTAACACATTCAACACTTTTTTTAGGGGTTTATATATAATATGCGAACACTAAAAATTTTCTTTTTTTGAACATTTTCACATTTGCACTTCTTTTTTGACTTTGTCATTTTCTTAGGCCAAGGATGAAATCGAACCTTCACGAGTAGATATTTTTCTCAAAATTCATAAAAGGCATAAGGATGGTAGACCATTGGATGAGGAGTCTGTAAAAGCAGTGGTAAAATTTATGAATTTGTATCTTCTTCTTGTTGTGATTGAAAAGTATAAAGAAACTAAATCATGCATCTAGTTCTAAAATAGGAATATACATGTATTCTCCTTTTTAGTTTCACTCAATTGTAACATTTATTTCTTTCTATATAGGAACTAATTGAAGAGAATTTGAATAATGGTGAGCTATCTAATGAAGAATCTAATAATGGTGTTGCTTGCTGATGAGCGGATATTTTATACGCTTTTTGGGGATAATTTCATATAGTTTAGAGTATGTTTTAGTTAGTTTTTAGTCTATTTCTAGTAGTTTTTAGGAAAAATTCATATTTCTGGACTTTACTATGAGTTGTGTGTTTTTCTGTAATTTCAGGTATTTTTCTGGCTGAAATTGAAGGAGCTGAGCAAAAATCTGATTCAGGCTGAAAAAGGACTGCTAATGCTGTTGGATTCTGACCTCCCTGCACTCAAAGTGAATTTTCTGGAGCTACAGAACTCGAAATGGAATGCTTCCAATTGCATTGGAAAGTAGACATCCAGGGCTTTCCAGCAATATATAATAGGGAAAACATTAAATACCCCACCTCAAGGCATCAAAAATTCAAGAAATGAGCAACCCACCAAAGATTCCCCTAAGGACAGTAAGAGCCCAGGGAAAAATAATTCTGGCACTAAAACGCCAGAAAATGGGTGGAAGGATGGCGCTGAACGCCCAAACCATGCCCAAAACTGGCGTTCAGCGCCAGAAACAAGGCAGGATTGGCGTTCAACGCCAGAAATGGGCAAGAATCTGGCGTTGAACGCCCAACAGGGGCACATTTCTGGCATTCAGGCGCCAGGAACAGACAGTGAGCTGGCGTCTAACGTCACTCCAACTTCTGACTCTGGCATTCAATTGCCAGTGAGGGATCAGACACACACAAGTGCTGACAACAACCCCTCTAAAAAGGCTTCTTTAACCACTAAGGTTGAGGAATATAAAGCCAAGATACCTTATCCTCAAAAACTCCGGAAAGAGGAGCAGGATAAGCAATTTGCTGAATCAACTCAAGAGGGAGGATCTCAAACCAGTTGCCAGAGGATGGCTGGACTTCATTGGGCTTTCTCTGTTGCCCACCAGCAACCGTTCTGAAGTCACAGTTAAAAGAGCAGTGATGATTCATTGCATCATGATGGGAAAGGAAGTGGAGGTTCATCAGCTGATTTCAACAGAGCTCTATAAGATTGCTAACAAAAATTCAAGAGAAGCCAGGTTGGCTTATCCAAGCGTGATTTCTCTGCTCTGCAAGGACGCTGGAGTCAAGATAGGAATAACTGAATATATCCTAATTGAAAAGTCAATCACCAAAGCATCAATGGAGAGACAACAAGCACAGGAGGAACATATCAAGAAGAGAGCACAGGAATTCCTCCCAGAGATTCCTCAAGCGGAATATTGGGAATATCTTGAGACGTCTGTCACCAAGATACAGGAAGCTATGGAGCAAATAATAAAACAACAGAAGGAACACAGTCAAATACTAACCCATATGCTTAAAGAACAAGAGGAGCAGGGACGTGACTTAAGGGAACGGAAGCGCCAAAAGTCTTCTGTGATACCAAGCCTCCCAAGGATCAGAGGAACCCCCATACCCCCAGAATAAAGGTTGTTAAATTCCAATTTCTGCTTTAACTCTGTGACAGTGTCCTTATAAAAAGTTTACCTTAGAAGTCATATAATAGTAATTAGTATCTATTTGATTTTATCTCCAATCAAGCTATAGTTTATTTTTCTCATCATCATTAAACATGAATAAAATAGTAGATCTTTTGAATAAGAAGCAATAAAATTTCGAGTTTAAATAAAACAAATTCTAATTGGTTAAATGTGGTGGCAATGCTTTCTGTCTTCTGAATGAATGCTTGAACAGTGCATATGTCTTTTGAATTTGTTGTTTAAGACTGTTAAATATGTTGGCTCTTGAAAGAATAATGAACATGAGACATGTTATTGATAATCTGAAAAATCATAAAAATGATTCTTGAAGCAAGAAAAAGCAGCAAAGAACAAAGCTTGCAAAAAAAAAAAAAAAAAGAAAGCAGAAAAAGCCAATAACCCTTAAAACCAAAAGGCAAGGGCAATTAAAAAGGATCCCAAGGCTTTGAGCATCAGTGGATAGGAGGGCCTAAAGGACTGAAATCCTAGTCTAAGCGGCTAAAGCAAGCTGTCCCTAACCATGTGCTTGTGGCGTGCAGGTGTCAAGTGAAAATTTGAGACTGAGCGGTTAAAGTCAAGGTCCAAAGCAAAAAGAAGAGTGTGCTTAAGAACTCTGGACACCTCTAATTGGGGACTTTAGCAAAGCTGAGTCACAATCTGAAAAGGTTCACCCAGTTATGTGTCTGTGGCATTTATGTATCCGGTAGTAATACTGGAAAACAAAGTGCTTAGGGCCACGGCCAAGACTCATAAAGAAGCTATGTTCAACAATCATCACACTGAACTAAGAGAATCAATAACACTATCCGAATTCTGAGTTCCTATAGATGCCAATCACTCTGAGCTTCAATGGATAAAGTGAGATGCCAAAACTGTTCAGAAGCAAAAAGCTACTAGTCCCGCTCATCTAATTAGAATCTGAGCTTCAATCAAAAACTCTGAGATATTATTGCTTCTCAACCTATTAGTCTTCTATTTTATTTGTCTAGTTGCTTGAGGACAAGCAACAGTTTAAGTTTGTTGTTGTGATGAGCGGATATTTTATACGCTTTTTGGGGATAATTTCATATAGTTTAGAGTATGTTTTAGTTAGTTTTTAGTCTATTTCTAGTAGTTCTTAGGAAAAATTCATATTTCTGGACTTTACTATGAGTTGTGTGTTTTTCTGTAATTTCAGGTATTTTTTTGGCTGAAATTGAAGGAGCTGAGCAAAAATCTGATTCAGGCTGAAAAAGGACTGCTAATGCTGTTGGATTCTGACCTCCCTGCACTCAAAGTGGATTTTCTGGAGCTACAGAACTCGAAATGGCATGCTTCTAATTGCATTGGAAAGTAGACATCCAGGGCTTTCCAGAAATATATAATAGTCCATACTTTACACAAGGATAGATGACGTAAACTGGCGTTCAACGCCAGTCCTCTGCCCAATTCTAGCGTCCAGCGCCAGAAAAGGATCAAAAACTGGAGTTGAACGCCCAAACTGGCACAAAAACTGGCGTTCAACTCCACAAATGGCCTCTGTACGTGGATTGCTTAAAGTCTCAGCCCCAGCACACACCAAGTGGGCCCCAGCACACCAAGTGGGCCCCAGAAGTGGATCTCTGCGTCATCCATCATAGTCCACTCATATTTTGTAACCCTAGGCTACTGGTTTAGTATTTAAACAACTTTTAGAGACTTATTTTGTATCTCATGACATTTCAGATCTAAACTTTGTATTCTATGACGGCATGAGTCTCTAAACCCCATTGTTGGGGGTGAGGAGCTCTGTTGTGTCTCAATGAATTAATGCAAGTATTTCTGTTTTCCATTCAAACACGCTTGTTCCTATCTAAGATGTTCATTCGCGCTTAACTGTGATGAAGGTGATGACCCGTGACATTCATCACCTTCCGCAAACCATGAACGTGTGCCTGACAACCACCTCCGTTCTATATCCGACTGAATGAGTATCTCTTAGATTCCTTAATCAGAATCTCCGTGGTATAAGCTAGAACTAATGGCAGCATTCATGAGAATCCGGAACTTCAAACCAACAATCTCCGTGGGATTCGACCCTTACTCACGTAAGGTATTACTTGGACGACCCAGTGTACTTGCTGGTTAGTGGTACGCGTTGTGAAAAGTGTGATTCACAATTTGTGCACCACTTGCGAAGGAGATGTTTATTCTCAAGTATTAGAAAGTGATAAAAGTGGTTATGTACATCATTTAGGACTTGGTCCAACACCTTCTTTTTTGTGGGATAATAAATCATCTTATGGTAAATTTGCTTCAGATGCTTTAACTAATGAGGTTGCTAAAAATTACAAGAAGAAATAAAGGTGCTAAAGGAAAAATACGAGGAAGAAATGAAGTTGATGAAAGAAAATCAAAATAAAATGTTGGTTGAATTATCTTTTATGAAACAAGTTTTGTATAAGTTTATCTCAACAGGTTCATCTATGACTCAATATTTCAATGAAAATTCTTTTATTCAGGTAATTTTTGAAATTTGAATTTTTTTTCTTGTGAACAATTTTTTTTATTTGACATTATTGTATTTATTAGGTTCCTGATGCTAATAATGGCCATGAATTATCACCATTCAGCACTTGAAATCAAGTTTGAATTCCGATACTAATAGTTATTTTCTTGAAAGATTATATCTTTATTTATTATGTTTGAATCCAGCACTAATTAACTAATATCGTACATAATATTATACCAACTTCTCATTAAGATTACTTTTCTTTTCTTTTTGCTTTCCTTTAATGTATGTTAATAAATCATTATACATGACTTCTCCATCCATTAAATTCTTTTGCTTCGTGTATATGTGTAAAATCTGAACATGCCTATGCAGGGGACTGGTGTTTGAATTGAATTTAAAGTGGCATGTATTGAGGGTATAAATTACTGTATAAGGGCAGTTGTCATTGATTTTTAGGTGGCTTTATTGAAATTGAGAATATGGTTCTAGGCAATGTGCTGATAGTGAATGTGAGCATGGAAAATTGTAAATTGTGACTTGCAACAATTAGCATGAGAGGAATAGTGGGTGGCTTTTATGGTGCTGGATGTTATAGACTTTGGATTTTGTAAAAGTGAGTGGAATTGTGAGTTTTGGCTTAAGCATTAAGATAAGGCCATAGGTTTCCTATATCACTTGAGTTTTTATCAAGTTGTGAAAGTTAGCTTGAACTCTGTTTTATCTAAGGCTGTGTAGATTTATTTAAGTTTACGCCAATATCCTCGTCCCTATTTCTTACTCAAGCTTTTGTCACCATGCATTGGAGCATTAACTGAACTTGAATTTCAATGTGTTATGCAGATGGTGTTATAGGAATTGGCATCACTGCAACTGCTTTGAGACTCATAGTTGGTGGCCTTGCTGCAGCATTGGCCTAGAAGAATTGAGCATATTTTGGCTTCATTTTTTATTTTCTGCAAAACGTGTTCAAAGTCAATGACAAACAAACGTTTATTATGTATTGACAAATACCGCTTTTAACATTCTAGTTTGTCAAAAAGTGTATTTTAATAGAAAGCTTATTTCAAATTTTTCTAGTCAAAATTCAAATGTAAATTATCATTATTATTATTATTATAGAAAAAAATATAGGTTGTTAGTTCTAATAAAGTTAGTATAATTAAAAAAAAGGTCTTAAGATTTTAGCGGCAATAGTAATGGCAACTAAAAATGAATAATATTACAATTTTAAAATTTTTTTAGTGGCCATATAAATTATTGGTAAAATGGATTTTAGTGGCAATAGTAATGGCAACTAGAAGTGAACAATGTTGCAATCTTAGAATTACTTTTAATGGCCATATAAATTGCTAAGAAAATGGCTGTTAAAAGTTATATACTTTTTGCTGCCATTAAAATAGTCTTTATCGGTAAATGTTATAATTGCCGCTAAAATCTTTTAGCGACAAAGCATAAGACGGCTAATGTCTAATTGCCGGTAAATGTATTAGCAGTTATTTTTATTGCCGCTAAAAGTAAAATAAATGGCCGCTAAAAGTAATTTTTCTTATAGTGTATCCCTTAGGAAGAATGGAAACAACCTCAACCTTATTGCTTCTTGAGAAACCCCAGTGCTCTTGACTGTGTCACATATTTCCAAGAAATTGGATATGTGCACATTCGGTTCTTCTTGAGGATTGCAACTGAATTGGTCTTGCTATGTTAATTGAATAAGGAAAGGCTTTAGTTCAAAATTGTTATCCTAAACAGGAGGCCTTACAATGCTACTTCCACAGCTATCAGTAGTGGGTGTGGTGAATTCTCCAAGAGTTCTTCTTGCATTATTTTGTCCTTTGGCCATCTTCTTCTCCACTTTTCTCCTGGCTCTTGCCTCCTTTCTTAATTGGAATAGAGTCAATTCAATTTCAGGATCATATTAAAGAGATTCGTCCAAATTATCACTCCCTTCAACGTCAGAATCGTATTAAAGGGGTTCTTTTGAATTATTATTCCCTTGCATGCACGAAGAAAAAAATAGATCAAAAGCACTTGTGGAAATACAAAACAAAATATTTGATTGAAAGAGCAAAATAAAAAACAAAACACCAAACTTAATTCAAAGTACCGTGCTAAATAAAACAAAACAAAACCAAAAAAATCCTAAAGACAAAAAGAGAAACAGATCACAAATAGAAACCTAATTATTGAAAGGAAACTTAAATAGACCACAAACCCTAATAACAGGAATGTAATTAAACTAGAATGTAAACCAAATAACAGGATCTAATTTAGCAGTTTAGCCCAATGTATGATGTTGATCTTAATTAATCCTCAACAACGGCGCCAAAAACTTGATGAGCAAAAACTAATGCTCATGGATGCCGGCAAGTGCACAAGATCATTCAAATAATACCACGGTGAGTGGATATTGTTCTCATGAGGATTAAAGGACTGAGCATGCAAATATTGAATTAAATTGCTAATTAGATCAATAAAACCTGGAATAGAGAATTATTGTGACTTGTTGAAAACTTAATAGACTTGAATTTGGGGTTGCTTGAGTGCTGAAGACTTTAAGGTAGTGAGTGAATTATGAGAAATCAATGGGAGTGAATGTTTATGATTTTGGAGATGTTCACATTCTAAGCAAAATCAATCCTTGTTAACTGAATTCTAAAGTTGGCAAATCTCTGTTTACGATGAATCTAAGGTAATCAATTTCAGATGTCTCGACTCCTCGATTTCTCTTTAGTTAACCAACCGCTAATGTCTTGGTCAATTGATTAATTAAAGAGGTTAAGTTCAAAATCCAATTCAATCCTTCAATGAGAAAACATAATTTTCAAGAATTGTCGTAATCCAAATTTGTCACGTATTCAAATCTAGGGTAAATAAAAAAATCATGTATTATATCGCACACTTACAAAATTTCCTACTTCTAGTTGATTTAAAAAGTTATGTGAAAGAGTTTTCAAGTACGATTTGAAAAACTATTCTGTCAAATCAATTAACAAACTCAAAACGAGATTAGCACATATGTCGATGCTACTAATCCTTTATTGATGAAGAATGAAATACTCAATCATAAATAGATTAATGCAAAGCTTTAAAATGAAAGAAAACTTAGATTAATAAACCATCAAAATATGAACAAAGCTTCTAACCCTTTGACAAAGGTTTAGTTACTCATGCTGGGTGCAAAAACAAAGATGAAAGTGTTACTAAGGTCGTTAGGTCCTCCCCATTTTGTGAATCCAATTCACTTATTTATACCTAGGGTTCTAAATTCAAAATTCAAACCTAATCTTATCTTAATCAGAATTATTAAGATAATTTTTAATCAATTTAAATCTTAAAAATTCAAAACAAAATTAAATTCAAAACTAATTAATTACAAAATCTTCTCTATTCTTCAATTTGAAATCATATCTTTGAATCTTGGGCCTTGGAGGATGCACTGGGCTAGCCTTTTTGATCAGGCTGTGGCACCCCCAGATTGCACGTGGCACACCTTCTTTTGAATTGAATAAGGGCATGGCACGCCTTGCTCATGCGTGACACACTTGAACTTTGGTTGCTCCAGGGACTTGGCTTGAATCCTTGAATGTGGCACGCCTAGTTTATAATGGTTATGGGGCATGCCACGCTATGCAAAGCGTGGTATGCTCTATTTCTCGAAGGGGACTTGTGCGTACGCATGAAGCATGTGCGTACGCACAACATGAGTTTGTTCCTTAGAGCATGGTACACCCTGCATAGTGTATCATGCTTTTTTGTGCTTAGCAAGACTTCAATTATGGGTGGTCATAGGCATGGCACGCCCTGCATGGCGTGGCAAGCCACCTTTAAATTATGGCGCACAAGACATGTGCGTATGCATGCAACGAGAATTAGGGGCTTATGCGTACGCACAAATGTGTGCATACACATGTCTTGAGAATCACTCTCTAATCAATGTGTATGCTCCTTTGGGTGCGAGTGCACACCTCCTGCTTGTTCAAGTATTTTGTTTTGTTGCTCCTTTGATCATCCTTCCTTTTGATGCTTGATTTTCCTTGCTTTTAACTAAATCTCCTTAAAAACACTTAGCAAAACTGGCCAATTTTTTGCAGGTTTAATTATTGTTAACTGGGTTTTGTGTAGATGTAGTCTGTGCAGCAAACTAAAATGGTTAGACCAAAGGTTCATTAGATTTTTTGTCAGACTGGCGGTCTAGTTCGATTCTAATAACTATGATGCTATTAGGGGTGGCAATAAGTAGGGTAGGATACATTTTGATGCAACCCTAACCCTCCTGTGGGTTAGTTTTTTTATATAAACTCAACCCTATCTTACCCGTGGGTCACAATTAAAAATAAATAACCGGGAGTAGAATCTCGGGTCATTTCCCAAAGAGTTGACACAATGATGTAAATTAGAGGTCAGGATTTTTCTGAATATTTTTTATGTTGATAACGGAAAAATAAATAACCAGAAATTAAAGCAATGAATAATAACAAGAGGTGTTATGTATTTAATAAAAAGGTCTTGGCTAGAAGTGAAAATTGGAGTTCCTATCTTTATTGATTTTCCCAAGTATAATAGTAAGAGTTTATTTCTCCTACTTAGTTTTCCTATAACTAATGAAAGAAAGTCAAGTGGATGGCACTAACTCTGATTCACAAATCCTAATCACTTCCTGAGGAAGGACTAGAGTTAGTGAAAACTGAGTTAGCCAGCAATTCCTATTACCAAATTAATGCTTGAGTATTCCAAGTCAAGGGTTTCCAATTAATCAATTCCAAAGCCAATTTGGAATATCTACTCCATTGACATGAATTCCATTTTCATAGACATGTAAAAGGAGTAAATAAAAGACATGGTAATTATAATAAATTAATAAAATTAAAATTGGCACTGATAATTAATTAAAAGGGACTAAACAAGCAATAGAATTAAATATAAAACTACTTCACTGCATTAATAGAATTCAAAAATAACAATATCCAAATATGAACACAAGGCAATTAAAGGAAAAAGAGTAATTGAGTTATTGGAAAAGCAAAGTATAGAGATGATGACTTCAATGGAAGATAGTAACAGCTCTCTCAATAACCAATCTAAAGCAAAAGAAACTAAGAATGATAAGAACCCTAGGAGAAGTAGTGTTTCTCTCTAGAATTCAAAACTAAAACTAAAACTAAAAGTGAAAAATGAAGTATGTTCAGTCTCAGCTACACCTCTGCCTCTAGTCTGCATTTTCAGGCTTGAAACTAGGCCAAAAATAGCCCAGAAATCGCCCCCAACGACTTCTGATATCTACAGCACGTGACGCTCTATCACACGTACGCGTCGGCCATGCGTACACGTCGTTGGATTTCTGCGCAGGTCACGCGTACGCGTCACTGAAAAAGCTCCAAATCACGCGCACGCGTCAGCCATGCGTGCGCCTCGCTCCTCGCTTCTTAGCTCTTTAGTTTCTTATGTTCCTTCCACTTTAACATGCTTCATATTCATCCTTTAAGCTATTCATATCCTGTAAACCTAAAAATACTTAACAAACACATCACGGCGTCGAATGGTAATAAAGGAGAATTAAAAATTAACAATTTTAATGCCTAGGACGCAGGTTTTCAATCATAACATAAAATTAGCAAGTGAAAAACATGGAATTTACATGAATAAGCATATGAATGATTGATAAAATCCACTCAAATTAGTACAAGATAAACCATAAAATAGTGGTTTATCAATCTCCCCACACTTAAACATTAGCATGTCCTCATGCTAAGTTTAAGGAGACCAAAAGAATGAAGGGAGAAAGGTGAGACTCATGCAATACAACCTATCTATATGAATGTAACTACATGCTAAAATGATTCTTCCTACTTGGTTAAAAGTAAACAAATTCCCCAAGACAAACATAAATTGGATTCCACTAATTTAAATCACACAATAAGGTACAAGTAAACTTGCAAGAAGAAAGCTCACGAAAGCCAGAAACATAGAATCGAGCATCGAACCCTCACTGGAAGTGTATACACTCTAATTACTCAAGTGTTTATGGGTCGATTCTCTCGGTTCTCTACTAATCTTGCTTTCTAAGGCTTGCTTTTCTTCTACCAACCAACACAATCTAATGCACAAATACACATAACAAGAGGTCTTTTCAAGGGTTGTAATAGGGTTAGGGTCAAGGTAGGAATGTATTTGGTTAAGTGGAATAAAATCCGAATGCTTGATTAACCTAAACTGCCCACCTAACTCAAGACATTCTATGTTATCACAATGTAAAGCCTAGCCATCCATTAACTATTTTTCCACAAATTCATGCACCTTGATATCTTTTAAGTACAAGTCATATGCATTAGTTCACTTATTAGCCTTAGGGTATTTTGTCCCCTCTTTCTTTATTTGCTCTTTTCTTTTTTTTTTTTCTTTTCATTGTTCATACTTTTTTTTTCAGTGAGTTAATGCATATGATTAATGTGCTAGATGCATGAACAAGTGCTCAAACTATTTTCACATTTCCATATAAGAATATAAAATATCCAATTTTCTAAACATGTATTCCCCAATTTAATTTCCCCACACTTAATTCATGTACACCTCACTATTTAAGCTAATCAAGGATTCAAATTAGGGACATTTATTATTTTCCTCTTAGAGTCAATGACATGCTAATATAAAGAATAAATGGGGTAAAATAGGCTCAACATGGGGTTGAAAAAGGGTAATGATAAGGTAAGGCCATATGGATATGTGAGCTAAATGAAATAAGGCCTCAATCATATAAGTGTATGCATACATCAAACCATGGAAATATAGAATTAATCAAGATATAGATCAAAATTTTAGAGAGAACAACACACACCAAAATAAAACATTGGTTGATAAAATACAACCAATCAAATAGGTTCAAAACTCACTGGTTTTGTGTGTTCGAGCTCTAAAACCATGTTCCAAATTAAATATCTTCAAACAAGTTTAACAAAAATTTTAATTCAAATTAGTGAAATACTATAAAATAGTGTCTTGAAAAAGAATTTATCATTTCAACCAAGTAGTACCTGATGACAAGTCATCTTAGCCTAGTTTCACTAGCCTTTTTCTTTTGTTTTCGATTGATTTATGCACTTTCTTGAGCCATAAGCAAGCCAATTAGGTAGATTTCCATGTTTCCTTTGATTCAATCAACCATGTATGAATTAATACAATTTCATGAGATTTTATGCTATAATTGTCATATATTATGAAAGAATAACAAACTCATGATTTTGAGCATAGCTTTGATGTGTTTGGTTGATTGATGATAGGTGAAAAGAGTTTTGAAGAAGGTTGAAGGAAGAAGGAATGGCTAGGAGCAAGAGAGAACAAAAAGCTTGAGCAAAAGCTTGCCTCAAACTTTAGCTCAAACTTTTAAAAGAGTTGAAAACACTCCAGAGGAAAAAAGCTTGAGCAAAAGTTTGCCTCAAACTTTAGCTCCCTCAAACTTTTAAAAGAGTTGAAAACACTCCAGAGGAAAAAAGCTTGAGCCGACGTTTGCCTCAAACTTTTTGGCAAACGTTGGCATCACAAAATCAATACCCTGGAGGAAAAAGCTTGCGCCAACGTTTGAGGTCAAACTTTTGCTCAAACGTTGGCGCCACTCTTGCACACCCTGGAGGAAAAAGCTTGCGCCAACGTTTGAGGTCAAACTTTTGCTCAAACGTTGGCGCCACTCTTGCACACCCTGGAGGAAAAAGCATGCGCCAACGTTTGAGGTCAAACTTTTGCTCAAACGTTGGCGCCACTCTTGCACACCCTGGAGGAGAAAAGCTTGCGCCAACGTCTGCCTCAAGCTTTTTGGCAAACGTTGGCGCCACACACAATTACAAGGGGGCCAACGTTTGAGCAAAAGTTTGACCTCAAACTTTGGCTCAAACGTTGTTGGTAGCAGCAAAGTGAAGCCATCTGGTATAAAAAGTTTGAGTAAAAGTTTGCCTCAAACTTTTACTCAAACTTTTACTCAAGCTTTTATGTTTTTCAACCCGGTTCATAATGGATCTTTCTCCAACTCCAAGAGCAATCAACCAAGGCCTTTATCAACCCAATTCCATCAAGAACAAAGGCCCAATTCAAGGCTTGAAGACCATTTGAAGAAAGTGTATAAATAGCTTAGGATTTAAGTTTTAGAGGAGAGTTTTTTTCCTTTTAGAATTTTCCTTTTTTGTTTTGCTGAGAGCTTTTTGGGTTTTAGAATTATTTTGAATTTCCGAGTTTCGGAGAGGAGAATTGAATTCTCTTCTTCTTAGTTTTCTTGTTTTCAATTTCAATTACATTTGTCTTGGATCTTGGGTTGAAGAATTGAGGAAATTCTGTCTCAATCTCACCTTGAGATTTCTCTGTCTCATTTTACTGCAACTTTTGGAAATTGAATTTGGTTTTGCTTCTCCTACTGCTTGATCTTTAAATTCTCTTGCAATTGATTTCTAAATTGGATCTAGGAAGGCATTGAGATCTAGACTTGGTTATATAGTCTCTTGGGTCCTGAGATCTGAAATTCCCTTTTTATTTCTCTGTTGAATGCTTCTTCAAGCAATTTACATTTTCTGTTTGAGATCTACTGCAATTAAATCCATCTTTTACTTCCCTGCTTGTTGCAATTTTACTTTTCCTTGTTTAAATTCTGCAAATCCACTTCCCAATTCCCTTTACAATTCAAGCCATTTACATTAATTGCACTTTAAGATTTTGCAATTTACATTTCTTGCGTTCTAAGTTTCTGCAATTTACATTACTTGTTCTTTAAGATTCAGCTTATTTACTTTCTTTGCTCTTTAATTTTCTGCAATTGTCCTTCTCCCTTTTAATTTCATGCAATCCAGCTTCTGTCGAATACAAACCACTCAAATCAACTCTTGATTCGCTTGACTAAATCAACCACTAAACTAAAATTGCTCAATCCTTCAATCCCTGTGGGATCGACCTCACTCCCGTGAGTT
>NC_029790.2:96499794-96520554 GCF_000816755.2 Arachis ipaensis
GACTAAGAAGTAACAGTAGAGAACCACAAAGTAGTAAGAGAGATAATTCTAGAGGTCTAATCACTAGGAAACTCTCAGAACACTCTAACCAACCAACACCCCACAACCCCCAACCTTCCCACCCATCACACCACCATACATCACTAACAACAACCATATAGAGCAGGAAGAAATAAGGAAAAATCAAGAGATGATAAGCAGGAACCAAGAGGCTTCACTCAGAAGAGTTGAAAGGCAAATGGAACAACTGGTTCAAAACCTTACTGAATTGGGCGAGAGAGAGGCAAATATATCCCTAAGAGCCACTGAAGATGACCCAAAGAACAGTGAAAAAGCTGCTGGGTTGAAAGGGAAAGCAGTTATGGAAAAAAATGAGAAGGCTACGGGAAAAGAAACAATCATCAAGGAAAAGCCCAAGGTGAGAGGGGGAAACCAAAGGCAACAAAAGCCTCAACTTCCATGATCAGAGGATGAAGGATGTCAAGCTAATGACAATAAAAGAGCGCTTGTTGGGAGGCAACCCAACCTGAGGTAGTTTTCTTTCCATAGTTATTTTAATAAAAAGGTTAATTAACTTCATCTATATTGCAAGAAGCTAAGTTTGGTGTTACACACCAAAACAATATAAAGGAGAATGAAGGATTCTAAGTTTGGTGTTCCACCAAAATCTCATCATAAAACGTATTCTCACTTTCTGCATAATGCTAGCTTCAAGCATTTAGATAAACTAGTTAATTATTTTGCTGTTTCCTAGTTTTCAATATTACTACTTTTAGCAAAGAAAAAGAGTTTCACATCTGGTTAGTTTGATGAACAAGAACCATTGGCAGGGTACTAAGTTTGGTGTTCCCACACCAAAGTAAGTACAAAGGCCCACAAATAAATCATGCATGCTAACCATTTTTCTAAGTGCTTGGGGAATAAGCAACTTTCAATATCACTGCAGAATACCATACAAACTTTTGGGAAGATTTAGCATCATCAATCAAAGAGATGAAAGAGGAATGTGAAGACCAGCAATGATGATGAGGAAGAGTACAGCAAGTAGACTCCAAAAGGTTGTATTATTCATTATCAGATGTTGCTGTGATTGAAAGTTATATTATACCCCTACCTGTCCTTCTGTCTAATATAGTTTTTCTGCAATTCAATAAGCAAGATGCTTGATCATTTACAACACTATCTCCAAAACTTGTTTGCACTCAATAATTCAAAAAAAAATGCATCACATGAAAGTTCTTTGAAAAGAAGGGTTGAGGAATTAAACAATTTTGAGGCAAGCAAAAGATTAGGAGAAGTGGTGGTTCTGGTTGTGTGATTATGCATTGAGGTTGCATGCTTATGAAAACTTGCATGGGAGCTCATAGGCAGGACATGAAGTTCAAAGAAGTATTGTGGAGATTCTCAAAAATTTATTGATCCGAGAAGCAGAAAACAAAACAAAAGAAAATAAAGAAAATACAAAAATAAAAAGAACATGGCCCAAGGCTCTGAGCATCAATTACTAGGCAGAAAAGAAGAAAGAAACAAGAACTCAAAGAGTTGTTATCCTAGTAAATGCTTGTGGTTGAATTGTGTCAAAGAAAGAGGCTTGAGCAAGTAAATCCTTGGGGTGCTTTAACACCTAATACCTTAAAACCAACTGGTTTAGGAGTATTGATTGAAAGTTTATCTAAAAAGCCGCTTTGAGACATGACACTTAGAGTCAAGGCCAAAGCACAGAAACTATTAGTTGCTTCAAGGTGATTACCTATAGAGAGATCTCCATGATATCATTTGGATGAAAGTCCTAAGACCTAAGACTTCCAATATGTAAGGACTAGTAAGCACTGAGGCCCTTGCACGAGCATATGATTTAGAGTTCACCCCACTGACACTTAATCACTTCACTCACAGGACCTTACAAGTTATTCTTCAATCCGTCTTAATTAAAAGAACCTTTGAGCATAAATCCTTTTCTTGCTTGGGGACAAGCAAGCTTTAAGTTTGGTGTTGTGATGACAAGTCATCTTAGCCTAGTTTCACTAGCCTTTTTCTTTTGTTTTCGATTGATTTATGCACTTTCTTGAGCCATAAGGAAGCCAATTAGGTAGATTTCCATGTTTCCTTTGATTCAATCAACCATGTATGAATTAATGCAATTTCATGAGATTTTATGCTATAATTGTCATATATTATGAAAGAATAACAAACTCATGATTTTGAGCATAGCTTTGATGTGTTTGGTTGATTGATGATAGGTGAAAAGAGTTTTGAAGAAGGTTGAAGGAAGAAGGAATGGCTAGGAGCAAGAGAGAACAAAAAGCTTGAGCAAAAGTTTGCCTCAAACTTTAGCTCAAACTTTTGGGAGAAAAGCTTGAGCCAACGTTTGCCTCAAACTTTTTGGCAAACGTTGGCATCACAAAATCAATACCCTGGAGGAAAAAGCTTGCACCAACGTTTGAGGTCAAACTTTTGCTCAAACGTTGGCACCACTCTTGCACACCCTGGAGGAAAAAGCTTGCGCCAATGTTTGAGGTCAAACTTTTGCTCAAACGTTGGCGCCACTCTTGCACACCCTGGAGGAGAAAAGCTTGCGCCAACGTCTGCCTCAAACTTTTTGGCAAACGTTGGCGCCACACACATTTACAAGGGGGCCAACGTTTGAGCAAAAGTTTGACCTCAAACTTTGGCTCAAAAGTTGGTAGCAGCAAAGTGAAGCCATCTGGTATAAAAAGTTTGAGTAAAAGTTTGCCTCAAACTTTTACTCAAACTTTTACTCAAGCTTTTATGTTTTTCAACCCGGTTCACAATGGATCTTTCTCCAACTCCAAGAGCAATCAACCAAGGCCTTTATCAACCCAATTCCATCAAGAACAAAAGCCCAATTCAAGGCTTGAAGACCATTTGAAGAAAGTGTATAAATAGCTTAGGATTTAAGTTTTAGAGGAGAGTTTTTTTCCTTTTAGAATTTTCCTTTTTTGTTTTGCTGAGAGCTTTTTGGGTTTTGGAATTATTTTGAATTTCTGAGTTTCGGAGAGGAGAATTGAATTCTCTTCTTCTTAGTTTTCTTGTTTTCAATTTCAATTACATTTGTCTTGGATCTTGGGTTGAAGAATTGAGGAAATTCTGTCTCAATCTCACCTTGAGATCTCTCTGTCTCATTTTACTGCAACTTTTGGAAATTGAATTTGGTTTTGCTTCTCCTACTGCTTGATCTTTAAATTCTCTTGCAATTGATTTCTAAATTGGATCTAGGAAGGCATTGAGATCTAGACTTGGTTATCTAGTCTCTTGGGTCCTGAGATCTGAAATTCCCTTTTTATTTCTCTGTTGAATGCTTCTTCAAGCAATTTACATTTTCTGTTTGAGATCTACTGCAATTAAATCCATCTTTTACTTCCCTGCTTGTTGCAATTTTACTTTTCCTTGTTTAAATTCTGTAAATCCACTTCCCAATTCCCTTTACAATTCGAGCCATTTACATTTCTTGTACTTTAAGATTTTGCAATTTACATTTCTTGCGTTCTAAGTTTCTGCCATTTAATTTCTTGTTCTTTAAGATTCAGCACATTTACCTTCTCTGCTCTTTAATTTACTGCAATTGTCCCTCTCCCTTTTAATTTCATGCAATTTAGCTTCTGTCGAATACAAACCACTCAAATCAACTCTTGATTCGCTTGACTAAATCAACCACTAAACTAAAATTGCTCAATCCTTCAATCCCTGTGGGATCGACCTCACTCCCGTGAGTTTTTATTACTTGATGCGACCCGGTGCACTTGCCGGTTAGATTCATGTGTTTGGAATTTGTTTTTCGAAAATACACATCAGTACCTAAATGCAAGCAACTACTACTCATGCAAGTTATTCTATCTAACAAAAGAAAAGTAAAATATTGGTGTTGAGAGAGAGATGTTACCTTCGGAAGTTAGTAACCGACTTTCCCACACTTAAAGCTTGGCACGGTCCTCCGTGCCATTAGTGATGAGCAAAGTGGGGTTGGGATCATCACCTTCGCTGTCCGGCTCGTCATGGCTCTCCATGCTGTCATGTGAAGTGGAGTCCGGGGTATCGGTCTCTTTCAGAGGTGGGTGAGTACTGACAATGAGCTCCTTCAAGTAGTTGTAACGGCGCCTGTTGCGGCATTCTGTTTGCTCAATCCGTCGGCCTTACCGGTCTAACCTCTCAAGGATCTCAAGTAGCAACTGATTGGAGGGTGGTGGTGGAGGGGAAGATGAAGGGGCGTCGAAGGACGGGTCTTCATTCCGGCTCACAAAAGGTGCTGGAGGTCTGATATACTTCCCGTTCGGGACAAATTCATCAGCACTAGGAATTATGGCCCTTGTATCCCCAGCCCGATAGGAGACTCCAGCTGCAGATACCAAGTCTGTAACTAATGCAGGAAAAGGTAGGTTGCTCGCGATCTACACTTGGCCCACAGCATGTCGGATGAGTCGTGGCAAGTTGAGAAGTCGCTCTGTGAGAATGCACCAGATGAGAACGACCATGTCAATAGTAAAAGTGGACTCGTGAGTGCTTAAAAAGATATAGTGGGACATGATCTGTGCCCACACATGAGCATCCAAGGTGAGTGCTTGGGCAGAGATGCCCTTGGGTCGAGTCCGGTGTTGGCCATAGATCCAGTTGCTGTCAGGTTAGGCGATGACTCCAAGGACGATGTTCCAGTCAAACTGGTATGTCTGGCGCTCAAGTTGGGCCTCTTGATAGGCATCCAACCCCTCCAGACTAGGTAAGAGATTAAGTACTCTCTGAATGACACCTTCGGAGACAAGGACTTACTTTTGGCGAACATAGACAGACTGCAATGTAGGCGAGTGATAGTTGGAGTAGAATTCAACTACCTAAGAGAGATTGGCTTCTCGCGGCTGCCTCCTTAAGAATCCTCACCGTCTCCATTCAATGCGGGGCACCATAAAATCAATGAAATATGCTAGAAGAATGAGGAGGTGCTCATTATGGTAGTTTCTCTCTGCTAAGACGGGGAACATCCACTCACAGTAACGGTTAGTGAACCGTGCGGAGTCCTGTGCGGGAAATGCCTTTTCCGCTTCATCCACTTGAATGGTCATCTTCACCCGTTTAGTAGGTGGCTTCACTTTTGTGGATGGTTTGTGCCTTAGCCGGTGCGCTTTTAGTTCCTCTCCTCGCCGGTGTCTTGTCAGAAGCCTTCTCTTTTCCTCTCTTGGTGGCCATCCTTGAAAAGGAAGAAAGAAAAGGAATGTCAAATTGAAATAGCTAAAAACCAGAGGGAAAAAAGTCCAAGTGATAATGAATGCCAAAGAAAAAGATAGTGTCTTAAAAACATGGTAGCTACAACATGCAAGTAAGACATAAAGTAAAATCATGAAGGCATATGAAAACAACTAGATGCAAGAGGGATAAAAGCATGCAAGTAACAAGCATGAGAAGAATAGCTCAAGCATCAATAGCAACATGAGTAGTCACATGCAACAAAATAATGAGCACTTTTATGATGACAATTAATGAATAATAAACTCAATACATATGGATTGCAAGGGTTGTGAAAAAGGGGATTTTAGGTACAAGAATAAAATCGAAAATAAATTAAAATACCATAAAAGCTTTTTCACAAATACTTGGTGTGCAAATTAAAATAGGGAGTAAAGTAATCAATCCAAGTGTATAAAATACCTAAAATAAGATGACAATTATCAAAGCACACCTCCTAACACAAACAAGCTAAAATATAGCAAAGTAATCACCCAAATAAAGCTCCAACACCAATATAAAAATGCAAGACAAAAGAATGAAAAATAAATTACAAATGACAAAGCTAATAAGTAATTAAAAATAAATAAAATAGTCAAGTGCAAAAACAAAAAGAAGAATTAAAGAGAAGAAGAGAGGAAGAAAAGAAACATTAAAAAGAAGATGAAAATAGGGAGGTAATTGGAAGTAAGAGTGAGAGAAGAGGGGTAGGAAGAGAAGAAGAAAAGGAAAGGAAATTGTGGCTGCCGGAGTTGGTGGTCTCTGGAGGTAATCCAGCGGTGGTGGTGAGAGAAGGGAAGAAGAAAGAAGGAAGAAGTAGAAAGAATGATGGAAGAGTGAAGAAGAATTAGGATTAGAGAAAGAAGAGAAGAATGAAAGAAAGAGAATCTGGGCGGCGCGCTGAGTTTAGTGACACGGCGCTTATGACGCGCACGCGTAGCCCACGCGTACGCGTGGGTGAGCAAAAAATCAAGTGACGCGTAAGCGTCAATCACGCGTACGCATGATAAGTCATCGTTCCAGACGCACGGTTCCAGCATCATGCCCCCAACTCTCTATTCAAATCACCAATTTACGCCGATTTTCATACCACGCATACGCGTCGCTGACGTACATGCATGGATTGACAAAATTGCAGGTGACGCGTACGCATGGGTCACGCGTATGCGTGGGATGGCTTGTGCGCCAGGCACCCCTCCCGCACGTTTCCAGCGTAACTCTCTGTTTATTTTTAATAGAGAGCAAACCTCCATATGATGCATGCGCGTCATATGCACTCTTTATATATATATATATATATATATAAGGAAAAGTAAAGGTAAACATACAGAATTGGAAATTAACACTGACATAAATAAAATAAAACTAATAAAAAGGAAGATCATACTATGGTAGGTTGCCTCTCACCTAGCACTTTTCTTTAACGTCCTTAAGTTGGATGGTCCATAAGCTCAGTCCTCTTCCCTGGCTGGATCCTTCAAGAGGAAGATCTCTAGCACCTTATTGTTCTTCATCTTCACATCTTGATACAACTTTAAACGTTGGCCATTGACTTTGAAAAAAGTGGGGCTTGAGGGGTGACTTAGGTGGACAACTCCGTACGGTTCCACCTTTTCCACCATGTACAGTCCGTCCCACCTTGACCTTAGCTTGCCTGGCATTAACCTCAACCTTGAGTTGTAGAGAAGGACTTGATCTCCAGCTCTAAATTCTCTTCTCTTGATGTTCTTGTCATACACATCCTTCACCTTTTCTTTGTAGAGCCTTGAGTTCTCATACGCTTCTAGTCGAAGGCACTCCAATTCCTCTAGTTGTAGCTTTCTTTCAATCCCGGATCCTCCCAATCCTGAGTTGCATTCCTTCACAACCCAAAAAGCTTTGTGTTCCACCTCTACCGGAAGGTGACAAGCCTTTTCGTAGACTAGGCGGAACGGACTCATGCCGATGGGTGTCTTATATGCAGTCCGATAAGCCCAGAGCACATCTGCGAGTCTAGTACTCCAATCCCTCTTATGAGGCTTCACAATCTTCTCTAGTATGCGTTTGATCTCCCTATTGGACACCTCGTCTTGTCCATTAGTTTGGGGATGGTAAGCTGTCGCCACCTTGTGAATGATTCCATGTTTCCTCAGTAAACCTGTCATTCTTCTGTTATAAAAATGAGAGCCTTGATCACTCACGATTTCTCATGGTGATCCAAAGCGACAAATAATATTATTCCTAACAAAAAAAATAACAACATTAGCATCATCAGTACGGGTAGGAATTGCTTCCACCTATTTAGAAACATAATCAACAGCTAACAAGATGTATAAGAAACCATTCGAGTTTGGAAATGGACCCATGAGGTCAATACCCCAAACATAAAAAATTTCACAAAACAACATTAATTGTTGGGGCATCTCATCCCTCTTGAATATGTTTCCAAACCTTTGGCATTGGTGGCAAGAGTCACAGAAAATATTAGCATCCTTAAAAAGTGTGGGCCACCAAAATCCGTAGTCTAAAATTTTTCTTGCAGTCCTTTGAGGACCAAAATGTCCACCACTCTCAGAAGAGTGGCAAGCCTTTAATATAGAATGGATTTCGGATTGTGGCACACACCTTCTAATTATTTGGTCAACACCACATCTCCACAAATATGGGTCATCCCATATATAATACTTGGACTCGTTTTTAAGCTTGTCCTTTTGATGCTTAGTAAAATTAGGAGGAAAGGTACGACTAACCAAATAATTAGCTATGGGTGCATACCAAGGAACCACCTAAGATATTGCTTGCAAGTTATCAAGTGGAAATGCATCATTGATAGGAGTGGAGTCATTTTCAATGTGTTCCAGGCGACTTAAGTGGTCCGCCACTAAATTTTGGGAACCACTCCTATCTTTGATCTCTAAATCAAATTCTTGCAACAACAATATCCAACGGATTAACCTTGGTTTTAAATCTTTCTTAGCTAACAAATACTTCAAAGCTGCATGGTCTAAACATACTACCACCTTAGTTCCTAATAAATAAGCTAAAAATTTATCCAAAGCAAAAACAATAGCTAAAAGTTCTTTTTCACTGGTAGTATAATTAGACTGGGCAACATCTAAAGTTTTTGAAGCATAAGCAATAATGTATGGGTCCTTAGCTTCGCGTTGAGCCAGCGCCGCTCTTATCGCATAGTTGGATGCATCACACATGATCTCGAACGGCCTACTCCAGTCAAGCCTCCTACAATAGGAGCTTAGGTCAAGGCAATCTTTAGCTTGTCGAATGCTTCCATGCAGTCCTCACTCAAGTCGAACTTCACGTCCTTCTACAGCAGATGGGACAAAGGTAGTGCAACCTTACTGAAGTCCTTGATAAAACGCTGGTAGAAACCTGCATGACCAAGAAAACAACGGACGTCCCTCATGGAGGAGGGGTAAGGTAAACCAGAAATAGCATCTACCTTTGCAGGATCAACAGATATACCAGTATTAAAAACAACATGGCCTAGAACAATACCTTGTTTCACCATAAAATGACATTTTTCAAAATTAAGCACAAGGTTTAAACTAGTACATCTTTCTAATACTCTAGCAAGACTATCCAAACAAAGGTCAAAAGAATCACCATAGACACTAAAGTCATCCATAAAAACTTCCATACAGTGCTCAAGAAGATCTGAGAAGATACTCAACAAACACCTTTGAAACGTAGCCGGTGCATTACATAAGCCAAAAGGCATTCTCTTATATGCATACGTTCCAAAGGGGCATGTAAAAGTTGTTTTCTCCTGATCTTCTGGAGCAATATGGATCTAAAAATAACCAGTATAACCATCTAGAAAACAATAGTACGATTTACTTGACAAGCGATCAAGCATTTGATCGATGAAAGGTAATGGGTAGTGATCCTTGCGAGTGGCTTGGTTCAAGCGCCTGTAGTCAATACACGCTCTCCAGGAATTCTACACCATTGTAGTTTCCCATTCTCATTCTTCACTGTTGTGACGCTAGACTTCTTTGGAATCACTTGTACTAGACTAACCCATTCATTATCCGAGATTGGATAGATGATGTCAGCTTCAAGCAGTCGGGTCACTTCCTTATTCACAACCTCCAGAATGGTGAGGTTCAAGTGCCTTTGAGGTTGACGGATAAGCCTTGCTCCCTCCTCTAAAAAAATTCGGTGCTCACAGACTTGAGGGCTTATAACTACTATGTCTGCCAAACTCCACCCAATAGCTTTCTTATTTCTTCTCAGCACACTAAGCAGACGCTCCTCTTGTTAGGAAGTAAGTTCATTTGCAATGATAAATGGGAGCTGTTGATTATCTTCAGGATAAGCATACTTTAAGTGAGGTGGACGGGGCTTCAACTCCATTCTCATCTAATGGCTTGGTACTTGATCATCCAGAACCACTGGTGGTGGCAAGGTGTCTTCAGTATACTCAGAGGACTTTCCCACACTTGCACCTTGCACCATGGGCGTATCATCCATTGCCTCTTGGTGAACTTCAGCCACAGTCTCATCAATAATGTCACACTGAAAGATAGAGTGGTCCTCCAGTGGGTGCTTCATAGCTTCATCAAGGTTGAAGCTCACTGCTCTTCCATCAATCTCAAATGAATATGTACCCGAGAAGGCATCCAACTTAAACAGCAAAGTCTTCAAAAATGACCTTCCAAGCAAGATGGATGAAGGTCTTCCTGAGTCGTTAGGGGGCATCTCTAAAATATAGAAGTCAATAGGGAAAGTCAACCCCTTAATGCTCACCAAGACGTCTTCCGCAATGCCAACCACTGAAATTATGCTCTTATCTGCCAAAATAAAATGCGATGCCGACCTTTTCAAGGGTGGAAGCCTTAAGGCATCATATATAGACAATGGCATAATACTAACACATGCACCTAAATCACACATGCAGTCAACAAACTGTACACCCCCTATAGTGCAAGTAACCATACATGGACCGGGATCACTACATTTCTTCGGTATAGCACCCATTAAAGCAAAAATAGAGCTACCCAAAGGAATAGTTTCTAAATCATTAATCTTTTTCTTATTCATGCACAAATCCTTTAGAAACTTAGCATATTTAGGCACTTGGCGAATAGCATCAAAAAGGGGAATAGTTACCTCAACCTTTTTTAAGATCTCCACCATCTTGGGATCTAGCTCCACTTACATTTTTGTCCTCCTAGCAAGGTGTGGAAAAGGAATGGGAATGGCTTCTCTCACAGCATCATCTTCCCTTGGATACTCCATTCCTTGGTTGAGCAACTTCTTCTTCAACTGCATCTTGTACTTCATCCTCTTCTTCAATATCTTCTACCTCAACAACATCTTTAACTTAAATATCTTCTCTTGAGCTTGGCTTCTCAGGACTCCTCTCTTGCAATGTAGTGCCGGACCTCAAGGTAATGACATTGATTCCACCCTTGGAGTTGGGTAAAGGTTGAGAGGGAAGTACATAAGAGCTTGAAGCTTGATTGTTGGAGGTAGGAGGTGGGTCCATATGGGATATAAGAGCTTATAGAGTGGAGGTAAGACTGGTGAGCCTAGAGGTAAGTAAATTTTGAAGCTCTTTTTGTCTTTGAAGGATAGAACAGAGTGTTTCATCTTGGTTGGAGGAAGGAGGAGGGTAGGTAATTTGAGGGGCTTGTGGTTGGTTGAATTGAGGTGCTTGGGCTTGCCTTTGGTGAGGTGGTTGGTATCTCTGGCCTTGGTTTTACTGTTGGTATGGAGAGTTTTTTTGATACCGGTTATGTTGATAGTTGTTGTTCCACCTTTGATTTTCACTATTCTCTCTGCCTCCTTGGTTGTAGTTGTCTCTCTATCCTTGGTTGGGATTGTCTTGCCAACCTTAATTGTAGTTACCACCTTGATTATAATTACTGCCTTGTTGATAGTACCCTTGATTCGGACGGTTGTAATAAGCATTAGTAGCCGCCAAGGTGTTGTCTTCTTGGAGTTGTGGATATTTATCAATGTAGTGAGAGTAGCAGCACAAATTCCACACACTCTTTGAGGGACTAACTGTTGACATTGTTGCTGTGGAGGAAGTGGAGGTTGTTGTTGATTGAGCTGGAGCTGCTTGAGTATATTGGTCATCTCTCCAAAAGTTTTGGTGAGAGCAACGGTCTCACTACTAGAGGAAACTTCTATAATCTCCTTGGGATGATTATTCCTTTGCGTTTCATTTCGGGTAGACTCAACTAGATCCGTGATCAGTTGCCACGCTTTTGTCGCCGTCTTGTACTTCGTCAGAAAGCCATTACTCGCAGCATCTAAGAGGGTCTTGTCTCCAGGCTTCATGCCTTGGCTAAAGTAGCTAATCAACACCAACTGGTCAATCATGTGATGGGGACACGAGTTAAGGAGATTCCTAAAGCATTTTCAGTACTCATAGAGAGTCTCTGATTCACCTTGAATGATGCAGGAAATTTCCTTCCTCAATCTATCTGTTACTTCTGCTGGAAAGTACTTGTCCAAGAATTCCCTTCGAAGTAAATCCCAGTTAGTGACAACAGCTTCTAGTTGAGTGTAGAACCACTCCTTTGCCTTTTCCTCAAGAGAAAATGGGAAGGCATATAACCACATAGCAGTCTCATCCATACCATGCCGCCTAGTAGTTGAGCAAGCTGTCTGAAAATCTCTGAGGTGTTTGATAGGCTCTTGAGTAGGTAAACCATGGAACTTAGGAAGTAGATTGATCAAAGTGGTCTTCAATTCAAAATCAACAGTCAAATTCGGATGACGCGCTTGATATGGCTGCATTGTAAAATACGGAGCTCCTGCTTCCTTAAAAGTAATTCTTCTAGGAGCTGCCATAGTATCTGCACTTAAATCAACAAAAGAGGCGTCAATAGAATTAGCAGGAAAAGAGTTAGTTTCTTCCTCAAATGACGCTTCAAACTCAACCTCTGATAAGACTGGTGAATTGGGTGCAACCCTTTCACCACCCTCAGAGGCTAACCGACACTGAGCCCGCCTAATACGTGAAATAGTTTTTTCAATTTCAGGATCAAACGCAGCTAGGCTCGGATCCGGCAATGAATGCATCATTCAATGAAAGAAACATAGAGCTCATGGTAATAAAACTTACTAAGAAAAATAAATAATAGCTACTACTAATAAACAAAAAACACATAAATAAAATAAAAAATGCAATTATGTAAATATAAAAATATTTATACCAACCAATAATTTAGCACACATATGCAACTCCCCAGCAACGGTGCCAAAAATTGATGGGTGAAAAAATGCCGGTTAAGAATTTCTAAAAATTATTTTCTAAAATAGCGTTGTAGGCACAGTCTTAACCGACGAATTTTCCACTATCAATTTAGTAGTGTGTCACAATTAAAAATAAATAACCGGGAGTAGAATCCTGGGTCGTTTCCCAAAGAGTTAACACAATGATGTAAATTAGAGGTCAGGATTTTTCTGAATATTTTTTATGTTGAGAATGGGAAAATAAATAATCAGAAATTAAAGCAATGAATAATAACAAGAGGTGTTATGTATTTAATAAAAAGGTCTTGACTAGAAGTGAAAATTAGAGTTCCTATCCTTGTTGATTTTCCTAATTATAATAGTAAGAGTTTATTGCTTCCACTTAGTTATCCTCTAACTAATGAAGGAAAGTCAAGTGGATGGCACTAACTCTGATTCACAAATCCTAATCACTTTCTGGGGAAGGACTAGAGTTAGTGAAAACCAAGTTAGCCAGTGATTCCCAATTACCAAATTAATGCTTGAGTATTTTCACTCAAGGGTTTCCAATTAATCAACCTCAAAGCCAAGTTGGAATATCTACTCCATTGACCTGAATGCCATTTCCATGGACATGTAAAAGGAGTAAATAAAAGACATGGTAATTATAATAAATTAATAAAAATTAAAATTGGCACTGACAATTAATTAAAAGGGATTAAACAAGAAATAGAATTAAATATAAAAATATTTCACTGCATTAATAGAATTCAAAAAAAAATAATATCCAAATATGAACACAAGGCAATTAAAGGAAAAAGAGTAATTGAGTTATTGGAAAAGCAAACTATAGAGATGATGACTTCAATAGAAGGTAGTAACAGCTCTCTTAATAACCAATCCAAAGCAAAAGAAACTAAGAATGCTAAGAACCCTAGGAGAAGTAGTGTTTTTCTCTCAAGAATTTAAAACTAAAACTAAAACTAAAAGTGAAAAATGAAGTATGTTCAGTCTCAGCTACACCCCTGCCTCTAGTCTACGTTTTAGGGCTTGAAACTGGGCCAAAAACAGCCCAAAAATTGCCCCCAGCGACTTTTGATATCTGCAGCATGAGATGCTCTGTCACGCGTACGCGTCGGCCACGCGTACGCGTCCGTCACGCGTACGCGTCGCTGAAAAAGCTCCAAATCATGCGCACGTGTCAGCCATGCGTGCGCGTCGCTCCTCGCTTTTTAGCTCTTTAATTTCTTGTGTTCCTTCCACTTTAACATGCTTCATCTTCATCCTTTAAGCCATTTATACCCTGTAAACCTGAAAACACTCAACAAACACATCACGGCATCGAATGGTAATAAAGGAGAATTAAAATTAATAATTTTAAGGCCTAGGAAGCAAGTTTTCAATCATAACACAAAATTAGGAAGGAAGTGAAAAACATGCAATTTACATGAATAAGTGTATGAATGATTGATAAAATCCTCTTAATTTAGTACAAGATAAACTATAAAATAGTGGTTTATCAGTTGGCAATCCTACCCGACCGTGTTGTCACCCCTAGATGCTATATTTTCGTCTGCTCCTTTATACGTTATCTTTTAAGTTAACAGGCGACAAAAAATTTGTTAATAACCATAACCATACATATTAAATTAACAGCAATGCTAGAAAGACAAATAGACAACACTTAAAGATTTATTTTTATCAAAGATAGGTAAAATTTCATTAGATAAAATCAATGGTCCAGATGGACTACAACCTAAGGATAAAAAATTAAAAAGGTCTAACCTAAACTCGTTACATTTGAAGAAAGAAAAAAGAACATTGTAAGAAACTAAGTGAAGCTTCCTCCTTTGTGCATGTCTCTTTGTGTTTCTTCCAATATCAACAAAGAAAATTTTTGATTGCCTTCAAATACCACTTTGTTACGAGCTCATCAAACTTGCGAGGAGAAGTTTGCTTCCAAATCTATGTTCTCCTTCACATTAGGTCTTCTTTGAATTTCTTTAATCATCTTCATCCATCGCTTCCAAGGTTCGTCATCTAACTGCATAAGGGGGGATTGGCAAGCTGCCAAGCTTCAAAGGCGACGACAGTTCCAAATGCAGTGATTCATCATTTTGTTTCTGAGTTGTAGACTGGACATGTGGGATCAACGCTACAAATTCAAGAGTGGAGATTTAATTTCACTGGTAATCTATTATGCAGTAATTTTCAAACGAAATTTCTCACTTTTGGCTAGATTCTAAGATTTTAGACTGATGACCAAATCTCCTTATTATTGTAGTGTTCATAGAGAAACTCAGTTAGGGGTGGAAGAGTTGAAATCCATTTGAGTATCTAGAAACCACTGAATAATTTCCTTTTTTCTCCTTCATTTAGGTAATCTCGTCCTCCTCTTAGAAGACAGGTGTATTGAGAATGGATTCTGCGATTTCTAGGTTGAATATCTTTGTTATTATTTTTTGATTCCATGATCTGTCTGGTAGCATTAATTTTGAGACCTACTCCGGTACAAGGCCTGAATAATGAATAGAATTGGGTATGATAGTAACATAGTGTTTAACCCATGAATCTTCTTTGATTCTGACTGATGTTTTCCTACCAAATTTTCATAGAATCTCTTTTCTCAGAATCTTCCTACCCTCTAATACACTCCTCCAACCCAAGATGGATTAGTATCTACTTTAGCTCTTAGAAAATTTGTATATCTAAAATACTTGCTTTTAAGTACCTTGTAGATAAGTGAAATTGTTCTTGTTAATAGCCTCCAATCTTGTTTTGCTAACATTGCAAGGTTGAACACCTTTAAGTCCTTAAAGTTGAGTCCACCTTGTATCTTAGGTCGGCAAGATATTTTTCTACCAATCCATTGCATTCTCCTTTCTAAATTTCGTTGCTGATAAACCTTAATTTTGTGGTTTATCTTGTGCTTAATTTGGGGGATTTTATCACTTTTTCCCACATTTATTCAATGAAATAGCATGGTTTTGTAATTCTCCCTGGATTTGTGCTTAAGTGTGAAAATATCCTTTTTAGGCCTTAAAATAGCTAAATTTAACTCACTTTAATTCCAATAGATGCCTTGATATGTTTGTTGAGTGATTTCAGGTTCATAAAGCAAGTATTGGATGGAAGAAGTGAGGAGAAAATCATGCAAAGTGGGGGAACTCATGAAGAAATGAAGGAACCGCAAAGTTGTCAAGCCTGACCTCTTCGCACTCAATCGACCATAACTTGAGCTACAGAGGTCCAAATGAGACGGTTCTAGTTGCGTTGGAAAGCTAACATCCGGGACTTCAAAATGATATAAAATTTATCATAGTTTCCTGATGTCTAGAGATGCGCATGCGCACTGTACATGTGGGCACCGATGGAGCAGCGTGGGTCCACTTTAAGCAACTCGTTGGGGGCAATTTCTAGCTCATTTTGGGCCCAATCCAACTCATTTCAAATGTTATTTCATGCAGAATTCAAGGTGGGGCAAGGGGAAAGCACTTGTTTGTATTTTTGGCATTATGTAGGTTAGTTTCTAGAGAGAGAAGCTCCCTCTTCTCTCTAGAATTAGGATTCTTAGGATATTTTCATCTTAGATCTAGGTCAATTTTCATGTTCTCATCTTGTTCTCTTTACAATTTCATGCTTCTACTCTTTTATTCTCATGATTTGTAGTGTTAATTTCCCTTTTTGCTCTCTTTTGTGATGATGAACTTATGTTGGATTTGGATTTTCTTTTAATGAGATTTGATAGTTGATGTTTCTTTATTGATGATTTGAATTGTGAATTTACTTTTCTTGCAATTGGTAGTTGGTAGATTTATTATTCTTGCACTTTTACTATGCTTTCCATTTGTACCCACCAAGTGTTTGACAAAATGCTTAGTTGGGCTTTAGAGTAGACTTTGAGCATTCTTGGCTTGGAAAGAGTAATTAGGTAATCTTGAGTCATTAACACCCAATTTGGATTGGTGATCTAGAGTTGTTAGTTAATGTTATTTCCATTGACTCTAATCTCTTGCTAATTCAATTAGTGGGTTGATTAGGACATTTGGATTGAGATTAGCTAGTCTTGTTTGACTTTCTCTCATGGAAGATAACTCATACCTTCTTCTATCGTTGGGGATGACGAAATAAGATAAATTCTTGTTAAGTATTGTTATGATTAATGACTAGGATAGAAAGCCTATGATCTCAAACCTTGCCATGAATGTCTCTCTTTATTGATTGCTTTCTTTAGTTTCTTGATTTACTCTTCTTGTCATTCAAATTCTTGCTCATTTATTTTCTTGCGAAAAATATAAAATAAAAACCCCTTTGTTCCTCATAGCCAATAATTGACCACTTCATTGCAATTCCTTGTGAGATAACCCGGAGTCTAAATACTTCGGTTAATTCTTATTTGGGGTTTGTTACTTGTGACAACCAAATTTTTGATTGGGAGGATTGTTTGTTGGTGTGGAACTATACTTGCAACAAAAATTCATTTATTTGAGGAAATTCTATACCATCAAAGAATTCACTCATCAAAATGGCGCCGTTGCCGGAAAATTGCAATGGTGTTATGTTATTAGCTATTGTATATATGTTAATATGCTTCTTTGCTAGTTTTTGCTTGTTTTAGGAGTTAGTTTTTATTAGTTCTTACTAGTTTTATTTTTATTTTCATTTGCTATTATGAATTCTCATCCCTTTGGCTATGAGTTTGGTTCAAATTATGTTGTAGGAAATGGGAGCTACAATGAGGATGTGCATCAAGGATGGAACAATCAAAGATGGGAGGAGCCTCAAGGGATTGATCAACCTTCTTGGCAACAACAACCTCCAAATTCTTATGGGTATAATCCTAATTCTAATGCATATCAATCTAATGGATGTGGTGACCCTTATTGTGATTATCAACAACCACCACCATATGCCTACGAACCACCTCCTCAACATAATTTTGTACCACCTTACTCACAAGCCCCTTTTCACCAAACACCTCCATATGACCCTAATCCTTACCCACCATACCAACCATCTTATGAGCCATATGAACCATATGTAGAGCCACCCCAATTCCACCACCAATACCCTCAAGAACCACCACCTCACTATCCTTACCAAGATGAATCACCTCCCATGTATGATAACTTTCAACCACAAAATGAATTCCCCTTTCCACCACAACCCTCTATGGAAGAATACCCATATCTATCCATCCAAGAGCCAATGGATCGTCTCAAGGAAGCAATGGATCGACTTTAAGAAATAACCCATCAAAAGGAGCAAGAGGAAGCCCAAAGGATGAACGAAGTTATCGAGGCTAACCTTGCCAAAATTAAAGCCGCCTTGGACTCACGGGACTCTTGCAACAAGCAAAGCTTCTCCACGGATGAATGTGAGAAATCAACCGAAGAGAGGAGTATGAAGGAGATTTTGGAATCCCAACATGAGGACAAGGGGATGGGGCATGTCTTGCAACAAGTGGAGGAGGAAGAGATTGTTGAAGAAGAAGAAGTGGTTGAAGAGTTAGAGAAAGTTAAACAAGAGGTGGATTTCAAGCTTGAAAACACTTCCACACCAAGTGATATTATTGATGATCTTGTGGAAGTTATTGAACTTTCTTCCATTGAACTTGAAAATGATGTTGAGGAGGATAATGCGCAACCCCAAGGCATAGTATGAGTGATGAAAGATTGGAAGAGGTTGATCAAGAGATGGATTCAATCATTGAGAATTTCTTATCTACAATTGAATCCTCTCCCATTGGGCTTGAAATTTAGATCAAAGAAGAAAATGCACAACCTCCCATGCCGTTGGTAAGTAATGAAGAAGAGATTGAATTGGAAGGAAGCTACCAAGAGGAAGAGGTTGAAATTGAAGAAGCTTGTGAAGAGGTAGAGATAATCAAAGAAGAGCACAAGGGAGTAGAACTTGCAAGACCAATGGAGTCATCCCTTCCTAAGTCACCATCCAATACAACATTCAAGTGGGTAAAATTCTTATCCCTAAGCTTTATTATCCCACTTGAATATGGTTTGCTTGAAAATGATGGTCAACTTAGAGCTCTTTATGGATTGAGGAGTAAGAAAGAGTCATGTAGTGGTTGAAAACATCATTCTAGGTTCATTATGGTTGCATGCTCAAGGTTTGATTGCAAGGTTTGGTGTGGAGCTAAATTGTATGGGTCTAGGAAGTTGTTTGGAGGCTTCTTTGAGAACTCCAAGGCTAAACCATCCAAGTGGAATCATGATGATTAACCAGAAGATGGGTGTGAAAATAAGACATGGGATCTCGTATCACAACATGAAGACCAATTTTGGGAGCTCATATCTTGGGAAGAACTTCCCCCAAGTTTGGTGAGGATGGTTGGAAATTCTGACAACCAATTGAAGAGCAAGCATCCTTGGAGGTTCAAGGATGAATACAAGCATAAGCCACCATGACAAGGAGCTTCCCAAATGTCCAACTTAAGGACTTGAACTAAAAGTGCTAGGTGGGAGACACCCCACCATGGTAAACTCTTTCCACTCTCTTTTAGATTTCGTTAATAAGTGATTGGAGTTGCCATTATTGGTAGTTTTCTTCTTTTCTATACTCTTATACATTTTGTTTCAGTGATAGGTTGTAGTAGAGTGTTTAGATTAGTTTAGATTGTTGATTAAGTAGGTTACTTGAAGTGTAAGTTTTATTTGTAGTATATTTGAAAATTTTTCAAAAAAACTAAAAAGATTTGTTGTTAAATTTGATTTGTGAGTGTTTTAGAATGCTTTTAGATTAGGAGAGTGCCCTTTTTTGAAAAAAAAAGGGGGGGCATCGGCGCGCAAGCGCGCTGTGCGCGCGTGCACGCCGGCGTGGTTTCACAACTCTTAGTACTAAAACCTGAGAGTTGTACCCACTTGATGCCTACTTTATGCCATGCGATCCGCACGTAAGCACGCATGATACGTACACGTGGATTGTCCCTGCTGATCCGCGCGTAAGCGCACATGGCGTGTACGCGTCCTTCTGCCAATCTGCGCATCGGCTCGTGGGCGTGCTTGACGCGTCCGCATCGCAAAAAAAAAAGAGTTTTTTTTTTTTTTTGAGTTTCCTATTTGAATAATGGTGTTGAATTTTCTTACTCAATTGTTGAGAATTTCTGGATTAATCTTGGTGCTTCTTGACTTGTTTGATATTGTTGGGTGATGAAACTTTTAAATCAATGCTTAATCTTGTATGACTCTTATATTCTTTGTGCATTGATATGAACTTGCATGTCTTTCATAACCCACTCTTTCTATTTGAACTTAATGCTTTTGTGTGCTCTTCATGCTTTGACTTTACTCTTGCATCAAGTGTTAGTTAATATGCCTTTTCTTATATTGTTTTCTCACTCACATGTTGTAGCTACCATGTAGTAGGAACCATACTCTTATTTGGCATTAGCCCTCGCCTATGTTCTATTTGCTTTGATATCTTTGTTGTAGGCTTAATTTTCTTTATCTTTCTTTCCTTTTAGGTTGGCCACCAAGAAGGAAAGAAATGGAAAAGCTTCTAATGGGCCAACAAAAAAGTTCACCCGCACAACCTTTTGAAGGAGCTCATCAATTGTAGCTATCCGTCCACCTTGCTCTTCTTTGCATGCACCGAGGACGGTGCAATCTTCAAGTGTGGGGAGGTCGTCCGACCGATCTCCATGGGTAACAACTTTCTTTTTCAACACCAATTTTTAATTTTTGTCTTTTTTAGATTAGTTGTTGCATTGCATGATAGGTTGCATGTTAGTTAGAATTTGTGCATATTTTTACCATTTCTTTTTATGTTAGGACTACTTGGTTAGGGTGATGATTTCTTTTCCAAGAAAAATTGTTTTTAGGGCACCCTACCAATTTAAAAAAATTTTTGATGTTGAACTTGATTGAAGAATTTATTTTGGAACATGGTTTTTGAGCTAAGAACACAAGCATGTAAATTTTGAGCCCAATTGTGTGGTTACATCTTATAACCACTTATTTTCATTCTTGTGTGCATTGTTCTCTTTCTATGATTGTAATCTTTGATTTGTTTGATTCTTTATGTCCATTATTCCATGTATACATGCATTTATATGATTGAGGCCATCATTTTATTTAGCTCACTTACCCAAATAGCCTACCTTTCATCAACCATTGTTAGCCACTTTTGAGCCTATTTAATCCCTTTTGTTCCTAATTGTAGCACATCACTACCCATAAGCGAAAAATAATAAATGTCCTTAATTTGGATCTTTGATTAGTTTAGGCTAGTGAGGGTGTATATCATTTGGGTATGGGAAACTTGGGACATTGGTTGAGGTAAAAGTGTAATTTTTATTTTTGTTGAAAATATTGGGAATTG
>NC_029790.2:96520641-96523777 GCF_000816755.2 Arachis ipaensis
ATATATATATATATATATAAAAGAAAAAATATATAGAAAAATAAAAAAAAAATAAAAAAAATAAAAAGGGGACAAAAATGCTCCAAAGTAAAGTTCAATAAAAATCAATGCATATGGAATGTAAATTAAAAAGAATGCATAAGTATGTGAAAAAGTGGGAATCATGGGTAGCTAGGTTGTGTATTAGAATTGTATAGGGTGTTACATGTGTTAGGTGAGAGTTTAGGCTAATCAAAGATACAAATTTCAAACTCACTTGACCATATGCATCCTTACCTTTACCCTAGCCCCATTACAACCTATGAATAAGTCCTCATGATGAATGTATGCATGCATTGAATAATTGTTGATTGTTAGATGAAAAACAAATCATGGAAAGCATGATTAGAAGAGAATTGAGTGATCGACCCTATACACTAGAGCGACTAGAGCGGATACCCTTTCGGTGAGGGTTCGATGCTCAATTCCTTGTTCCCAGCTTTTATGAGCTTTCTTCTTGCAAGTCTATTTAAACTTCATTTTGATATTTGAATTGGTAGAGTTTGTGAGTTGTCATATGACCTTTTCCCTACTTGCTTATATATGTGTTCTTCGGGATTGATTTACTTTTAACTAAATAGGTAGAACCATTTTGCATTTGGTTACATGCATATAGATAGGTGCATATAGTTTATTTGCATTGAATAAATGTTCATACCCTTTTCTTGTCCTTCTTTATTCTTAGCATGAAGACATGCTTGGTTTAAGTGTGGGGAGATTTGATAAATCCCAATGTTGTGGTTTATCTTGTGCTTAATTTGGGAGATTTTATCACCTTTTCCCATATTTATTCAATGAAATAGCATGGTTTTGCAATTCTCCCTAGATTTGTGCTTAAGTGTGAAAACATGCTTTTTAGGCCTTAAAATAGCTAAATTTAACTCACTTTAATTCCATTCAATGCCTTGATATGTTTGTTGAGTGATTTTAGGTTCATAAGGCAAGTATTGGATGGAAGAAGTGAGGAGAAAAGCATGCAAAGTGGGAGAACTCATGAATAAATGAAGGAACCGCAAAGCTGTCAAGCCTGACCTATTCGCACTCAATCGACCATAACTTGAGCTACAGAGGTCCAAATGAGGCGGTTTCAGTTGCGTTGGAAAGCTAACATCCGGGGCTTCAAAATGATATTAAATTTTCTATAGTTGCCTGACGTCTAGGGACGCGCACGTGCATTGTACGCATGCGCACTGATGGAGCAGTGTAGGTCCACTTTAAGCAACTCGTTGGGCGCGATTTCTAGCTCATTTTGGGCCCAATCCAACTCATTTCTACTGCTATTTCATACAGAATTCAAGGTGGGATAAGGAGGGAGCACTTGTTTGTAGTTTTGGCAACATGTAGGTTAGTTTCTAGAGAGAGAAGCTCCCTCTTCTCTCTAGAATTAGGGTTCTTAGGATATTTCCATCTTAGATCTAGGTCAATTTTCATGTTCTCATCTTGTTCTCTTTAAAATTTAATGCTTCTACTCTTTCATTCTCATGATTTGTAGTGTTAATTTCCCTTTTTGCTCTCTTTTGTGATGATGAACTCATGTTGGATTTGGATTTTCTTTTAATGAGATTTGATAGTTGATGTTTCTTTATTGATGATTTGAATTGTGAATTTACTTTTCTTGCAATTGGTAGTTGGTAGATTTATTATTCTTGCACTTTTACTATGCTTTTCATTTGTACCCACCACGACCCGGAGTCTAAATACTTCGGTTAATTCTTATTTGGGGTTTGTTACTTGTGACAACTAAATTTTTGATTGGGAGGATTGTTTGTTGGTGTAGAACTATACTTGCAACGAAAATTCATTCATTTGAGGAAATTCTATACCATCAAAGAATTCACTCATCAGTTGCCTCCATCAAAACTGTAGTATTGCTTTTTGAATTTCTTCAATTAAAGTCTCTAGAAGATTAAAATAGCTTAACGTGTAAATTGGAACTGTCGTACCAACGACTTTGATTAACGTGTAAATTGCAGATGTTGAGCAACCTTATCTTTAATATACCTAAAAGTAGCCCATTTAGATATGTGAATTACCGCAAGCAACCTTAGTTATTTATTTTATTACCAATATATGCGGAACTTGAAAGAGGTTAGTTAGATAATCTCGGGTGTAAGTAGGAGTATTCTTGTTAAAGAAAATCAAAGATTTATCTAAATTAACTACTTGTTTACTAACTTCTTCGTAAATCTGTAGTTTCTAAAGTAGTTTTGCCAATCTTCATCTGTAGCTCTGCCAAATAGGATGGAATCATTTGCGAAAAATAAATGAATAATCTTTGAACACCTATGATTCAGTCTCAAACTTAAAATTTTCAGTCTCTATTATCCTTTGTGGAACAAATGGAAGAATCCCTCTACACAAAACAAGAAAAAATAAGGGGATAGAGGGTCGCCTTACCGCAACCCTCTCTACATGGTTTGAAAACACCATAAAGTTGTCCATCCACAGTACCAGAATACGACACTATAGTCACTAGCTCCTTGATCCAGTCCACCCACTTATCACAAAATCCCAACTTCTTCATAACTGTTTATAAAAAATTTCATTCCATTCTGTCATAAGCCTTACTCATATCTAGCTTCAAAGCAAGGTCATTTTCATTAAATAAACCTCTTTTTTTTTAAGTGCATAAATTCCTGGACTATTATAATATTATCACTAATTAAACACTCTTTAATAAAGACACTTTGATTGTCACTAATAATTTTATTCACCATCAATTACATTTTATAAACTAAAATCTTTGAAATTATTTTATAAAAAATACTGCTAAGACTTATTGGCCTTACTTGCTTCATAGTAGTGATATTCGAAACTTTAGAAATTAAACAAAGATATTTATGATTGAAGGTTTCTAAAAGTTTACCTTCTGAAAAGAATTTTCGAACTGCCAAAATTAAATCAGCCTTGATAATTTTCAAAAGATTGAAAAAAATTTTTCGTACGTGAAATCATTGTCATTCGAGATTGAGATAGGACTAATTGATAATACAGCTGATTTAATTTTTTTTTTTCTGTAACGAACCTGGTGAGAGAATGATTGGTTGCTGAATTGATTTTTGAAGTTGTCTTTTCAATTTCTTCAATCAATTCTCTT
>NC_029790.2:96523840-96524364 GCF_000816755.2 Arachis ipaensis
GATTAAATAAAATAATTTTGGAATGGTTTTAACATATCCGCAATGATTAATTGTATGCTATTTGTGTACGGATACACTGATCCAATCCTAATTAACGTGTGCACTGAATGGAGCTCGAAAACAAGGCAAAATTCAGTGAGAACTTTTCGATGGGGAATCAAAACAATTGTTGGGCGTTAGTTCTCAAACGCTTTTCCAGAAAAAAGGAGAAAAAAAAAAGAAAGAAAAAAAAGAAAAAAAAAGGAAAGATGTGTTTGAAGAAAGAATGGGAAAACCTTATAGTATCTTCTAATTAATTTATCAAACCTTTATAGAAAGTAAAGCCATTATTCATTCAGTAAAACACAATTACAAGAAGGAAGATAAGGATATTCTTCTCAGTTCTCGTCAACAATTAATTCTGCTTTCAAAACAAAAAATAATGGTGTGTTTTTTTCCATCCTAAACGTGTGTTTAATTATAATTATATACATAAACTAAAAAACAATTTTAAAAAATTAATTTGAAATAAATTAAATTGATGG
>NC_029790.2:96524375-96526758 GCF_000816755.2 Arachis ipaensis
CATAAATCTTTATTACTTTATTAATTTTAAAGAAAGAGTTCAACACAATACTGTGGAGCAGTCATGCAGAGCTAACAACCAAAATAAAGAAACATAGTAACAACAAAATACAAGTAAAAGTAAAACAATTTAAAATCCTCTTGTCATCTCCGACATTGCCGTCAACAACAAAAGGGGTCTACACCACTCCACTCGTTATGGCTCAACACAGTCATGTGAGTGATATCTTCAACACCTTTGCTCATGTTCTGAAATATCTTTTTATTCCTCTCCAGCCAGATGTTCCAAACGATCGCACAGAAGCATCTCAGTCGTTGCTCTCTATCCTCCCTCCTCCTTGGTCCCTCTGTCCAGCTCAGAAAATGTTCTTGCATTGACCCTGAAATAGACCATTGTTGTCCAAACATCGCTAACCAAGCACTCCACACCTGCCAAGTAAATTCACAGCATACAAACAAGTGGTGCACGTGCTCCACATACTTATTACATAGAACACAAATGTTATCGTCCTAGTTAATGATCCCCAAATGGCTTAACCGTTCTTTTGTATTCACCCTACCTAGCAGGACAAACAAAGCAAATAGTTCTACTTTAGGTGGAACTAACTTTTTTCAGATGGTTTTTGTAAAGCTGTAGCTTGTCACCTCCTCCGGTAGTATCGCCTCCTGCAAAACCTGAACAAATGAGTTAGTTGTATAAACTCCTTGTCTATCATATTTCCATACTACCCTATCCTCTCTGTTAACAATTAGTTGCACAGGTCTCAATGTCTCATGTAATTGACCCAGTAGTCCCAACTCCCATTGAAAGAGCTCTTTCCTCCATTGGAAGTTCCAAATCCATTCTAACCCGTCCTAAAACCCACAATCCCCTATAACAGATCCACATTGGTTTGAAACAGAGTAAAGTCTGGGGAACCGTTCTTTTAGAGGCCCATAAAGCAACCAAATATCTCCCCAAAATCGTGTACGACGCCCATCTCCAACCTCCATAGACAAACCTGTAACCATCTTATCCCTTATCTGGTATTTCGTTATATGTAGCTGGCATATATCCTTCCACGATCCCCCTCTAGTAGGTAGCACTTGAGTTGATAGCATCTCTTGAGGTTTCAGATTATAGCAGGAACAAACCACCTTCTTCCACAGCGGTTAATTCTTCTTTAATATGATTATTTTACCCCTTCCTATTGTGGTAAAAACAAAAAGAGTAAATATTCAAAACTTATTTTTATTTATTTATATTCTAAGAACATAAAAAAATAATGTCGTTCTGAGGGATTGCACAGTGTTATTTTCATCCAAATTAATGTTGTTTTGAATTAAAAAGAAAAAACAATATATCTCAAGACGTGAATGTTTAGACCGTTAGAGGTTACATTTAATGTCGATTATAAAAATAGTTATATAAATATAATTTTATCTTCTCCTTTTTATGATGAGAAAGTATTGAAAGCCAACACTTTTTAACCAAGAAAATAGCTAACAATTAATCATTAAAAACAATCATTCAAAACAAAAAAGTAAAAGAAAACATATACTACTCAACTAAAAATATTTAAAAGTGAAATAAAGTATAATCATTTTAGGGTATATGTATATTTATACATAAAAAAAATGGTTTAATTACTCTATTGGTTTTTATAGTTTTGCGAAATTTTTAATTAGGTCTCTAAATTTTTTTTTTCTTTTAATTAGGTCCTTGCATTAATTTTTTTTTCAATTAGGTCCCTGTTAGCAGTAATTGACTTAATTTTATAGGGATCCAACTAAAAAAAATTAGTACAGGAACCCAAATAAAAAAAAAAAGTGTAGGGATCGAATTAAAAAAAAAAATTGGTGCAAGAACTCAATTGAAAGAAAAAAAAGTATAGAGACTTAATTAAAAATTTTACAAAATTATAAAGAACAATAATCAATAGAGTAATTAAACTATTTAATATTTATAATTTAAAATTTAAAATTTAGAATAGAGTGATAATAGACAGTAGTGATAGTAAGTGGTTGCTAATTAATGATGGATAAAATTGTAGTGTTGAAAAAAAATGTGATTTTTATTTAATTATACTTTTTTAAAAGCTCAATATTTGTTTGAATTGTTAGTTTTTTTTTTTTCACGGTAACTTTCAACCCTACAGATCAAGGACTAATGAGTTGCTGCATGCATAAGGTGGAATTTAAATTTCCGATCCTTAATTAAGCGAACGAATGAGCTGACTACTCGACCAATCTAAATTGATTGTTTGAATTGTTAGTTGAATGGTGTTAATTTCTTAGCATTGCTGTTGTATTATTATTTTTTGTCGGTTAAGTTGAAACCCTTATTATAAAATATGTTAAAATCCGTTTTGGTAATACAATATATAAAAAGGTTATGTCATAAA
>NC_029790.2:96526825-96540476 GCF_000816755.2 Arachis ipaensis
ACTTTTTTATTTAAATAAAATAAACTAAAATAAAATAATTATTTACTTAATTAAATAATTTTGAAAATTTTACGGTTTTAAACATTTAGGTGCAGTGTCTCTGACACAGTAAAATTGCAAACTACAAAGATTGCGCGGTTACTGGGCAGAAATCCAGGAACAATGGAAAGTGCGCCATTGCGCTTACTTCTGCGAGTGAAATCAAAAGCAGTTATATTCTTAAATTAATTACCCTCCTAGCTAATACGGATACATTTAATCTAATATAAATAAGTGTACTCGTATAATACAAATATATTTATTTTTATCTGATTGATCTTTTTTTTTTTACAGACATTTTCGTTCCTAAGAAATGAAAAACACATTTATATCTCTAACCCGTTCAAAATGTGGACAAATATACCCTTTGAAGAACTGAAGTTTGATGGTTTAGAAGTTATAGTAAACTCTCGTTGTAAGTATAGTTACTAAACCAAGCAATCAACTTTTTTTACAAACGTTTTGGTTGTCACAGGTAACAAACCCCTTTAAAATTGATAACCGAGTATTTAAACCTCGGGTCGTCTTCTCAAGGAATTGCAGGGAAGTATGTTCTTATTATTGCTTATGAGTCTTGTAAATTGGAGGTTTTGAAAGTAAGAAACCAGTATGTTAAATGATAAAAAAAGTAAAATAGAAATAATAAAATAAACTCTTGGCAAGGTATTAGAATTGGAAGTCCTATCCTTATCAATTGTGATGAGAATTGGATTTTAATCCCACTTTGTTAACCTCTAACTATGAAGATAAATCAAGTGGATTAATTAGCTTAATCCTCAGGTCCTAGTCAATTCCTATGGAAAGACTAGAGTTATTGGAGCAACTCCCAATTTCAACCACTGCTTTATTTGACAGCTCAAGCGTTACCAATTACTTAACCCAAACCAAAAGGGAGAAAATATCTAAATTAAATTAAAAGCATCAATGTAAATAAAGCAAAGCAATCTTAAATCTGAATTACCTCAAATAATATTAATTAAGAAAATCATAATATGAATGTAGCATAAGCCAAATTGAAAAGATAAATAATAATTAAAAAGTATATAATAAAAGTAGAAAATAAATAAGAGGAACATTGAACCTGTGATGAAGAAGAAATAATCCTAAATCCTAAAACTAAATCCAAAGAGAGAGGAGAGAACCTCTCTCTCTAAAAACTACATCTAAATCCTAAAATTGTGTATTATGAGCTTGTTGTTATGAATGAATGGATTCCCCCACTTTATAGCCTCTAATCCGTGTTTTCTGGGCGGCAAACTGGGTCGAAAACAGCCCAGAAATTGCTGGAGAAGAAATCTGCCACGCTGATTTTCGCCACTGCAACGCGTCCGCGTGGAGCACGCGTTCGCGTCGTCTACCGTCAGAGAAACTATGACATATTATATATCAAATCGAAGCCCCAGACGTTAGCTTTCCAACGCAACTAAAACTGTGTCATTTGGACCTCTGTAGCTAAAGTTATAGCCATTTGAGTGTGAAGAGGTCAGGCTGGACAGCTTAGCAATTTCTCCAACTTCTTGTATTCCTTCTACTTTTGCATGCTTCCTTTCCATCCTCTGAGCCATTTCTGCCCTGTAATCTCTGAAATTACTTAACACACATATCAAGACATCTAATGGTAATAAGAGAGGATTAAACATAGGGAACTTAAGGTCAAAGAAGCATGTTTTCAATCAAAGCACATAATTAGGAAGGCAAATGTAAAACCATGCAAATAGTATGAATAAGTGGGTAAAGAGTTAATAAAAACCACTCAATTGAGCACAAGATAAACCATAAAATAGTAATTTATCAACCTCCCCACACTTAAACATTAGCATGTCCTCATGCTAAGCTCAAGAGAAGCTATAAAGGAGTGAAGAGGAATGATAGAATGTATGAAATGCAACCTGTCTATATGAATGCAACTACATGCAAAATGTTTCTACCTACTTGGTTAAAAGTAAATAAGCTCTTCAAGACAAACATAAATCAGATTTCACTAATTCAAATCATACAATAAAAGACAAGTAAACTTGTAAGAAGATAGCTCATGAAAGCAGGGAACATAGAATTAAGCACTGAACCCTTACTGGTAGTGTATATCACTCTAACTCTCAAGTGTCTAGGGTTAATCACTCTACTCTTCTCTAGTCATGCTTTCTAAACTTTGTTCTTCATCTAATCAATCAACAAAAATTTTAATGTACCAATGCAAACATCATGAGGTCTTTTCAAGGTTGTAATGGGGCTAAAGTAAGGGTGAGGGTATATATATGGCTAAGTGAGCTATAAATTGAATCTTTAATTAACCTAAACTTTCACCAAACATACATATACTCTATATAATTCTAATTCATGCCTAGCTACCCAAAATTCCCACTTTTGCATCACATACTCATGTATCAACTTTTAATTTTATCACATATGCATTGATTTTTCATTAACTTAACATTGGGGTAATTTTGTCCCCTTATTTATTTACTTATTTATTGAATATTTTTTTCTTTTTTTTATTATTTTTTTCTAAATAGAAAAATAAACATAACTTATCAATGCACATGGATTTTAAATTTTTCTAGTTTCACATGAGTAGGTACCCAAATTCCCAATATTTTATCAAAGTAGAAAAACATAACACATTCCCTTATTAACCCATGTTTCCATAGTTTTCCCACACATAATTGTTACACAATCCCTATCTTAAGCTGACCAAAGATTCAGTTGGGATATTTAATTGTTTTTCTGCTTAAGGCTAGTGATGTGGTTATAGAACAGAATAAATGGGGATAAAAAGGCTCAAGGTGGCTAACAAGGGTGATGTAAAAGGTAGGCTTATTTGGGATAAGTGAGCTAAAATTAAACAATGGCCTCAATCATATGCAAGTATGTAACACATTAAATATTGGACATATAGGATGAAACAAAATAAAGATTACAATCATAGAGAAGTAAACACACAAGAATAAAATATTTATGGTTAAATAATGTAACCATATAAATAAGCTCAAAATCTCACAGGTTGTGTGTTCTTTGGCTCAAAAACCATGTTCCAAATACAACTTCAAACAAATTTAACACAAAAATTTTGATTTAAATTAGTGAAATTTTTCAAAAAAATAAGGTCTTAAAAGAAACTTATTATTTTTCAATCAAGTAGAAGATGCATGCAAATAACCTATTACTATGCAATCTATTATGCAATGCAATAATGAACTAATAAAGAAAATAAAACAATGGTGTTGGAAAGAAGAAAATAGCTAACCCATGGAGATCGGTATCGACCTCCCTACACTTAAAGATTGCACCGTCCTTGGTGCATGTTGAGATGTGCAGGTGGACAGGTTGTTCCAACTGATATTTTTCTTCAAGGATTGTGCAGATGGACTTGTTTGTCTCCCCTTTTAGAAGTTTCTCCCTTTTTCCGTCTTCGGTGGCCAGCCTGAAAGAAGAGAAAAAGAAGAACAGTAACCCAGAAATAAAGATAAGAAAATAAATGAAGTATGGGTGGGTTAATGCCAAATGATAAGGGTCTCATTTACATGGAAGCTTCAACATGTACGTGAGAAAATAATAGAAGCACATGGCATACCAGTAGTGCAAAATTTGCAACAAAGGGGAGGAGTGTGAGTAATGAAAATATCAATATAAGTTCATATCAATGCAAATGAAGTGCAAGTATCATAAAAGATTGGCATTGGCAGAAAATTAATATCATTCTATAGTGTAAAATAAGTCACTAAGCACCAAAATAATTCAAGAAAAGATGCAACAGTTAAATAAGAAAATTTTAACACCAAAGGAAAAACAATGAATTTAGAAAAGAAAAGAAAAATATGCACTAAATTAAAATGCAATGAATGAAATATGCACATAAATTAAGTAAAATAGAATGAAGGTGAAAAGGAATGAGAGGTGAAAGAAATAAAGTAAGAAAGAAAGAAGAAAAGATAGAAGAAATTAGGATTAGAAAAGAAAAGATAAGATAATTGGCGCTGATTTGGATAAGTTGTGCGGCGCAGGCGACGCGGACGCGTGGGTGACGCGTTCGCGCGAATTGCGCTTATTAGGATTGACACGGTTGCGTCGGTCATGATGTCGCGTGACACGTTTTATGCTACTGGCGCGAGGGCAGCCTCGTGCTCGCACAAGTCTCTGTTCGAAATCTTATTTTGCCAAAATATGGGTGATGCGATCGCGTGGGTCATGCAATCGCGTGAGTGGCCAATATTGGAATATGACGCGGACGCGTGGGGCACGCGTTCGCGTGGTAAGGGCTGTGCGTCTAGCGCTAGTCCAGCACCACTCCACCATAACTTTCGGCTATGCACCCTGTTCACGTCGATTTTCAGGTCACGCGGCCGCATGGGTGACGTGGTCGCGTGGGAGGCAAATTTTCCACCTGACGCGGACACGTGGGACACGCGGCCGCGTGGGGCGATTTGTGCCAAAGGCACGCCTCTAGCCACGCTCTCGCGTGACTCTCTGTTCACTTTTCTTTTCTCCTAATGCACTTGTGACGTGGATGCATCAGCGACGCTGCCGCGTCACGTGCGTGTTTTTTTTTTTATATATGCAGTATGCAGAATGCAATGCTAATGTAGATACAATAAATAATTCCAGGTTCAATGAAAATAAAATAAAATAAAATAAAAACAAACAAAACGAAATAAAATTGAAAAAGGAACGATCAAACCATGGTGGGTTGTCTCCCACCTAGCACTTTTAGTTAAAGTCCTTAAGTTGGACATTTGATGAGCTTCCTGTTATGGTGGCTTATGCTTGAACTCATCCAGGAATCTTCACCAATATTTGTGATTCCAATATCCTCCGGGATCCCAAATCTTGTTTCTACACCCGTCTTCAAGTTTATTATCATGATTCCAACCGGGTGGTTCAGCTTTAGAATTCTCAGTGAAGCGTCCAAACAACTTCCTAGACCCATTCAGTTGAGCTTTACACCAACCCTTGCATTTAATCTTTGAGCACACAACCATGTTGAACCTTGCATGACAACTCCAACTACTAACCATCCTCCTTTTACGCTTAATACCACAAAGAGCTCTAAGCTGACCATCTGTTTCAAGTAAAGCATATTCAAGTGAGCTAATTAAGCTTAGAGATGAAAGATTTACCCACTTGAATGAAGGAATAGATGGTGATGGCTTTGGGGGAGAGGTCTCCAACAGCATTGGCAAGGTGATTTCCAGCTCCAGTCCCTTTGAGTTCTTCCTTGTCAACTTTCACCTCCTTGTAAGTTTCTTCAATATCAACCTCTTCCTCTTGGTAGCTTTCTTCCAATTCAATCTCTTCTTCATTGCTCACCAAGGGCATGGGAGTCTGTGCTTCTTCTTCTGTAATCTCCATCTCTTGACCAACCTCTTCCAAGTCTTCAACTATGATATGCTTTGGAGGTTGTACACCCTCCTCAACATCAAATGCAACCGTCTTGGAAGGAGGTTCTATGTCTTGACTTTTTCATGGAGGTTCAGCATCTCTTAAGTCTGCAATCACTTCTTCCTTTTTAATAATTGCTGCTTTGTCCAGTTGTTTAAGTATAAAATCGTACTCATCCTTGATGATTTTCTTTCCATGACAACTCCTTTCAACTACTCTTTCATCTTCAAAGGTCTCTCCTACCTTTACCCGTAGGGCCTCCTCTAGCTCCTTATGAAGTATGGATTCGCGAAGATGATTCCTTCTTTCCTGTTCCGTATCAATAGCATAATTGGAATCATCTTGCTCTTGGATTGATGGATGTCGGTGCTCTCCCATGGAGGGTGGTGATGGGATGAAAAGATCATTATGTGGTTGAAAAGGAAGTGCACTAGAGCTTGAGGATTGAATATTGGAGGTAAAGGGTTGGTTCATGCGGGATATAAGATTTTGGAGTGTAGAGGTGAGACCAATGATGTTAGAGATGAGTGTATTGTTATCCAATGGAGGTTGGGGTGGATCTATATATGGTTCATTTGGTTCATAGGGTGGTTGGTATGGTGGATGTGGGTTAGGGTCATATGGAGGTAAATGGTGTAAAGGGGCTTGTGAGTATTGTGGTCCAAAGTCATGTTGAGGAAAGGGTTTATAGGCATATGGTGGTGGTTGTTGATAGTCTATTGGAGGTGGTTGCATCATCATTAAAGTTTTGAAGATCAAGATTCAAACCTAAAATTCAAACCTGAAAAAAACAATTAAAAAAACACAAAACAAAATTTAAGAATTGGCAAACTGAATCATGTTCACATCACCTAGTCCAACACAAGTCTCTCTTTTTCAACAATTCTAACAAAATCTTTTAGTCTTTTGAGATCCATTTGACCATTGTTGAACACATACTATAAAGAGAGAAATCAATTAAACACAACATGGCTAAATTATTTCCATTGAAAAATAACACATAAGTGGCATTCTTGAATAACATAATTGGTTGAGAGAGTTAATACAAATGCTTTCTCAATGGATAAAAGTTAATGGCAATTAAAAGGTGGAAAACCTTAAAGAAGAATTTACGGATGTGACAATGATGTGGCTTGCTCCTTCCTCGATGTAACTCAAACAATTGTCCGAATTTATTCCCCCTCCAACTTGCAAACCGCCTAAATTTTACCAGTCCTCCACATTTAAGTTCAGCAGAGGAAAAATCTGTGTAAGTTTTAAACATTTCATCAACCATAAAGGACAATGAAAATGCTAACATAACTTGTATATTGCTAAGACTCATGTTTCAACTTTCAACAACATCATTCTCAATAACAATTAAGAACACAACATTTTAGTAAATATGTTCCTTTAGAAAACACAAATGCCACTAATCAGTGGCAGCATTTAGAAAATCATACCGGGATAAGCATGCAATGCTTCAAGTGTAGCAGCTTTGCTCAAAGGATCCGCACCGAGCATGATCGCATGGCCAACGGTAAGCCCATCTTGTTTGTAAAGAATAGCATACTCAGCTAAAACATTAAAAATCAAGGATGAATATGTTTGTTATCAAATTGAAAGTTCAATTAATATCAATAATACAAGAAGAATATATGACTTCAAAGTATTCTGCACAGGTTGAATATATGACTTCAAAGGAATGAAAAAGAAGAATAATACTCTAATTCACTCAATAAAACCACACACTAACCCAGCATGAATTAATGGTTATAATGCAGTGTGAATCAAGGATGAATTCATCAAGGCTGTGTTTGGTAACTAAAATAGGACACAAATATAAAGATTCAGAGATAGAAAAAATGTCTTCCCTTCATATTCAATTTTTAGTACAAAAAATAAAGGAAGTTTAAGATCTCAATTTTCTCCAAACAGTGTTTATTCTTTTGAACAGTTAATCCTGTGACAAAATCGGCCCCATAAACTAAAATTGTTCCTGCAAATGAACATACATGTGATGCTAGACCTGAACAGAAACATAGTAGCATAACCTCACTAAGATATGACAATATTAATGCACTCAAGCTTTAAGATATGGCAGCAGAGAGAGCATGAGATAGAGAAAGGGGCAACTTACCAGTTACTAGTCCCTGGAATGGCTCTTGACCATAGTAGTTTGGTGGTTGTTGGTTGTCATGGAAGGGTCCACCATAACTGTTGTCTTGGCATGCATTGTAGGATGGTCGTTGTTCATGGTATCTTGGAAGGTGATGTTGCCTAAAGGATTGATCAGATCCTCGTGGCTCCTTCCATCTCTGATTGATTTGACCTTGATGCATGTTCCTGTTATAATTTCCATTCCTTGCAACAGCATTGGAACCAAACTCAAAGCCAAAGGGGTGAGAGTTCATGGTAGCAAATAAAAATTAAAAACGAAAATAAAAATAATTTTAAATTAAAAGGTTATTGAAATTTAAATTTTGAATTTGAAAATTAAATTTTTAATTTTGAATTTTAAATTTTGAAATTTAAAATTTTGAAATTTGAAATTTGAATTTTAAAATTTTGAATTTTGATTTTTGAATTTTTGAATTTTAATATTGAAATTTGAAATTTGATTTTGAAATAAGATAAGATAAGATTTTGAAAAAGATATGATTTTTAAAAAAGATTTGAATTTTGAAATTTAAATTTTGAAATTTTAAACTTTGAATTTTTGAATTTAATGAGGAAAGAGAAAAATAATAAAATGACACCAAACTTAAAATTTTTAGATCAAAACGAAGAAAACAATTAAGAACAACTTGAAGGTCAAGATGAACACGAAGAACAACTTGAAGATCAAGATGAACACCAAGAACAAATTTTTGAAAAATTTTTTAATAACTAAATAAAAAACCAATAACCTCTTAATTTATGAAAAAGAAACAATAAAAATAAAAATAAAAACAAATAAATAAGCAAAAAGCAAATATTTACAATAACCAATAATAAGGCACATGTTTGCAATTCCCCGGCAACGGCTTCATTTTGACGTTAGGATTTTTGCTGGTAAAGAATTTTATAAAAATAGTCGCGTTGTAGATACAGTTTCTAAACCGACAGAAATTCCTTCGTACAAATGTTTTGGTTGTCACAAGTAACAAACCCCTTTAAAATTGATAACCGAGTATTTAAACCTCGGGTCATCTTCTCAAGGAATTGCAGGGAAGTATGTTCTTATTATTGGTTAAGAGTCTTGTAAATTGGGGGTTTTGAAAGTAAGAAACCATTATGTTAAATGATAAGAAAAGTAAAATAGAAATAATAAAATAAACTCTTTGCAAGGTATTAGAATTGGAAGTCCTATCCTTATCAATTGTGATGAGAATTGGATTTTAATCCCACTTTGTTAACCTCTAACTATGAAGGTAAATCAAGTGGATTAATTAGCTTAATTCTCAGGTCCTAGTCAATTCCTATGGAAAGACTAGAGTTATTGGAGCAACTTCCAATTTCAACCACTGCTTTATTTGACAGCTCAAGCGTTACCAATTACTTAACCCAAACCAAAAGGGAGAAAATATCTAAATTAAATTAAAAGCATCAATGTAAATAAAGCAAAGCAATCTTAAATCTGAATTACCTCAAATAATATTAATTAAGAAAATCATAACATGAATGTAGCATAAGCCAAATTGAAAAGATAAATAATAATTAAAAGTATATAATAAAAGTAGAAAATAAATAAGAGGAACATTGAACCTATGATGAAGAAGAAATAATCCTAAATCCTAAAACTAAATCCAAAGAGAGATGAGAGAACCTCTCTCTCTAAAAACTACATCTAAATCCTAAAATTGTGTATTGTGAGCTTGTTGTTATGAATGAATGGATTCCCCCACTTTATAGCCTCTAATATGTGTTTTCTGGGCCACAAACTGGGTCGAAAACAACCCAGAAATCGCTGGAGAAGAAATCTGCCACGCTGATTTTCGCCACTGCGATGCATCCGTGTGGAGCACGCGTTCGCATCGCCTAGCGTCAGGGCAACTATGAGATATTATATATCAAATCGAAGCCCCGGATGTTAGCTTTCCAACGCAACTAGAACCGCGTCATTTGGACCTCTATAGCTAAAGTTATAGCTGTTTGAGTGCGAAGAGGTCAGGCTGAACAACTTAGCAATTTCTCCAACTTCTTGTATTCCTTCCACTTTTGCATGCTTCCTTTCCATCCTTTGATCCATTCCTGTAATCTCTGAAATCACTTAACACATATATCAAGACATCTAATGGTAATAAGAGAGGATTAAACATAGGGAACTTAAGGCCAAAGAAGAATATTTTCAATCAAAGCACATAATTAGGAAGGCAAATGTAAAACCATGCAAATAGTATGAATAAGTGGGTAAAGAGTTGATAAAAATCACTCAATTGAGCACAAGATAAATCATAAAATAGTGGTTTATCACCCCTCCATTGAAGTTACTCTGTTGGATCGACGGAAAAGTATGACGTAGCTTCTGTGGCGCTGACCTGGCCGTTACGGGATCACACGTAAGCTATAGCTTTTGAAAACATGACATATTAGTCCCCAAGCACCAAAACGACGCCATTTCATCACCACCCCCAATCCTTCAAAGTCTTGATCCCTAATACTTTGAATGCACAAAACAGTAAAGTGGGTGAACGAAGAAAAGAAATATTTTGTCCCATGGCATCTGACGGAGTATCATCAAGCTCGAGAAAAAGTGGAGGTGGAGGAAGACAAGACCAGTTCGCTGCGAGTTCGGTTCCTAATGGGAATGATGGCAAAGATGGTGTATCACCAAAGTGCTTCTGTGGAGAAAATACAATTCTGCTCATGTCGAAGATGAGCAGCAATCCTATCAGATTATTTCTGGGGTGCCCGTTTTATAAGGTATGTAAAGCAACTATGTGGAACTGTATTTGCATTAGGGCTTATCCTCAAATACCAGATTTTTTCTGAGTTCTGTAGATTGATTTTTTTGTAGGTAAGACAACCATATTGCAAGGTTTTTTGTGGTTTGATGATCACATTGCAAGACTTGGGATGACTGATACAAGATATCTGGGAGAGAAGGAAATTGGGGATGTTGAAGAGCATCCCAAGAAGCAAGACATGGAAAATAGGATCACATATTTGGAGAAGATGATAGTAGCTTTAGAGATGAAAAAAAACAAAGGATGGTGTATTTATGTTATTTTCATTATCCTGAGTGTTGCTGTTTTAAGTTGTATGAATTGATTAATGATTGAAAATGATAAATGTGGTGATTTCTTGCAAAAAAAATTCAACATGTCCTTTGTATAAATGATTTGAATACCCTGTATCAGTTTTTAGCATGTATGTTGCAATATATGTATAAAATTAAAGTTGGCAAAATAACAGATAATCAAACATTCAAGAACTGACATTAAAGCTGTGAAAGTAAACATTCATGTTTAGAACTGGAACAAAAAAAAAGGAAACCAATTTGACAATAATGTATACACATGTATGGCATGCTACCATTAACAAGTTTTCCCTTGACCAATTGTAACACCCTACCACACAGAGGTTTACACCTAGGATGTAAAACAAAGGTGGCGAGGTGCTACGACCTCTAAATATATATATATATATATGGAAAAGGGTACAGTATACGAGGAGCCTTGAAAAACGGGTAAAACAAAATGGGAAAATAAAAAGCGCAACGCTCAAGAAACGGAATTACTTGCGTTCTAAGAAACCTAAAGGTTATAAATGTGAATAAGCGAGAGAGAGAATAGAGAGCCAAGAATACAGAATAACTAGCTCCTGACTCAGCCTGCGAAGCCAAGGCTAGCCGGAGAATATTTATATACATATACGAGTATCCCAAAACACCCAAAAATACAGAAACAAGGCCCTAACTCTCCTGTAACCTCTATGAGGAACAAACTAATCAAGTTTCGTGGAGAGAAAGCTGATTACATATATACATAAACTGATAAACACAAGAACCTAGGAACCGCTCCGCTTCAGGGATCCAGACGCCTAGCGAGGTGCCTCTTGACCTGCATCTGAAAATAACAACATAGTATGGGGTGAGAACCGGAGGTTCTTAGCATGGTAAAGGTGCCACACACATAATATATAAGGTCCTGGAAATTCCAGAGGCAATCTTAGAACACCAACAAACAGTTATAAAGCTTAAACTCTAAGCAGAAGCCATAAAAGGGGGTAGGTGACCTAAAAGGTTCTAAACTTACCTACTCTAATCCTAACTTTAACTCCAAACCGGTCCACCCTTCCTCCGCACCTCCATTGCCAATGATTTAGCAGAGACAAACAACCAAACAATTTCACGCACAAGTAGGTAACAGATAGTGCAAGTAGCAAATATAACAGGTAGCATAGAATATATTCAGTTAGGCAATCCCAAGTAATGCACAGTAGACAAAACAAACAAATGCACATCATGTATGTGTTCTATGGCTGATGAGGCTCATCTGTTGGTTATCCAGCCAACCTGACAAGTCCAAAAACCTTAGACGGTCCCTCGTTGCGCATAGCCATAAGTTTATGCATAGATTTCTCATTCATTCATCATTTATACAATCATTCATTCATATATCATTCAATGGGGGATATCTATTTCCGGGAATTTATACGTGCCCAGTCACCCTTACTGATGCTCATGGAAAACTTGTCTCTCAACAAATTCCCCTTCGGCAAGTATACCGAATTGTCGTCAAGTAATAACTCACAAAAGAGTGAGGTCGAATCCCACAGAGATTAACGGATTAAGCAATCAATGGTTAATTGATTATGTGAAAAGAGTTAGTTGATCATTGCTCTACCAAAAAAGAAAGAAAGTGCAGAAAAGTAAAGATGAAGATTAAAACTAAAATTGAAACTTCAAAATTCATAAATGAAAAGTACAAAGAAAAAAAAGAGAAGGAAAAGTGTGTAAGGGGAGGGAGTCCGAAGACCCCTCTTCAATCCCCCTCTTCCAGAATGTCCGTCAATGTAAAAACTAAGGCCTTTATATAGGCTCTCCTAAATTACAAAATGAAATTAAAAGCAAATTACAATTAAATGAAAATTCCTATTCTAGATGCTTCTTGTGGCCTTGATTGGTTGACAGTTGTGGGCTTGCTTCCTTGAGGTTGGGTGGTTCTTGAAAGAGAATCAATTTAAGGTCCAGGTGCTAATGTCAGTGCTAACGTTAGCCACACTAACGATACAGGTGTGGCGTTAGTGCTGAAGTTAGTGTGGCTAACGTCACACTTGCTACCCAGTTGGTGTTTTTAGGGCTTAAAAGATGCCTCTAGTTTGTGCTCCAATTTCATACCCACTATAGAATATTATATATCGTTGGAAAGCTCTGAATGTTAGCTTTTTAACGCAACTAGAATCACCTCAACTGGACCTCTGTAACTCAAGTTATGCTCCTTTGAAGGGGACAGGGTTGCTGGCATAATGGCTGGCGTTATTGGCAAACGTGAGTGCCAATACGTCCGCGATCAGGGCCTAAAATTGCCAGGTTTTGAAGTTCAAAATTAATGTTCACCCCATACTATTATACATTGTTGGAAAGCCCTGGATGTCTACTTTCCAATTCCTTTGGAAGCGCATCATTTGGAGCTCTACAACTCGAGTTATACTTCTTGGAAGGTGAAGAGGTCAGCTGGCCTTACTACAGGTTGATACCATGTTCATTTTTGCACCTTCGGGGCAGGTTTTCTCCCTCAAATTTAGTGTCCACCATGTAGTTCCATATATGCTTGGAAAGCTCTGGAATCCTACTTTCCAATGCCATTAGAATCACCTCATTTGGAGCTTTGTGGCTCAAGTTATTCTTGTTTGAAGAAGGCATGGTCAGGCTGCTGGGTGAGACTTTTGCCCACGTTAACTACCACGTTAATGTAGTTAACGTAGAAGCTAATGTGGGTCTTTTTGTTTCGCAAACGTTAGAGGAGATCACCTTTTCCACTAACTTTGGCATCTCCCTTTCCTTCCACGTTAGTTCCCACGTTAATGTAGTTAAGGTGGAAGCTAACGTGGGTCTTTTTTGCTTCGCAAACGTTAGTGGAGATCACCTTTTCTACTAACGTTGGCATCTCCATTTCCTTCCACGTTAGTTCCCACGTTAATGTAACTAACGTGGAGACTAACGTGGGTCTTCTTGCACCTTCGCTAGCGTTATTGGCACTCACTTTTGCCACTAACACTGCTCCTTCTTCAAAGTTGATGCCATTAACGTTCCCACTAACGTTCCAACTTT
>NC_029790.2:96540501-96597787 GCF_000816755.2 Arachis ipaensis
AAAACTATGCACAAAGAATTCTCTTAATTAGAATGCGTTGAAGAATTGCTTATGATGCCTTAGTGGGTGAAGTGAATAAGTGACAGTGGGGTTAACTCTAATTTGTATGCTTATGCAAGGATTCCAGTGCTCATTAGTCCTTACATTTTGGAAGTCTTAGATCTTAGAAATTTCATTCAAATGATATTATGGAATCCTCTTTATAGATTGTCACCTTTGAAGCAGCACTTATTTTCTAGCATTTTTCTTTTCTTTTTGTATCTTGGCCTCGACTCTAGGTATCATGTCTCAAAGCGGCTTTTTAAGATAAGCTTTCAATCAATACTCCCAAACCAGTTGGTCTAAGGTATTAGGTGTTGAAGCACCCCTTAGGATAAACTTGCTCAAGCTTCTCTCTTTGACACAAATCCACCACAAGCATTTAACTAGGACAATAACTCTTTGAGTTCTTGTTTCTTTCTTTTTCTTCCTAGTAATTGATACTCAGAGCCTTGGGCTTGTTCTTTTTTTTTTCTTATTCTTTTGTTTTCTTTTGTTGCTGCTTCTTGGATCAATAGATGTTTGAGAAATTCCATAATACTTTTCTAAATTTTAATTCCTGTCTATGAGCTCCCATGCAAGTTTTCACAAATATGCAACCTCAATACACAATCATACAATCAGAACCTCCACTCTTCTTAATCTTTTGCTTGCCCTAAGATTTATAAAATTCTTCAACATTTTCCTTTCAAAAGAATGATTTCTTTGTTGCATTCTTAGAGATATTGGGTGCAAGTAAAATTCAAGATGATAATCATGATATCATAGCAACATGTTACAAATCAAATATCAAATTATGCTTATTCACAAGGAGTAATCACACATGCATACAAAGAAAATAGAGGACAATCATGCAATTTAAAGTGCTAGAAATAAGTCAGAGGAAAAAGGAACTTTACCACCTTGTAGTTCATCTTTATTGTTGTTGCCCTTTTCCTCCTATTCTTCCCCTTCCCACACCAAACTTAGAATGATTTCTTATACTCAAGCAACAATTAAAATAGTGGTGATGGGGTCTATGATGGATCATGAATGTCTTAGAATGAAGTGTGAGTATGCATGTGTTTCAGCAAGCAAGATTAAGGATACAATAAAGGCACAAGAGATACAAACAGAGACATTTTAATTGCATTAATAAGTGGTGTTGGCATGGTACTTTACATAAAAGTTAAGTGTCAACACCAAACTTAGTGTGACACTGTCATTTTAGAATGATGCAAATACCTAGTGAAGATTGAAAATCATTTTGTTGCATGGCAACACCAAACTTAGAATGCAATCATATGTCAAATGATTGAAAGTAAACTATGTAAGGAAAGAAAATGTTACCTACGGTTGGGTTGCCTCCCAACAAGCGCTCTTTTAATGTCATTAGCTTGACATGTTGTTCATGAGTTTCTTCCTCTTCTTCCAGTTTGTTAAGAGGAATGACCTCAAGAGGAAAGAGGAGCCAGTTAATGCCCCTTGTTTTGAGTGCCTCTCCCCAGCAAGCTTTCTTTTGTTGTTAGCTTGTGTAAACTTGCTTGTTGGGGTAGGGGTGGGATGGCTTTTAGTTGACCTTTTCATTTTCCTAGATATTGTCCTTCTTTTCTTGGTCACCATCCTCTTTTTAGTGCTCATGTTGATTGCCTTCACCACCTTGATTTCAGTACTTGGGTGTTGTATGATGGTTGGAGCATCCTCTTCATCAAGAGCTTCTTGAATTGGTGGTTCAATGAACTCATCCTTTAGGCAACTCTCTGTTTTATTGGAGTTGTGTGGACTCCCTTGATTGACTTCCTCCCTTTCTTCTGCATGATGTTGCATTGAGCCTTTTGGGAGTGAGTTTGCATGTTCCTTTGTCACCCTTAGTAGCCTCTGTGGGTATGGATCTTTGGGCTTATATACTCTCACAGCCTCCTCCTTCTTCATATGAATCTCACTTGGTATGACTGCCTCTTTTTCTTGTTCTTCTGATTCCTCCCTTGTTCTTGACCTTTGAATGAACTCCTCTATTTCTAGAGAGAGTGAAGTGGTCTCTCTTTGTAATCTTAGCTCTTCAATGAATTGTTCTTCAGAATAGAGTTGTGCATTCTGTCTCAATTTTTCTTCATGGTCTCTTTTTGCTATTTTCTCCTCTTCGTTTGTCTTTATTATTTCTTCAAGGAGGAGTTCTATCCTAGCGAGTATCTCTTCTTCTCTACTTTTTTTGAGTTCTTCCATGATGAGTTCCATCCTAGCAAGTCTATCTAAAGGAGGTTGGGTAGGTTGTAATGGTTGGTCGGGGTTGGCTTGTGAATGGAATTGGTTGTTTTGTGGTTGTGTGTTCTGAAAGTGATATGACTCTTGTGGGTAGTGGATTGAGTTTCGTGGATGGTGAAATGAATTGTATGGATTTGGGATAGACTTTTGTGCTGAGGCATACTCAAATGATGAAGAATTTAAGCATGTAAAACTTGAAGGTGAGGTTGTATAATTGAGAGGTGATGGCTCTTGATGAATTGGATATGAATGAGTGAAATCTCTTTGATTTTGATCTTCCCAGTCACAACTTGAGTAGTGATCAATTTTACCAAAATATGGACCATTTTGTTGCTGGAGAAAGTACCCCATTTCATGTTCTTGATACTCCCACTCACCATGAGCATAGTAAATTGGATCATCCTGTGGTGGTGGAGAGTTTCTCATGAAATGTGATTGACTACAATATGATGGATGCTCCTTTCTTTTCTGCAAAAAGCTCTGTCTCAAACAATACTCACCAAAAGACATTGGAATCTCCATTGTAATAAAGGAGGGATTCTTAGTGAGGCAATATCACAAACAGTTGGTTAGCAAAAGAAAATAAAGAAATAAAAGAAAATATAGACAAAAGAAAAGTGTCTAATCTAGTAAATCAATCAACTGGTAGTATGTTAATCACAATTAATCCCCGGCAACGGCGCCATAAACTTGATGCTCACAGAAAACTTGTCTCTCAACAAATTCCCCTTCGACAAGTATATCGAATTGTCGTCAAGTAATAACTCACAAAAGAGTGAGGTCGAATCCCACAGAGATTAACGGATTAAGCAATCAATGGTTAATTGATTATCCTAGTTAGACGAATCAGATTGGAGTGATAAGCAACAAGGAAATGTAAATGGCATAAAAGTAAAGAAAGCAATAAAGTGCAAAAAAGTAAAATGGCAAGAAAAGTAAATGTAAGAACTAAAAATAAAATGAACATTGGGATCAAGAGATATTGCAATCCTCCGGATCAAGTTCATTCTCATCTCTTCCTCAATCAATGCGTTCATTGATCTCCTTGGCAATCTTAAGTGATCGAATTACAATTCCTTGTAATTCAATCTCTCAAATCTTGATCAATAGCCAATTCCTTGGTCAATTGCTAATGAGAAGAGATGAAGTATGGTCACTGATTATACCACATGCTTTTCCAAATCAAGTGTTGATAGGGTTATAGTCACATACCCATCCAACCCTAATTTGGTCCAACATGAGAAAGCATTTCTAGCATGATCTCTTCATTCCTCTTCCAAGGTTCAGAAGAGATCCAAGTATGCATAGCTTCTTTTCCAAAATAACTACCCAATTGGATGAAGATTGAAAGCTTTCTAGTAAAATCAAGAGAAAAGATAGAAGAAGAATAATGAAAACTAATATTGATCCATCAAATTACAATAGAGCTCCCTAACCCAATGAAAAGAGTTAGTTGATTATTGCTCTACCAAAAAAGAAAGAAAGTGCAGAAAAGTAAAGATGAAGATTAAAACTAAAATTGAAACTTCAAAATTCATAAATGAAAAGTACAAAGAAAAGAAAGAGAAGGAAAAGTGTGTAAGGGAAGGGAGTCCAAAGACCCCTCTTCAATCCCCCTCTTCCAGAATGTCCGTCAATGTAAAAACTAAGGCCTTTATATAGGCTCTCCTAAATTACAAAATGAAATTAAAAGCAAATTATAATTAAATGAAAATTCCTATTCTAGATGCTTCTTGTGGCCTTGATTGGTTGACAGTTGTGGGCTTGCTTCCTTGAGGTTGGGTGGTTCTTGAAAGAGAATCAAGTTGAGGTCCAGGTGCTAATGTCAGTGCTAACGTTAGCCACACTAACGCTACAAGTGTGGCGTTATAGCTGAAGTTAGTGTGGCTAACGTCACACTTGCTACCCAGTTGGTATTTTTGGGGCTTAAAAGATGCCTCTGGTTTGTGCTCCAATTTCATACCCACTATAGAGTATTATATATCGTTGGAAAGCTCTGAATGTTAGCTTTCTAACGCAACTAAAATCCCCTCAACTGGACCTCTTTAACTCAAGTTATGCTCCTTTGAAGGGGACAGGGTTGCTGGCATAGTGGCTGGCGTTATTGGCAAACGTGAGTGCCAATAACGTCCGCGATCAGGGCCGAAAATTGCCAGGTTTTGAAGTTCAAAATTAATGTCCACTCCATACTATTATATATTTTTGGAAATCCCTGGATGTCTACTTTCCAATTCCTTTGGAAGCGGATCATTTGGAGCTCTACAACTCGAGTTATACTTCTTGGAAGGTGAAGAGGTCAGCTGGCCTTACTACAGGTTGATACCATGTTCATCTTTGCACTTTCGGGGCAGGTTTTCTCCTTCAAATTTAGTGTCCACCATGTAGTGCCATATATTCTTGGAAAGCTCTGGAATCCTACTTTCCAATGCCATTGGAATCACCTCATTTGGAGCTTTGTGACTCAAGTTATTCTTGTTTGAAGAAGGCATGGTCAGGCTGCTGGGTGAGACTTTTGCCCACGTTAACTACCACGTTAATGTAGTTAACGTGGAAGCTAACGTGGGTCTTTTTGTTTCATAAACGTTAGAGGAGATCACCTTTTCCACTAACTTTGGCATCTCCCTTTCCTTCCACGTTAGTTCCCACGTTAATGTAGTTAACGTGGAAGCTAACGTGGGTCTTTTTTGCTTCGCAAACGTTAGTAGAGATCACCTTTTCTACTAACGTTGGCATCTCCCTTTCCTTCCACGTTTGTTCCCACGTTAATGTAACTAACGTGGAGACTAACGTGGGTCTTCTTGCACCTTTGCTAGCGTTATTGGCACTCATTTTTGCCACTAACGCTGCTCCTTCTTCAAAGTTGATGCCATTAACGTTCCAACTTTCCTTCCTTCCACGTTAGTAGCCAAGTTAGTGGCACTAACGTAGCAACTAACGTGGCTCTTCTCTGCTTCTTGTTACCTGAAATCAATCAAACAAAGTGCATCAAAGTCTTGCTCTTAATCATGGGATCATGCATCATCCATTTTATCATTGAATTCATGCATAATTCTCATGAAATTATTCAAAATTTACAATGTTTGCTTGAATCATGGTATGAATGCATTTTCAACCAAATACTTGCTTATTTCCTAAGAAAATGCATGAAACCAACCTAAAGCATACAAAAAATGGCTAGTAAAACTAGCCAAGATGCCCTGGCATCACTTACGATATAGGGTCAACAGAGTATCGAGTTTCAACCTGAAACATGTGGTGGCAAGCCACGGTTCTGTTACCCAAGGAAACTTGTATCTCAGATATCATTAATTCAAAAGCCGTTTAATATTCATAATCATTATATAATCATTCATCATAGCCATGGCATCATAACTTCATTTAATATCTACCTCTTTGTCTTATAACTCCTCATATTTTTCTCCTTTCTTCATTTCCAAGTTACCTTATTTCCCTAGCTTCAACTAGCTACTGGACTTAGTACTATACCTTATATCTAAAAGGATGAAAATGGAGGTTTAGAAGTCAAAAATCTGGTTTAAAACACAAAAATCCAGTTTTGCAAGAAGCAGGGGACATGCGTGCGCGTGGGTCACGCGTACTTGTAGTAGTATGAAAAGGTAGCACGCGTGCGCATTCCCTTACCATGCGTACGCGTGGTCATGTATGTTAGCTCATCATGCGCACGCATGGGCTACTCGCGCATGCGCAGTTTAAAGTTCCATGCCATGTGTACGCGTGGGCGTACATTGTTCAAAAAAACACAGTTCACCCAGAAAGCTGCATAATGCCCAGAAAATTGTTATATCCACCTACATGACACATAATTCACACCTAAACTTCCGACATTCATAACTTTTACTTCAAAATTCTATTTTTCACAAAGTTTATACCGTTCAAAAGCTTGCAAAACCATCTTTGAGTTAAAACAAATTCAACCTCCAACCGAAATCTGAGGATCTAGTTATGAACCGCCGAAAACCAAGTTTTTCAAAAAGACTTCAAACCTCATTTTCTTTTCAAAATTCATTCCCACTCAATTCAGCATATTCATTTCCATCAATATATTTACCCTCAACAATAGCACAACAATCCTTAGCTCATTAACATCTTATTTCAATCCAACCTTACAAGTTTTAATCACAACTAACATATTATTCTATATATACATATTGTCATCATCATGAAATTCTCCAACCATCATCACATCATTATTCATTATATCAATACCAACAAATTCAAATAAACATCACTCAATCTCAACCATATCATTATATTGCCATGATCACAGATCCTCCATTCATCATCATTAACCAACCAACAAGCAACAAACCACAAAATTACATCATCATACATTAATAACATCATCAACTCATCATCATCAACTCCAATAAACTCATACTGATTAATTCCAACACCAACATCCACAACAAAACCAAAACCTAACCTTGTTCAAGGTGTATCAACAAAACACTAAGCCATTTACATATTCAAACATTCATTCCTATCCTACGGTCATCTAGCCTAAGTTTTCACAGAGCATTACATATTAAATGCACGAAACCTAAACCATACCTTGGCCGATCACCACGTTTGGTCCAAGGCAGCCATACTAGTCACACACACAGCCCCACAAGCTTGAGAAATCAATCAAAACCTTAGCACCAATCTTCCACCAAGCCTCTAAATGTCCATAATTCAATTCCAATGCATATATGTATACTTAATTCACACCTATTACACATGTATACTTCAATTTCAAAATTCACATAATAAGATAAAAATTGGCTTAGGTTTAGGTGATCCTTACCGCACCCACACACATAGCAACTCAAACCCGATAAGCTCCGCAAGCTAAATCGAACCTAGAATACCGAATTTGGCAAAATCTCATTACAAGGGCTCAATTTCACAAATAAAAAGGGGGCAGAGAATCTAAGATGGGATTGTGGCTTACCCATAGAATTGATTTGATAGAAATGTAGAGCTCGACACGCTGGACGCGTGGCCGCAAACGATGTAGCGATCGGAGCTCGAACAGAGAAGTTACGGTGGATTGAAGGGATGATGAGGGTTTGGCAGCTCTCCTTTCCCCCTTGCTGTATTCAGCGTGTTTTGTTGCTGAATGGGGAAGGAGATGGCACTACCCATTTTAAGTTATGGGTCCGGTTGGACCCATGGGCCCGGTTTGGATCCGGTTCAACTGGTTCTGCCCATCCAATCCAATTTTGGACCAAATTTTTCGAAATTAGTGTTAAAATTCTCATTTTAAAGAGTTCTATCCTATTTTGATATTAGATTTACATTTTTAATCTTCCTAATTGAAATTTAATTTATTGACTAATTATTTACTAATTTTAGTGGGGTTTACACCAATAACCGGTAACCAAAAAACAGGTAACAAAAAAGAAAAATTGTATCTAGAATATGCCATTAACCATTACAACAGCACACATTTATCCCAAAATAACATAATGACATGACTCTTCATTCCTTTGAATCCTTAGATGTTAATGCATTTGGTAAAGTTGGTGGTGGAGCCTCCTGATTCTGTACAGCAGATTGTGTGTTAGATGGAGTTAGTCCTTAGAGAAGTTCCTGAACTCGTGCTGCCTGCTGTGTGTTAGATGGGATTGGTTCTTGAGCAAGTAGAGTTGGCGGCCTGAAAATCTTCTGCTTTGGTCTGAACTTTGATTGTTTTGGGCGACTTGTGTCATTGACCATGGTGGAGCTTTTCCTGGATGTTTAAATGGACGGCTTGAAGTTGGGGCCGGTGGCCTGCCTTGAGTAACTGTTGGCCCTGGTGGTGCTATCACAAGTGTGGATCTTGTCACTCTTGTTGGACCTAGTGCAAAATTTGGAGGACTTGGGCCAGCTGCATTTATAACCTGGAGTGGGAGGACACCAAAATATGACAAAACATAAAGCACATCACATGGGATTTAATCAATGCATATATCAAACAGATTACAATGACAAACAAATGCATCATTACAGTAGGGTTTGGTGCTGGCTTGTTGAGCTGCCTGGTTAGCTGTTAGAAGCATCATGGGCATAGTAGTGTAACAGATTAACAGATTAATACTAAAACAGATTAGTCCCTAATGAATAGTATACTAAGACAGATTAATCCATGACCACTATAGTACTAAGATAAAGTAATCCCTGACCAATTTACTAGGACTAATTTACTGTTAGGCTTGTATGGTGTATAAACAAAAACACTATGATAATTAAAGTGATCTTACCTCTGGTAGGAGAGCTGATTGTGATAAGGAAGCACCACTAGTGATTGGGAGGTGCTAGCTCCCTTCTTCTTAGGCTGCTTTATCTTCGGCTTCCAATTGGGGTTGGAAGGAGATCCCTTACAAGTTTTGTAATTGCGGCCCTTTTCATCACACTTGCTGCAAGACATAGAGATTGACTTCTTCAATTTTTCCCCTTGCATTAATGGCTCAACAGGATCTTTCTACCTATAATGAACCTTTTACCATCCAATTGGTCGTTTGATGATAGGTGAGTCTGGCTGTGAGAATTCAGATCTCGGCCAAAATTTTGTACTTGGTACAGGTTTAATACAGTGTGCATACGTCCTGTTGATTGACTCCATACAAAGCCAGGGGTGCACATAGTCTTGTGGCATGTCACATCTCTTCCTAATAGCAGCAAGTGCATGTATACAAGGCATGCCTGTGGTAATGCAGGAAAAGCAACCAATGGTAACAAAACAAGAAAGGACAATAACAACAAAACAATGTAACGAATGAATTAGAGTGAGAACAGTAGGTACCAGTCAGTTGCCATTTGTTGCATGAGCAAGTGTACTTAATGAGGTCTACATCTACCTTGGTTGCTTTGCGGCTCACCTCAAACCTCTTCCGTTCGTTGTCACCAACCCATTTTGCTGTCCACTTAGTGCAAATATTGACCTCCCCATCCTCTTTTGCTGAACTGATGCTAGCTTTCCAGCTTTGTTGTCTACTACTCGCTTGTGATTCACCATCCTCCTCATCAAGTAACACCTGATTTCTTCACACATGGTTAGGATAGGCTTGCATCGCCACTAATGTGGGTGTTCTTGGCTTCGCAAACGTTAGTGGCATTCACTTTTTCCACTAACGTTGGAGTTTCCCTTTCCTTCCACGTTAGTTTCCACGTTAATGTAACTAATGTGGAGACTAACGTGGGTCTTCTTGCACCTTCTCTAGCGTTATTGGCACTCCCTTTTGCCACTAACGCTGCTCCTTCTTCAAAGTTGATGCCATTAACGTTCCAACTTTCCTTCCTTCCACGTTAGTAGCCAAGTTAGTGGCACTAACGTAGCAACTAACGTGGCTCTTCTCTGCTTCTTGTTACCTGAAATCAATCAAACAAAGTGCATCAAAGTCTTGCTCTTAATCATGGGATCATGCATCATCCATTTTATCATTGAATTCATGCATAATTCTCATGAAATTATTCAAAATTTACAATGTTTGCTTGAATCATGGTATGAATGCATTTTCAACCAAATACTTGCTTATTTCCTAAGAAAATGCATGAAACCAACCTAAAGCATACAAAAAATTGCTAGTAAAACTAGCCAAGATGCCCTGGCATCACTTACGATATAGGGTCAACAGAGTATCGAGTTTCAACCTGAAACATGTGGTGGCAAGCCACGGTTCTGTTACCCAAGGAAACTTGTATCTCAGATATCATTAATTCAAAAGCCGTTTAATATTCATAATCATTATATAATCATTCATCATAGCCATGGCATCATAACTTCATTTAATATCTACCTCTTTGTCTTATAACTCCTCATATTTTTCTCCTTTCTTCATTTCCAAGTTACCTTATTTCCCTAGCTTCAACTAGCTACTGGACTTAGTACTATACCTTATATCTAAAAGGATGAAAATGGAGGTTTAGAAGTCAAAAATCTGGTTTAAAACACAAAAATCCAGTTTTGCAAGAAGCAGGGGACATGCGTGCGCGTGGGTCACGCGTACTTGTAGTAGTATGAAAAGGTAGCACGCGTGCGCATTCCCTTACCATGCGTACGCGTGGTCATGTATGTTAGCTCATCATGCGCACGCATGGGCTACTCGCGCATGCGCAGTTTAAAGTTCCATGCCATGTGTACGCGTGGGCGTACATTGTTCAAAAAAACACAGTTCACCCAGAAAGCTGCATAATGCCCAGAAAATTGTTATATCCACCTACATGACACATAATTCACACCTAAACTTCCGACATTCATAACTTTTACTTCAAAATTCTATTTTTCACAAAGTTTATACCGTTCAAAAGCTTGCAAAACCATCTTTGAGTTAAAACAAATTCAACCTCCAACCGAAATCTGAGGATCTAGTTATGAACCGCCGAAAACCAAGTTTTTCAAAAAGACTTCAAACCTCATTTTCTTTTCAAAATTCATTCCCACTCAATTCAGCATATTCATTTCCATCAATATATTTACCCTCAACAATAGCACAACAATCCTTAGCTCATTAACATCTTATTTCAATCCAACCTTACAAGTTTTAATCACAACTAACATATTATTCTATATATACATATTGTCATCATCATGAAATTCTCCAACCATCATCACATCATTATTCATTATATCAATACCAACAAATTCAAATAAACATCACTCAATCTCAACCATATCATTATATTGCCATGATCACAGATCCTCCATTCATCATCATTAACCAACCAACAAGCAACAAACCACAAAATTACATCATCATACATTAATAACATCATCAACTCATCATCATCAACTCCAATAAACTCATACTGATTAATTCCAACACCAACATCCACAACAAAACCAAAACCTAACCTTGTTCAAGGTGTATCAACAAAACACTAAGCCATTTACATATTCAAACATTCATTCCTATCCTACGGTCATCTAGCCTAAGTTTTCACAGAGCATTACATATTAAATGCACGAAACCTAAACCATACCTTGGCCGATCACCACGTTTGGTCCAAGGCAGCCATACTAGTCACACACACAGCCCCACAAGCTTGAGAAATCAATCAAAACCTTAGCACCAATCTTCCACCAAGCCTCTAAATGTCCATAATTCAATTCCAATGCATATATGTATACTTAATTCACACCTATTACACATGTATACTTCAATTTCAAAATTCACATAATAAGATAAAAATTGGCTTAGGTTTAGGTGATCCTTACCGCACCCACACACATAGCAACTCAAACCCGATAAGCTCCGCAAGCTAAATCGAACCTAGAATACCGAATTTGGCAAAATCTCATTACAAGGGCTCAATTTCACAAATAAAAAGGGGGCAGAGAATCTAAGATGGGATTGTGGCTTACCCATAGAATTGATTTGATAGAAATGTAGAGCTCGACACGCTGGACGCGTGGCCGCAAACGATGTAGCGATCGGAGCTCGAACAGAGAAGTTACGGTGGATTGAAGGGATGATGAGGGTTTGGCAGCTCTCCTTTCCCCCTTGCTGTATTCAGCGTGTTTTGTTGCTGAATGGGGAAGGAGATGGCACTACCCATTTTAAGTTATGGGTCCGGTTGGACCCATGGGCCCGGTTTGGATCCGGTTCAACTGGTTCTGCCCATCCAATCCAATTTTGGACCAAATTTTTCGAAATTAGTGTTAAAATTCTCATTTTAAAGAGTTCTATCCTATTTTGATATTAGATTTACATTTTTAATCTTCCTAATTGAAATTTAATTTATTGACTAATTATTTACTAATTTTAGTGGGGTTTACACCAATAACCGGTAACCAAAAAACAGGTAACAAAAAAGAAAAATTGTATCTAGAATATGCCATTAACCATTACAACAGCACACATTTATCCCAAAATAACATAATGACATGACTCTTCATTCCTTTGAATCCTTAGATGTTAATGCATTTGGTAAAGTTGGTGGTGGAGCCTCCTGATTCTGTACAGCAGATTGTGTGTTAGATGGAGTTAGTCCTTAGAGAAGTTCCTGAACTCGTGCTGCCTGCTGTGTGTTAGATGGGATTGGTTCTTGAGCAAGTAGAGTTGGCGGCCTGAAAATCTTCTGCTTTGGTCTGAACTTTGATTGTTTTGGGCGACTTGTGTCATTGACCATGGTGGAGCTTTTCCTGGATGTTTAAATGGACGGCTTGAAGTTGGGGCCGGTGGCCTGCCTTGAGTAACTGTTGGCCCTGGTGGTGCTATCACAAGTGTGGATCTTGTCACTCTTGTTGGACCTAGTGCAAAATTTGGAGGACTTGGGCCAGCTGCATTTATAACCTGGAGTGGGAGGACACCAAAATATGACAAAACATAAAGCACATCACATGGGATTTAATCAATGCATATATCAAACAGATTACAATGACAAACAAATGCATCATTACAGTAGGGTTTGGTGCTGGCTTGTTGAGCTGCCTGGTTAGCTGTTAGAAGCATCATGGGCATAGTAGTGTAACAGATTAACAGATTAATACTAAAACAGATTAGTCCCTAATGAATAGTATACTAAGACAGATTAATCCATGACCACTATAGTACTAAGATAAAGTAATCCCTGACCAATTTACTAGGACTAATTTACTGTTAGGCTTGTATGGTGTATAAACAAAAACACTATGATAATTAAAGTGATCTTACCTCTGGTAGGAGAGCTGATTGTGATAAGGAAGCACCACTAGTGATTGGGAGGTGCTAGCTCCCTTCTTCTTAGGCTGCTTTATCTTCGGCTTCCAATTGGGGTTGGAAGGAGATCCCTTACAAGTTTTGTAATTGCGGCCCTTTTCATCACACTTGCTGCAAGACATAGAGATTGACTTCTTCAATTTTTCCCCTTGCATTAATGGCTCAACAGGATCTTTCTACCTATAATGAACCTTTTACCATCCAATTGGTCGTTTGATGATAGGTGAGTCTGGCTGTGAGAATTCAGATCTCGGCCAAAATTTTGTACTTGGTACAGGTTTAATACAGTGTGCATACGTCCTGTTGATTGACTCCATACAAAGCCAGGGGTGCACATAGTCTTGTGGCATGTCACATCTCTTCCTAATAGCAGCAAGTGCATGTATACAAGGCATGCCTGTGGTAATGCAGGAAAAGCAACCAATGGTAACAAAACAAGAAAGGACAATAACAACAAAACAATGTAACGAATGAATTAGAGTGAGAACAGTAGGTACCAGTCAGTTGCCATTTGTTGCATGAGCAAGTGTACTTAATGAGGTCTACATCTACCTTGGTTGCTTTGCGGCTCACCTCAAACCTCTTCCGTTCGTTGTCACCAACCCATTTTGCTGTCCACTTAGTGCAAATATTGACCTCCCCATCCTCTTTTGCTGAACTGATGCTAGCTTTCCAGCTTTGTTGTCTACTACTCGCTTGTGATTCACCATCCTCCTCATCAAGTAACACCTGATTTCTTCACACATGGTTAGGATAGGCTTGCATCGGTAGTTCACGATCTTAGCATTAAATACCTAACACATGTTATTTGTGAGGTTATCAACCTTTGGTCCATGCGAGAAGTAAGCCTTTACCCATGTTTCTGGCTCAAACTTACTGAGGTTTTCCCAAGAACCTTGGTTAACTGCCTTCAACTTTTCCATGCATTCATTGAATTCTGCGACAATAGTACATCTAGCACACTCCCATACAACCTCTCTGATGTACAAGTCCTTGAACCGGTTTATGAAAGTTTTTCACATGTGCATGACGCAATTGTGTAGCTTTGCATGTGGCATGACCTCCTTTAGCACAAGCAGTAAACCCTGCATTGAACAGGAGCAGGAAACAGTTTCATAAAGGAATGAAAATGCAAAACAAAATTATCATATGTGAAGTTAATGTAACATAACCATGATTTCATTTTACTATATGTTAATCCGATATAAAGTTCCAACCATGGTTTGCATCATCTCCTATGTCCCTCCGAAGATTTGTCAAGAACCACTTCCAGGCATCCTTGGTCTTAGCCCTGACAACCCCATATTCAACGACATAAAACTAGTTATTTGCATTTTGCGTAACTGCTGCTAGAAGCCAACCCCCATAATATATTTTGAGAAAACATCCATCGAAATGAAAAAAGGCCTACACCCATCTTTGAATCCTTGCTTACAAGCATCTAAGTATATGTATAATTTATCAAATATAGGAGGAGCTTCTAGAATTGGCATGAGCTCCAACCTGGCTGTTGAACCATGATTGCTACTCAGAATCTGCTCACAATAATCCCTTCTCCTCTTGTATTGTTCCCTTTCATTGCCCTTGATCTTATCCCTGGCCTCCTTTACTACTTTGTAAACCATCTTAGGGTGGGAACATAATGAAAATTTCTCTCTAAGGAATTCAGTTGCCTCCTTTGTGTTCATGTGTGGTTGGGTAGACATCCACTTCTCAATTTTCTTACTAATCCACTACTGATCAGTTGAATTACTGCCTAAATCCCTTGCACAAGTGTGCTCTTGCTCATACGTCTTAACTTGATAACACTGCAGAGTTTCGTTGTATGACAAATGAACCAAGAAAGGATACTCCTCATTCATTCAACCCACTCTAACTCTCTCCTTGTCATTCTTGATCCACTTCAGCTCCCTCTCCTCAGCAATAAATGAATCTTTTACCACCTCCTTAAACCTTTCAACAGTCACAAACCTAGTTCCTAACTCAAACCTATCCTCACCATGAGCTTAATCATCATCAAACCCAGAAAATTTATTACTATTACCTTCATCCTCAGATGATATGGGAGTATGAAAATCCTCAGATTCATACTCAAACATGATTTCCTCTATCTCTATTGGGACTTCATTGACATATAATCCACCTACCACTGCATTAACGGGTTGCACATCAGGACCATCACCACCAGCAAATTGATCATTCGGCTCATCAGCCCCCTGAGCCCCACCTTCACCACTTTTTCCAGCATTAGCGTGCCCACTATTTTCTCCTCTTGCATTCACCTCATCCGTTATTGCATCTTCTTCTTTCCAACCTTAGATTTTTCCTTTAACCCTTGCCTTTTTGCAACTGGCTTCTTCGGGGTCACTACCTTTTTATACCCTTCATACTTCTTTTTCTCTTGCTACCTGCAACCCCGCCATTACTGTCAGTTTCAGTACTATCACTCTCAAATCCAGCTGGTGGAGGTTTATACAACACATCTTCCGTGCTCTCGTACCTGTCATCTGAGGAAGAGGATGTCTTTAGTTCCTCTAAAATTTTATCTACCTCCACTGTGACATCACTGTCTTTGCCAGCATCATCGACAATCTTGTGATCATTGATAAACCACTATTTCATGGTTTATCTTGTGCTCAATTGAGTAGTTTTTATCAACTCTTTACCCACTTATTCATACTATTTGCATAGTTTTACATTTGCCTTCCTAATTATGTGCTTTGATTGAAAACATGCTTCTTTGGCCTTAAGTTCCTTATGTTTAATCCTCTCTTATTACCATTAGATGCCTTGATATGTGTGTTAAGTGTTTTCAGAGATTACAGTTCAAGAATGACTTGGAGGATGGAAAGGAAGCATGCAAAAGTGGAAGAAATACAGAAAACTGGAGGAACTGCTTAAGTTGTCCAGCCTGATCTCCTGGCACTCAAACGACCATAACTTGAGATACAGAGGTCCAATTGACGTGGTTCCAGTTGTGTTGGAAAGCTAACGTCTGGGGATTCGATTTGATATATAATTTGCCATAGCTACCTCGAATTTAGGTGACGCGAACGCGTGAATGACGCACCCGCATTGCATCTGTGAACTTCAATCCGCGCGGACGCGTGGACGATGCCTCCGCGTCACTTATCCGCGACCTGAACGTAACAGAAATCGCAGGGAGCGATTTCTAGGCTGTTTTTGACCCAGTTTTCAACCCAGAACACACAGATTAGAGGCTATAAAGTGGGGGAATGCATCCATTCAAAAAAAAAGCCTTCACATTCACAATTTTAGGATTAGATGTAGTTTTAGAGAGAGAGGTTCTCTCCTCTCTCTTAGGATTTAGAATTAGGATTCTTTTCACTTTATGATTATTTCATCTTTTGCGATCACAAGTTCAATGTTCCTTTTATTTATGAATATTCATGTTAGATTTGATTTCTTTTATTAATGCAATTCGAGGTATTTTCAGATTTAATTTTGCTTTGCTTTATTTACTTGAATGCTTTTAATTTAATTTAGAATTCTTCCTTTTGGCTTTGGTTAAGTAATTGGTAATGCTTGAGCTGTCAAATAAAGCAGTGATTGAAATTGGCAGATTACTAATTGATCTAGATCGCTCTAAAGATAGTCTTCCCACAGGGATTGACTTGGACTTGAGGATCAAGCTAATTAGTTCACTTGATTTACCTTCATAGTTAGAGGTTAACAAAGTGGGATTAAAATCCAATTCTCATCACAATTGATAAGGATAGAACTTCCAGTTCTTATACCTTGCCAAGAGTTTTATTATCTATTTAAATTAATACAATTTACTTTCTTGCCATTTACTATTCTCGCTTTTTATCTTATACATTAAAAACCTCCAATTTACAAGACTCATAACCAATAATAAGAACATACCTCCCTGCAATTCCTTGAAAAGACGACCTGAGGTTTAAATACTCAGTTATCAATTTTAAAGGGGTTTGTTACTTGTGATAACCAAAACGTTTGCACGAAGGAATTTCTATTGGTTTAGAATCTATATCTACAACGCGACTATTTTTATAAAATTCTTTACTAGCAAAAATCCTAACGTCAAAATGGCGCCGTTGCCGGAGAATTGCAAACGTGTGTCTTATTATTGGTTATTGTAAATATTTGCTTTTTACCTATTTATTTGTTTTTATTTTTCTTTTTATTTTTACTTTTTCGTAAATTAAGAGGTTATTGGTTTTTTTTATTTACTTATTAAAAGTTTTTAAGAAAAAAATTTTGTTGTTCATCTTGATCTTCAAGCTGTTCTTCGTATTCATTTTGACCTTCGAGTTGTTCTTAGTTGTTTTCTTTGTTTTGATCTAAAAAATTTTAAAGTTTGGTGTCATTTTATTGTTTTTCTCTTTCCTCATTAAATTTAAAAATTCAAAATTTAAAAAAATTTTCAAATTTCAACATTTTCAAATTTCAAAAATTTAGAATTCAAAATTTAATTTTCAAATTCAAAATTTAAATAACCTTTTAATTTAAATTTGTTTTTATTTTCGTTTTTTTATTTTTTATTTTTTTATTATTTACTATGAATTCTCACCCCTCTCGCTTTGAGTTTGGTTCTAATAATGTTGAAAGGAATGGAAGCTACAGCAGGAACATGCATCAAGGTCAGAACAGTCAAGGATGGAAGGAGCCACAAGGATTTAATCAACCCTCATGGCAACAATCACCTCCAATGGACTATCAACAACCATTCTATGATGCATATCAAGGCAATGGCTATGGTGAGTACTCTTTTGATTATCAACAACCACCACCATATGCCTATAAACCACCTTCTCAACACAACTTTGAACCATCAAACTCACAAGCCAACTACCACCATTCACCTTCATATGATCCTAACCCTCATCCACCATACCAACCACCTTATGAACCATATGAACCATATATAGAACCACCCCAATTCCAACCCAATTACTCCCAAGAACCACCACCTCCCTATGCATCATGTCCATATCCATCACCCCAAGCATCAACGGAGCAACTCAAGGAAACATTTGAAAATTTTAATGCCACACTTCATCAATTGAATCAAGCAATAAAGCAATTAGCTTCCCGACATTCGGACACTCAAGGAACCCCCATGGCTTCATGTGGACAATCTAATGAAGAACGTAGCATGAAGAAGATACTAGAAACTCCAGTGGACATTACGGAGCATGACTTTGTACTGAAACAAGTGGAGGAAGCTGTAATTATTGAAGAGGAAGAAGTGGTTGCAGACTTAGGAGATGCTGAACCTCCATGGGAAAGTCAGGTTATAGAACCTCCTTCCAAGGCGATTGAAATTGATGTTGAGGAGGGTGTACAACCTCCAAGGCATATCATGGTTAAGGACTTGGAAGAGGTCGATCAAGACATGGAGATTAAAGAAGAAGAAGCACAACCTCCCATACCCTTGGTTAACAATGAAGAAGAGATTAAATTGGAAGAAAGCTACCAAGAGGAAGAGGTTGATATTGAAGAAGTTTGCAAAGAGGTAGAAGTTGTCAAAAAGCACAAGGGAGTGGAGCTTGAAATCACTTTGCCAAGGTTATTGGAGATCCCTCCCCCTAAGTTGCCATCATCCTTCACAACATTTAAGTGGGTAAAATTCATCTCCCTTAGCTTTCTAATTCCACTTGAATATGGGCTACTGGAGACGGATGGTCAACTTAGAGCTCTTTGTGGCATTAAGAGTAAGAGGAAGATGGTCAGTGGTAAGAATTATCCTGCAAGGTTCATTATGGTTGGAAGCTTTAACTTTAAATACAAAGGTTGGTGTAAAGCTCAACTAAATGGGTCTAGGAAGTTGTTTGGCCGCTTTAGTGAGAATTCAGATTGCTTGCTACCCGGACGGAATCATAATGATCAACACAAAGATGGGTGCAAAATCAAGATTTGCGACCCTGGAATTCATTCCAGCAATCAACACTCATGGGGCCTTGTCACTTGCTTTAACCTGCTTGAAGGCTTTCTGCGCCTAGTTTGGGACCCCGGAGGCCATTGGAATCACAAACATTGGTGGAGATTCCTGGACGAATACAAGCACAAGCCACCATAACAGGGAGCTCACCAAATGTCCAACTTAAGGACTTTAACTAAAAGTGCTAGGTGGGAGACAACCCACCATGGTATGATCGTTCCCTTTTCAGTTTTAATTTTATTTCGTTTTGTTTATTTTGAGTTTTATTTTATTTTATTTCATTGAACCTGGAATTACTCATAACATTCATATTAACACTGCATTCTGCATACTGCATATATAAAAAAAAAAAACACGCACGCGATGCAGCAGCGTCGCTGACGCGTCCGCGTCACCAGTACGTTTTGGAAGAAAAGAATTGAACAGAGAGTCACGCGAGAGCGTGGCTGGAGGCGTGCCTTTGGCACAAATTGATCCACGTGACCGCGTCGCGGACGCGTCCGTGTCATGTGGAAACTTTGGCCTCCCACGCGACCGCGTCACCCATGCAGCCGCGTGACCCATGCAGCCGCGTGACATGAAAATCGACGTCAAAAGGGTGCATAGCCGAAAGTTATGCTGAAGTGGTGCTGAACTGGTGCTGAACGCCCAACCTTACCACGCGGACGCATGGCTTACGCGTCCGCATCACATCCCTGTCATGACCACTCACGCGATCGCGTCGACCACGCGACCACGTCACCCTGATATTTGGCAATAATGCATTTTGAACAGAGAGTTGTGCGAGCGCGAGGCTGCCCTCGCGCCAGTAGCACAAAATGCGTCACGTGTCCGCGTAACCGACGCGACTGTGTCGATTAATTTAAGCGCAAGTCACGCGACCGCGTTCCCCACGCGTCTGCGTCGCTTGCGCCGCACAGCTTATCCAGATCAGCCAATTATCTTATCTTTTCTTCCCCAATCCTAATTTCTTCTATCTTTTCTTCTCTCTTCTTTCTTTCTTACTTTATTTCTTTCCCTTCTCATTCTTCTTATCTTTTATTTTATTTTATTTATTTGCATACTTTCATTCATTGCATTTTAATTTTGTATATTTTTATTTTTTTTCTAAATTTATTATTTTACCATTGGTGTTAAAATGTTCTTATTCAACTGTTATATCTTTTCTGGTATTATCTTAGTGCTTATGACTTGTTTTATTCTGATTGGGTAACATTATTTAAATCAATGCTAATCTTTTATGATACTTGTACTTCTCTTGCATTGATATGAACTTATACTATCTTGCATTACCCACATTTTCCTCTCCTTTGTTGCAAATTCTGCACCATTGGTACGCCATGGCTTCTATTGTTTTCTCACGTACATGTTGAAGCTTCCATGTAAATGAGACCCTTTTCATTTGGCATTAACCCACCCATACTTCATTTATTTTCTTATCTCTATTTCTGGGTTACTTTTCTTCCCTTTTTCTTTCAGGATGGCCACCTGGAAGGGAACCAGAGGACGTTTACATGGGGAAACAAGACAAGTCCATATGCACAATCCTTGAAGAAAAGCATCAGTTAGAACAACCCATCCACCTGCACATCTCAGCATGCACCGAGGACGGTGCAATCTTTAAGTGTGGGGAGGTCGATACCGATCTCCATGGGTTAGTCACTCTTCTATCTCAACACCAATGTTTTATTTTCCTTGTTAATTGTTGCATTTACATGTTTGATTACATGATTATTTGGTTTTGTGCATATTTTACCACTTGGTTGAAGTAATATTTTCTTTTTCAAAAAACCTTTTAAGAGCATTTCACTAATTTGAATAAAATTTAATGTTACACTTGTTTGAAGAAATATTATACTGGAACATGGTTTGGAGCTCGAACACACAAAACCTGTGAGATTTTTGAGCCTATTTGAATTGGTTGCATTTTACCAACCAATATTTTATTTTTGGTGTGTATTTTTCTCTCTAAAATTGTGATCTTTGTCTTGCTTAATTATATATTTCCATTATTTGATGTATGCATACACTTACATGATTGAGGCCTTTGTTTCATTGAGCTTACATACCCATATGGCCTTACCTTTCATTATCCCTTGCAAACTAATTTTGAGCCTATTTTTCCCCTTTGTTCTTTACTTTAGCACATCATTAACTCTAAGAGAAAGACAATAATGCCCTTAATTTGAATCCTTGGTTAGCTTAGACTAGTGAGAGTGCTTATGATTTAAGTATGGGAAAGTTGAATTTAGAAACATTTGGTTTGAGAATTGAGTATGTTAGAATTTTCTGAAAATGTGAAAAAACATGTTTAGGATATGATTCATGCATCCAATAATTTAATCATATGCATTGAGAAAAAAAAAAAAAACATATATATATATATATTAAAAAAAAGTGAGAAAAAGAAAAGAAAAAGAGCAAATAAGAAAAAGGGGACAAAATGCCCCAAAGTAAATGATGAAAGCAATGCATATGTACTGTACTCAAAATTAGGATGCGTGAATATGTGGTAAATATGGTTAATGAAAAGTTAGATGTGGTATTATGATTACATGGATTGTCTAAAGTTAGGTGGAAAGTTTAAGTTAATTAAGGATTCAGATTTTAGTCCAATTGGCCAAATATAATCCTACCTTGACCCTAACCCCATGACAACCCTTAAAAGACCTCTTGATTTGTGTATTTGTATATTAAATTTATGTTGATTGTTAGATGAAGAGCAAGCCTTAGAAAGCAAGGTTAGTAGAGAATTGAGAGAATCGAACCTTAAACACTTGAGTGATTAGAGTGTATACACTACCAGTGAGGGTTCGATGCTCAACTCCTTGTTCCCTGCTTTCATGAGCTATTTTCTTCTTGCAAGTCTATTTGTACTTCATTTTCATGATTTGAATTAGTGAAATCCAGTTCATATTTCTTCTTGAAGGATTTGTTTACTTTTAACTAAGTAGGTAGAAACATTTTGCATGTAGTTGCATTCACATAGATAGGTTGCATTGCATACTCTCTACCATTCCTCTTCATCTTTATAGTTTCTCTTGAGCTTAGCATGAGGACATGCTAATGTTTAAGTGTGGGGAGGTTAATAAACCACTATTTCATGGTTTATCTTGTGCTCAATTGAGTGGTTTTTATCAACTCTTTACCCACTTATTCATACTATTTGCATGGTTTTACATTTGCCTTCCTAATTATGTGCTTTGATTGAAAACATGTTTCTTTGGCCTTAAGTTCCTTATGTTTAATCCTCTCTTATTACCATTAGATGCCTTGATATGTGTTTAAGTGTTTTCAGAGATTACAGGGCAAGAATGGCTTGGAGGATGGAAAGGAAGCATGCAAAAGTGGAAGGAATACAGAAAACTGGAGGAACTGCTTAAGTTGTCCAGCCTGTCCTCCTGGCACTCAAACGACCATAACTTGAGATACAGAGGTCCAATTGACGTGGTTCTAGTTGCGTTGGAAAGCTAATGTCCGGGGCTTCGATTTGATATATAATTTGCCATAGCTGCCCCGAAGTTAGGCGACGCGAACGCGTGAATGACGCGCCCGCGTCGCATCTGCGAACTTCAATCCGCGCGGATGCATGGACGACGCCTCCGCGTCACTTACCCGCGACCTGAACATAACAGAAACCGCAGGGAGCGATTTCTGGGCTATTTTTGACTCAGTTTTGAGCCCAGAACACACAGATTAGAGGCTATAAAGTGGGGGAATGCATCCATTCAAAAAAAAAAAAAGCTTTCACATTCACAATTTTAGGATTAGATGTAGTTTTAGAGAGAGAGGTTCTCTCCTCTCTCTTAGGATTTAGAATTAGGATTCTTTTCACTTTATGATTATTTTATCTTTTGCGATCACAGGTTCAATGTTCCTTTTATTTATGAATATTCATGTTAGATTTGATTTCTTTTATTAATGCAATTCGAGGTATTTTCAGATTTAATTTTGCTTTGCTTTATTTACATGAATGCTTTTAATTTAATTTAGAATTCTTCCTTTTGGCTTTGGTTAAGTAATTGGTAATGCTTGAGCTGTCAAATAAAGTAGTGGTTGAAATTGGCAGATTACTAATTGATCTAGATCGCTCTAAAGCTAGTCTTCCCACAGGGATTGACTAGGACTTGAGGATCAAGCTAATTAGTCCACTTGATTTACCTTCATAGTTAGAGGTTAACAAAGTGGGATTAAAATCTAATTCTCATCACAATTGATAAGGATAGAGCTTCCAGTTCTTATACCTTGCCAAGAGTTTTATTATCTATTTAAATTAATACAATTTACTTTCTTGCCATTTACTATTCTCGCTTTTTATCTTATACATTAAAAACCCCCAATTTACAAGACTCATAACCAATAATAAGGACATACCTCCCTACAATTCCTTGAGAAGATGACCCGAGGTTTAAATACTCGGTTATTAATTTTAAAGGGGTTTATTACTTGTGACAACCAAAACATTTGCACGAAGGGATTTCTGTTGGTTTAGAATCTATATCTACAACGCGACTATTTTTATAAAATTCTTTACTAGCAAAAATTCTAACGTCAATCATCAATAGTGTGGTCAAAGTATATATGGAAATCAGATGTCTGTTGGTTCTTCATTATGTTCTCTCGCATTGCATTGGTCCTTGCATCCCCAGTTAATATGTTCAGCCTAGACTTAATGTTAGCACTTGTTGGATCATACCAATATACTACCATGTATGACTGGTATTCCAAACCCTTAAATAATATTGCAAGGTCTCCAAAATTCACAAAGTCCAGGTCCATCTCAGGGAACCTCTCTTCTTTTCCATTTTGATAAATCAGGGATCTATCACTTGCTCTGACAAAGTTACCTCCATGGTGAAAAATAGGTACCACAAAAATATCAACCATCTGAAATTAATCCATGAACAGCTATGCATAAGTCCAAAAACGGAAACAAAAATTATGAATGAAACACCTTTTTCCTAACACAATCCCTCCTTCTAATCCTAGATATGACATTTTAAAAATGATTTTTACACTTCATTACACCATTGTTACCCACACTGTAAATATGCACACAGAATGCCTTCACAATTAGTTCACACATGAGTAACCAAAACTTCATCGCTAAGCAAGGCGATCTTACCTTCTGATGAAGACAGCAACCACAGACTCAATACAACCTTCTTCTTAGCCTCCGACACCAACTTCACCCTGCACCGATTGCTCTTCTACGTAGTGTAATTTTTGGAGGGAAAAACATGGAGGAAGGAGTTTGATTGTTTGTTTTCTTAGGATTTTCAACAATTCTGTAACTCAAATATGGGTGTTATGGGTATTGCATAAGGGGAATATAGTGTGTTTGGAGGAGGGTGGTGAAACAGCATTGTTTTGGTGTGTGGGGACTAATATGTCCTGTTTTCGAAAGCTATGGGCCACGTGTGATCCCATAACGGCCAGCTCAGAGCCACGGGAGCCATGTCAGACTTTTCTGTCGGGTTCAATAGAGTGACTTTAATGGAGGGTACATTTATCCACATTTTGGACGGGTCAGGAACATGAATGTATTTTCTATTCCTTGGGGACAAAATATCTACGGAAAAAAAGATCAGGGACGTATTTATTCATTTTTCTATCTACTATTAATAATTTCGGGTGAATTTTCTCTTTTATTATGTCTGTGTTAATTTTTAACCTATTATACATATAAATGTTTAATTTATTTTCTTTACTTCCTTGTTAATTTGTTTCAATAATATTGATAATGACGTACTCTATATATGGTAATGTTTAAACTTTCACACATTAAAAAAGAGATCAACAAAAAAAGATAGAAAAATGTGGTGATTAAATTATAGGGATAAGTATTGTTTTGGTCCCTAACATTGAAGGTCAGAATCGAAATCGTCCCCAACGTAATTTTGGATTTAAAATCATCCTTAATGTATTTTTTCGTATTAAAATCATCCTTTTAATTTTTTCTAGACAAAAATGTCCTCTACTACCATCAGCACCTTTACCTCCACCACCACCAGCACCTTTACTCCCACCACCACCACCAGCACCTTTACCTCCACCACCAAGAAAAACAACAAATCCATAAATTCAAAAAATCAACAAAAAAATATGTTGGGGACAGTTTTAATACAAAAAAATACGTTAAGGATGATTTTAAATCCAAAATTATGTTGGGGACGGTTTCGATTCTGACCCTCAACATTAGGGACCAAAACAATACTTATCCCTTAAATTATATAATAGTATTTCTCGAAAAGAAAAAAAAGAATCACTACCATTATATTTTTTATAATAAATAGTATTTTGACGCTAAAAAATTTTTATAAGAGGCAAATAATTTTGTTTAATTTTTTAAGTTGTTATTCTTTCTTGACTACTTCATAGAATAAGAATGTATTCTTTATTTTTCATCGAAATTGATCTTTTAAAAGTACAAATTATAATTTTTTATGATATTTTTTTATGTTGTTATTCTATTATATTCTTTTGATAATTTGATGATTGTTCTTACTCAAACTTATTCTTTTTGTTTAATGTTATAACAAGATTGTCCTTTGTCGTAATATACCATGTATCACATTTATCAAATACCACATCGAATTGTATTTATTGATTCATATGCTAATTATATAGATGTAAGAGTTTAACGAAGGGACAGTAAACTCTATTTTACTGAAAGATAATTAGATCTACTCATGTATTCTGACTAACATAATCAAAGGTGGGTAATGTTAGTTTTCTTAAGAGGAACTCGATTTTTGATTGAGCAATGACTTCCAATCATCCCCTCCATATTTTCTATATCTGCCAGAAAATTTTCAAAGTGAAACATATAATGAGATTGAGTTTTCTCAATTTAGATTTAATTTTCAAAAAAATGTGTTTGGCTTGGAGATGTAATTTCAAAGATTGGTACTGTGTTTATATTTTTTTTCTTTTATATTTTTCATAATAAAAATAATTTTATAACATATTGTGATTTTTTTAAACCAACGGCCTTTTCATACATCAAGAAATGCCATTGATGGGAATAAATGTTAATTTATTTTCTCGTTGTGGCTATTCTATATCTTGTCGTAATACATGGATAGCGGATGATGAATCTTATTTAACAAGAGGATAGTCGTCTGAATTTGCACAAATTCTAAATGTTCAACCTGATGATATTATTTCAATTGGTTGTTGTTATGAAAATAAATCTAATCTATATGTGTCTAAGGTCTAAAATAGTTTAAATATTATTTAAATAGTTTAGTTCTAATGTTAGTATTTAATTAGATTAGTTTTAGAGAAATTTAAATGGTTACCTCAATTTATATATTACGATTATTGTTTTCGGTTATGCTATTTTAAAATTTTTAATATGAAATTTTTTTGTTCGGTTTTTAAATATGTTTTTATTTTTATTGAATCCCAGTATAACTAAGAAAAAAACAAAATAATTAAATTAAAAAGTCTGATAATATTAAATAATACTTTTAGATTATTACACAAACAAAAACTAAATCGTATATAATACTATTAGTTGTAATAAAAAATTTTGTTGACGTAGTATAAAATAATTAATAGTTGGGTTAAAATTTATCAACAATTGTAAGATTAGAAATTTTACTTGTATACTGTGATATATTTAGTTCGGTTAAAATTTCACTAACGTATAATTATGACTATAATTAATATATATATCAAATGAAGTAAAAATTTATTTGTCCAGTGTAATTAATTTGGCATTAATGTATATTAAATTAATGACTATAATTAAAATTTAGTTGTCCAGTAATATGATTTATGAAAATTATTGTGATTAACGAAGATCACGGTGATTTATGAAAATTACACGCACAATAATATTAATAATAAAGGATGAAAAATCATTGAATAATTTTAAGATTAAAAAAAATTATATGTGTGTGTGAAAACACACACTATCGAAATTATCGTATTCGGATAAACTGGGTAAAAATAAAATTTAAAGGAATAATAGATTAAAGACAGGATATATATAAATATGTATAATAGCCACTAGTCACGGTCCGCGAAGTTTAGGTCGGTTAGGGTTACAGAAATAAAAACCATTGATAACAATTCCTATCTCTCTCCCAGATATACAACATAGCTTCTATAGGCAAGTTTCAAAAGAAATATTTACATATACATCATCAATATTTTCCAAAATAAAGAGGGACAAAAATCTAAACAAAATGAAATATAGAACTCAAGATAACTTTGCCATCTTCTAGACAAACTCTAACTCACCGTGGAGCACCAGGACCTGCATCTAAAAAATAATGGATATATACAGAATGAAAACTCCCGACCTATAGGTTCCAAGTATGGTAAAAAATGCTAAATAAATACAATATTAAGATAATAGGAAACTCACTAAGCAATATTGAACTTTACACATCATTATATCCATCCTAAGTTCTCACTAATCCATAATCAGACAACTATCATAGGAAATTCTAATCTAATTCAACCTTCTCCAAGTTCCAGTCCTCCAAACACCAAACAGAATAGCGCTCAGCGTCAACTGACACCATCATGAGAGACCTCTCTGATATACAAACACAAGCAATGCAATCATGTAATACACATGTAAATTCAAATAAAGCAATTAGCATAGTCTTTTAATATGTACAAGTAAACAAACCATGACAAGTAGCAAACCCGAACAAATCAATCAAATGCAGATGAGGCATATCTATCCTATTGGCCATGAGCTCACCTGTCAGTTACTCGCCAGAACATGACACATCCAGTAGCTAACCCGGATATTGTCCTCTTGAAAACCAGTGGGCAGTAAATCACCACGATCACCACTTGGCGAGCAGTACACCACCACGATTCCCACCATTGTGAGTGGTTCACCGCCACGATACTCACAAAATTTTTAATTGAAAAACGAGTGGCCGGTACATAACTACGATCCCCAACTCAACTGCAACCTTGGACAAGTGGTACACCACCACGATCCTTATCAGGTGCATAAATCATAATTTCACAACCCATGGGCAGTAAATAACTATGATCCCTACGTTCACAACGACACTGGGAAAGCGGTACACCACCACGACCTTTGCTAGGTCAAAACACAAAATCTCTGCGAGAAGGATGAAATCACTGTCCTCGCTAGTAAGTGGCATGATGAGCATTTCCTAAATAACGAGAAATCACAAATTAAAGCAATAGATAACTCAAATTCAAACAAGGAAGTTAAGGATGAATCAAATGAAAATAGCAAAAAGTGAAATTGAATCATCCAAGATGCAATTTATAAACCAGGAAATTAAAAAGAATAAGACAGCTTGCCCTGTCATTCATGAATTGGTTTGGTAAAAGCTGAGTAAAGCAGAGTGCAAGTTTGCCAAAACCAAAACAGGAATGAAAATCAAAACAATTTCCAGAAATTTGGGCAGCATCCCGGCTAAAATGGATGTTTCCGAAAAATAAATAGCAATCAGAATAGCTCATATGAATTAAAATATAGCTGCAATTACATAAAGGGAATATGAACATGGAAAAGCAGTGTAAAAGGCAGCATGAAACAAGAAATTACAGCATATGAACAATACTAACATCACAGTAATGGCAGAATTGCGAAAATTAGAAAACAAGAAATATGAACAGCACAATTAAACAGGCCTAAATCCACTAACCACATCCTAGGCTACCTAACAACCTAGAATCCACTACAACATGCATAACTATCTAGCCTAATTATGAACATAAATAGAAAAATAGGAAATTAACTGGGAATCGAAAGAAAGGTGGCGTTTGGCGGAACCTGGTAGGCGTATAAGAGAAGGTGGGGCAGAGAGGTGGCTGGGAAATGGTGGTGGTGCAAGGTTGCAGAGAAGAGAGAAGGAGAAGGGGCTGGGGGGGCGGTTGGGGGCGCGGCAGTGACGGTGGCGCAGAGGGTGTGGCGGTGGTGGTTGGAGGGAAGAAGAGGAAGAAAGAAGAAGAAAGAGGGGGGAAGGAAGGGGGTGGCGTGGCGGCGGCTTCTGGGTGGTCGTCGAGGGTTGCGGTGGGCGGTGGTGGTGGCTGGAAGTTGTGGGTGGTGGTTGTGGAGGAAGAGGAAAGAAAAAGAAGAAAGAGGGGGAAGGAGGAAGGGGGTGGCGTGGCGGCGGCTTCTGGGTGGTCGTCGGGGGTTGCGGTGGACGGTGGTTGGTGGCTGGAGTTGTGGGTGGTGGTTGTGGAGGGAAGAGAGGAAGGAGAGGGGGCTGGGGGGCGCGAATGGGTAGGGTTCGCGTGACAGGGAGGTTAGTAAATTTAAATCCACGCGATCGCGTGGGGCACGCGGTCGCGTGGCTGAGGTGAAATGAGGGTTGACGCGATCGCGTGAATGATGCAATCGCATGGAATGAGTAAATTATGAATGACACGGTCGCGTAAGGCTTTCGACCGCGTCGTTGGAAATTGTGCTAAACACACAATTCCAGCGTCGTTTCAGCGCAACTCTCTGTCTCCTCTGGGGTGGTGGTGCAATCCATGCGACGTGATCGCGTCGCTCACGCTGTCGCGTGGGATTGGTGTTGTGCAAGTGACGCGATCGCGTCAGGGCGGTCTGACGTGACCGCGTGGGTCGTTTTTTGTGAAACGCACAATGGCCGCACGATTCCAGCCTAACTCTCTGGACGTTGGGATTTATGCCGATCTCCAGATCACGCAGCCGCGTGAATGATGCAGACGCGTGGGGAGTGTTTTTCGCAACTGACGTGATCGCATGAGCGATGCGGTCGCGTCGCACGCCTTCTTTTTTTTTTTAAGCAGGTATGCGATTATGCAGTATGCAATGCGAATGAATAATATTCTGGTTCAATTGAAAAGGAAAACAAAAAATAAATAACACGAAATAAAACTGAAAAAGAAACGACCATACCATGGTGGGTTGTCTCCCACCTAGCATTTTTAGTTAAAGTCCTTAAGTTGGACATTGGATGAGCTTCCTGTTATGGCAGCTTGCACCAGCTCTGAGCACGAGCCATTTCCCTCTTACTCTTAAAGCCGCAGAGAGCTCTAAGCTGGCCATCTGTTTCAAGCAAACCATATTCAAGTGGAAAAGTAAAGATAAAGGTTAAGGATTGTACCCACTTGAAGCTTGTATTGGGTGGTAATGGCCTTGGGATAGGTATTTCCAGTGGTTCTGTGAGTTCTACTCCCTTGTGCTCTTCGGTGAATTTCTTCACTTCCTTGCAGACTTCTTCAATTGCATCCATGTCCTGATCAAAGCCTTCTATGTCTTCTTCGTCACTTAAGTCATAAACGGGAGGTTGAGAGAAATCTACCTCCGCATCATCTTCATATTCACTTGGGGAGGATTCTTCGATCTCAGAGAATTCACTTGTGGATGCAAGTTTATTACTAGGAGAACTTGACTCGTGACTATCATCATCAAGGAAACATGCTTCTTGGGGTATTTCATCTAGTTCCTCATAAAAGACTTGCCTTGGGGGCTGTGTACTATCCTCCTTAGCATCAATTGTAACGTCCTTGACAGAATTCTCCACAACTCTGGATTCCCATGGAGGCTCAGCGTCTCCTAGGTCTTCAACCAACTCTTCTTCTTGTATAATGACAGCTTCCTCTACTTGTTCCAGTACGAAGTCATGCCCTATTCTATCCACTGGAGTTTCTAGTATCTCCTTCATGCTACGCTCATCATTAGATTGTCCACACGGAGTTGTGGGAGGTCCTTGAATGTTCGAACGTCTAGAAGATAATTGACTTATTGCTTGCTCCAGTTGATAAAGGGTTGTTTGAAGTTGATCTACTGTTTCCTTAAGGCGAACTTCTGATTCTCGGGGTGCTGGATTTGGACGTGGTACATTGGGAAGTGGTGGTGTTTGGGAGTAATTGGATTGGAATCGGGGTAAATGAGGGTTATATGGTGGCGAATGGTGAAAAGGAGCTTGTGAGTGTGGTGGTTCGAAGTTGTGTTGAGAGGATGGTCTATAGGCATGGGGTGGAACTTGTTGGTAGTTACAAGGTTGTCCACCATGTCTATTGGCTTAGTATGCATTGTAGAATGGTCTTTGTCCATGATATCTTGGAGGGTGTTGTTGCCTAAAGGGTTGATCAGATCCTCTTAGCTCCATCCATCTTTGATTGCTCTGACCTTGATGCATGTTCCTGTTATAACTTTCACTCCTTTCAACAATATTAGAACCAAACTCAAAGCGAGAGGGGTGAGAATTCATAGTAGCTAATGGAAATAAAAGGGGAAAATAAAGACAAATAAACAAGTAAAAGAAAAGTATTTACAATAACCAATAATAAGGCACACAATTGCAGTTCCCCGGCAACGGCGCCATTTTGAAAGAGCTGGAGATTGGTGGTTTAGAAGTTATAGTAAACTCTCGTTGCAAGTATAGTTACTAAACTAAGCAATCAACTTTTTTTACAAACGTTTTGGTTGTCACAAGTAACAAACCCCTAAATAAATTGATAACCGAAGTATTTAAACCTCGGGTCGCCTTCTCAAGGAACTGCAGGGAAGTATGTTCTTATTATTGGTTATGAGGATTGTAAATTGGGGTTTTAAGATGAGGAACAAGTAATTTAAATTGCAATTGAAATAAGTAAAAGACTGTAAAATAAATAAATAACTGTAAAATAAATTTTTGGCAAGGTATCAGAAATTAGAAGTCCTATCCTAGTTATCCTTATCAATGATGATGAAGATTGAATCTTAATTCCACTTAGTTAGCCTTTACTTAAAGTAAAGAAAAGTCAAGTGAGTAATTAGTTAGATCCTCAAATCCTAGTTAATCCCTAAGGAAAGATTGGGATTGTTGAAGTTCAATTCAATTAGCAAAAATAACGATTATCAACCATGCCTTGAGTTTGATAACTCCTGAGTTACTGATTTCTTAACCAAGACCAAAAGGGAAAAGTAAATCTACTGGAATAAAAATGTCTTCAGATTGGAAGCAACAGTAACATGAATAAAAGAAAGCAATAATAAACTGAAATACCTCAAATAACATTAATTCAAAAGAGTAATCTGTAACATAGAAGAATTCATAAATTAAATTGAAAAGATAAATAAAAAGGAATGTTGAACTTGATAGAAAGAAATAATCCTGAAAGCGGATAAAATCCTAAATCTAAATCCTAAAAGAGAGAGGAGAGAACCTCTCCCTCAAAACTACATCTAAATCATGAAAAGTAACTAATTGGAGACTCTCCCCTGAATGGATGCATTCTCCCACTTCATAACCTCTGATCTGTGCTTTCTGGACTTGGATTTGGGCCAAAAAGGGCTTCAGAAATCGCTGGGGGCATTTTCTGTAATTTCTGGTGCGTGGCCTCTGTCACGTGGCCGCGTGGGTCACACGGTCACGTCAATTGGAGTTTTCCTTGTCACGCGGTCGCTTCATTCATGCGTCCGCGTCATATGCGTTTCGCTTATGGTGCGCGGTCGCGTCATTCACGCGGTCGCGTCGCTACCATTTCGCGCTGGCATGCGGTCGCGTCGTCCATGCGATCGCATCACTGCCAGTTTCTTCAAAAACTCCGTTTTGTGCTTTTCTTCCATTTTTGTATGTTTCCTTTCCATCCTTTAAGTCATTCCTGCCTTAAAATATCTGAAATTACTCAACACACGAATCACGGCATCGAATGGTAATAAAGGGAAATTAAAATAATTACTTTTAAAGCATAGGAAACATGTTTTTCACATACATCACATAATAAGGAAGGGGAAAGTAAAACCATGCAATTAACATGAATAAGTGAGTGAAGGATTAAATAAATCACTTAAATTAGGCACAAAATATATCATAAAATATGGGTTTATCAATTCACTTCCATTTTCATAATCATTCTCATCATATCTTAATCAAACTCATTCATTATTATCTCTCAATATTATAACCATACTCATCATATCATAATCATAATCAATCATTCATCATCTTTCACTATCGTATTCATCTTCATCATCCTTTGGAATCATCAATCATTCTCATTTCTTATTATCTTAATCACCTTCATCATACTTCAGTCATAATCATTCATCATCATCCATCTCATTACTTTAAATCCATCTTTCTTATTTCACGGTCTCAACACATTAGATCTCATTCCTAACTCTTCTACCCTCTACTACACCAGCTCTAGACTCATAATAGAAGATACCCTTTTAAATTGACTCAGTACACTCTCACTCGTCTCAAAGCCTAAACACTAGCTAGGGGATCTTAAACAAGTCTTACAAAAGTTTAGAAAGCTAAAGGAATCATTTAATAATCAACAATATAATTTCTTACCACACCAAATCAATACCAAAACACTCCTGAATCATTTCTCAAGCATTCAATAACCTAAATTATTCAGCTCTCACCTTATTAAGTTATTCAACAATTTCCAACTATCCAATATAACACCCTACCACACTGAGCTTTACGCTTAAGCCGTAAAACAATGGTGATACGGTATTACGACCTCTAAAATAAAAAGGTGTACATATAATAGCAGAAACAATATAATAAACTAGGAGCCTTGAAGAACAGAAGAAATAAAAATCGCGGAGTAAAAGCGCAATGCTCAGGAAACGAGTTAACTTGCATACTAAGAAAAACCTTAGCTATCAAGTTTAAGATAACAAAAGTATGAATAGAGGGCCAAAGATACAAAATAACAAGCTCCTAACTCAGCCTGCGGAGTCAAGGCTGACCGGAGAATATTTACACATATATTTACATGCCCAAAACCCAGATTTACATAAACAAAATCATGTCTCTCCATAAGTCTCTAAGAGGATCAAAAGGAACAAGTTATATGGAGAGAAAACCTAGTACATATATATACATAACCATACAATAAAAGTAACCCGACAACCACTTCGCTTCAGACGCTCAGACGCCTAAGGAGGTGCCTCTCGACCTGCATCTGAAAAACAACAACATAGTATGGGGGTGAGAACCAGAGGTTCTCAGTATGGTAAAGGTGTCACACACATAATATATAAGGTCCTGTGAATGCCAGAGGAAATCCTAGAACGCCGACACTCAGATTATAGAGCTTAAAGTATTAAAAAGAAGCCATAAAAGGTGGTTTCCTAAGAGTATCTAAGCCTAACTTACCTTAACCTTAAATCTAAGTCCCATACCACCATTCCTCCATACCTCCATCTCTGTCAGCATTTCACAGACAAATAAACAGATAAAGGCAAGCACAAGAAGGTTACAAATACTGCAGGTAACAAATATACATTTAACATGGCAAGTGCACTTAGGCACACCCAGTTAATGCACAAACAAGTAATTCAAGTAGTATGCATATGATGCAGGCCTGTCCTATGGCTGATGAGACTCATCTGTCAGTTATCCAGCCAACCCGACAAGTCCGAAAACCTTAGACTGTCCCTCGATGTGCATCCCCAAAAGTCTATGTATAGCTTTTTTCTCAAATAATCAATATTGCTCAATGGGGGTTAATATTCTCGAGAATTTATAAGTGCCCGGTCACCCTTACATCATAGGATCAACAGAGTGTCGAGTTTTTAACCTGGTACACGTGGTGGCAAGCCACAGTCCCAGGAAATCTCGTATCTCAGATTATTTAGTCATTCAAGTCAAGTATCATACATGATCATTCATTTAATTATCAATCCAAGTATCATACATGATCAGCGATAACATTTCGTAATCAATTCATCACTTTTCAGCTTTACTTCATCTCCAAGTTATCCCCTCTTCCTAGCTTCATCTGATTATCAGGTTTAATACTACTGTTTATGACTAAAGGAATGAAAATAGAGGTTTAGAAGTTTGAAATACAGTTTAAAATGCTGAAAACCATGTTTGCTGAAAACCATGTTTACTAGAATAGGGTCCACGCGTGCGCGTGGGAGTGTGAAACTGAAGCTCGTGCGCGCGTTCCTTTTTCATGCGTACGCGTGGGTCATGCGTACGCGTGGACATGCTTACTAACCCCTTACACATGCGCACGGGACCAGTCGTGTACGAGTCGCCAAAATTCCATGCCACGCGTATGCGTGGCCCACGCTCTTTTAAAAAAAGCAGATTCAGTAGCAAAGCTACAGAATCATAAAATGCTTCCTGCATAGTTACATATTCAACAACAAAATTTCCGACGGGCATAACTCAATCGTTTTAAATTATTTTTCTTCCGTTCTTCAAATGGCATAAACTTCACGAACCCAATTTTCACTTTAAAACAAATTGAAATCAATTTCGGGTTCCGGAAGCCAAGTTATAGCCCGCCAAAGTTCAGCTTAAAACTAAAATTTTGTAAACTTGCCAAAACTTCTTCCTCATTTAAACATTTCCCATGATACCGACACAACCACCTACACTTACGAGCACCAAAATGCCTTTCCCCCTCAACACAACAACCACCATGAAAATCATACTCCACTCCAACAATAAACATATATAAACATGCCAAATCCTCCAACAATAATCATATATACATGCCAAATTTCACAACCAAACCATAGCTTACAAATCACATAATTATATCCTCTAATCAATAATTACCATTTACCAATCTTTCAACTAATCAGCACCATACCAATCTATATGTAACAACAAGATATTAAACCACAATATACACATACGTTCCAACTTATCCTATGGTCATCTAGCCTAAGTTTTCACAGAACATTATATATTAAATGCAAGAAACCTAAACCATACCTTGGCTGTTTCCCACGTAATGATCAAAGCAATTTAATTAAAACCAACACAGCCCTAAAACTTCAACTAAACAGCTTCCTCCAAGTTCCGGTATTCACAATTTGAAGCTCCAATTATTTATTCACAGACTAATACACATTCATAATACATATATACCCAATTTAATTCCCAAAATACAAATTCAGAATATTTAGATAGAATTATTATATTCTCACTTTGCCTAAGCTTCAGATAAGCAAGAGTGAACGTTTTCCTCAAGCTAATTGGATCCTAAAATATCAAAAATCAAAGAAATTTAACATCTCTTCCAAATTTTCAAAAATTGGGGGAAAAGAATGGCTGAGAGTAATTAATGGCTTACCTATAAAATTATTCTGGTAGAAATATAGAACTCAACACGGTGGTCACGTGGCCGTAAACGGTGAGGTGATCGGAGTTCGGACGGAGGAGTTACGGGATTTTGAAATCACCGTAAGCGTTGGGGGGGTTTTCTTTCTTCTTCTCCCCTGTATGCTTGCTACCCTTCTTCAGCAAAAAATGGGGAATAGATGGGCCTTGGTTTCATTTAAAGGTTGGCTCGGTTGGGCCCACGGGTCCAGTTCAACCGGTTCGGCCCATTCGGTCCAATCTTGGACCGATTTCTTCGAAATTAGTGTTAAAATTCTCGTTTCAATGAGATCTATTCTAATTTAATATAATATTTGCATTTCTAATCTTCTTTATTAAAAAATAATTTATTAACTAATTACTTACTAATTTAACGGGGTTTACATCCAATATCTTCAACACCTAATAATTCAATCTCAACCCATTTTAATAAACCACTCAAAATCAACAACAATTCATATATTTAGTACCAAACTCATCCTACTATCAATCATCATCAAAACAAACAATTTATCATTCATTCCATAGTACTACAACATAGCTCATTCATTTAACTCATACCCACACATTAAAATCCATCATACTTATCCGGACTTACACGGTTACGGTCTCCGACCCAAATTTCACCAATACTAATAATCACAATCATTATACACCACATTTCATTCACATACCATATCCCATCTTTATTTAAATAAACACATATCACACTTAATCAACAACCAAACCATGCAATTCAAATTCAAAACCAAGACTTCATCAATTACAACATTTTAATTCCATCCAATCACAGAATTCAATCCTATTTCTAGGGGCATCTAGCCTAGGACTTCATGTCATATTACACGGTATTTAAATGAAACATAAACCGTACCTTAATCAATTTCCTCCAACCTCAAAACCACCAAAAGGACCTCTTCTTTACAAGCTTTAAAGTTTAGCCACAAGAATCCAACTCCAAGCAATCCAATTCACCAAATCAACATGCTATCAATCTAAATTCATAAATTGTACCAAAATCAAACACTAGGATTTATAAAATTCAACTAACCACAAGGTTTTAGTGATTTCTTACTTTGTCCTACGTTGCTTGGGCTAAAACTCACTAATCGCCAAAGCTAGATTACACCAAAACCATCAAAACCATGAAAAACATAATTTCCCAAAGCAAAAAATGCGAATTCAAAGAGAAGAGAGAACTGGGAAAGAAATTTAGAATTACTTACCACTTTATTTAGATAGAATCAAAGAGTTCAACGAGACCAACGCATTGCCGCAAATGACACGCCAATCGGAGCTAAGGAGAGAAAGTTATGTGGAATTGAATGTTGGGTGAGTTAGGGTTTGCTTTCCTCCTTGCTCTCTTTTCTCAAATCAATGTGCTCTCTCTCTCTCTCTCTCTCTTTCTCTCTTTCTCTCTCTCTCTCTGAGGAGAATGAGCTGAATGCTTTTTTATGTGGGTTAAGTGAATGGGCCTTGGGCCCAATTGTAGCCCAGGTTCGTTTGCTTAGCCCATTGGCTTAACCTTGAGCCAAAATATTTAAAATTAGCGTTTTAATTCGTATTCCAATTATTTATACTTTTCAAATTTTAAATTTTAGTTTCTTAACCTTCTTCACTCATAATTAATTATCTACCTTGAAATGCCAGACAAACTTAAGTCGATATTGCTGGTTAAGTTACCGATATGCGTTTTTACTCATTTGTCGTAGAAATTTATATTTTTCCGCTAAAAAATATTTGCTGAATCAAATTATCATCGTTAAATTTCCAAATTATGAATTCTAAAATTTCCAACCCATTTGGCCCATAGTTAATTAATTACATATTTTAATTTAGTGACTAATTTTTCAATTAATGCTTTTATAATTTTTCCGGGTCTTACATCCTACCCACCTAATTAGAAATTTTTTTCTTAAAATTTAGTTGCCTCAATATCATTTTCAAGTAATGACATATATTTGTCATTCCTTCTTGATCTCTTTCTGTTATTTTTGTCCTACAGACCTTAACATCTTTTATAGCTTTTCACACTCCTATTGTGCTTTCTGACTATCAGTCTTAAATTCACTCGTAATTTGCCACCGAATCAACTTACACCTTTGGCCACATCCTCCACTTCTAACCTCAAATTCGCAACTTACTTAACAGTTCCACTTCTTTGAGCATCATCCAAGCAACACTCAAGGACTTTCTATTCAAAACATCCGCCACCACATTCGCCTTTCCCTGGTAATAATTCAAGTCAAATTCATAGTCTCTCAATAACTCCACCCATCTCCTCTGCTTCAAATCCAACTCTTTCTTATCAAAAACATATTTCAAGCTCTTGTGATCAGAGAAAATCCTAAAATTTGCTCCATACAGGCTATGCCTCCAAACTTCAAAGCAAACACAACGGCCACTAGTTCCAAATCAAGCATTGGGTAATTCACTTGATGAGGTCTCCATTACCGTGAGGCATAAGCCACCACATTCTGATGTTGTATCAACATGCAAACTAAACCCATAATAATGCATCACGAAAATATCTGAGTGGTTCGTTAAGTTCAAGTAATACGAGTACTGACGCTATAGTTAATTTTCTCTTTCAAGTTTGAAAACTCTCCTTACAGCTGGACGTCCACACAAATAGTGTATTCTTGTGAATCATTTTATGAAATTCAAAGCTTTCTGACTCCTCAGAATGTTGCACACGCACAGTTTCATCTTCCGCATTCCTAAGACGTGTTCTAATGTCTTGAGAGTTACATATAGTATTTGTACATGACACCGAATCAAACTCGAGTTCATTTTGAAAGGAATACTAAGCTCAAATGAAGAAGTACAGAACGAAGGGTTATCGTGAGAAGTCGATAGGATTATTTAGTATCGCAATCAAATGAGATTATAGGAGAACCATTGAAATGCACCAGAAAAAGAATTAAAGCTCATCTCAAGAAAAGAATCCAAATCTAGAACATTTGATTGAAAGAATAAGGCATATCAAATTGATTAAGTCTTAGCGGATACTAAATAAATACAAGTTCGAGAAAAGGCAATCCAACTGTAAGTTTCTAAAGATTTTAAGGACCATTTGATTGACCAAAACAAGCTCAAGCTTACTTTGAAAGGTACAAGACTCACGCATGAATACATGCGAGTAAATAATAGGAATGGGAAGATGATCGAATCATTTTCAAAGAAAGAATCAAAGATAAAAACTCTGATGCAAATTACAAAAGAAAGATAGATTGAATCATCAAGATTTATTGGCACACCTTCGCACATAAAGCCTTCTGCTATCGTCTTTGCTCTTCGTGGACATAATCGGCACTCCCCACAGGAAATACTTGGTCAAACAAATTTCTTTTCCATTAGTTCCTCTGACAAAATCCAAATTTATGCCAGCTCTATCGGCTACCTTCTATACGGAACAATTAAGTTAAAGTTCAGTCCTAAGGTTGACACTTTCAATCCTAAACCCTTTATCTCTGCCATAGGCTGTAAATAAATGCAATGTTTCAGTACTATACAATGCAATTATAGTTCCGGAATCAGTTTCACATGTAGCTCAATTCAAAGTCTTTGATCTAGTAGCCTCATTCGTTGCCACAGCATACACGCGACCTTGTTGTTGGACCCTCCCGACATTTTGATTTGCTTTCTCAGGACAGTTCCACGACATATGACCAACTTCTCTACACCAGTAACACAGTCCCAACCCAGCTCTACATGGAGTTCTCAGGTGGTAGCTTCTACACCTTTTACAGGTCAATTCACTTTGAGGTTGTTTCCTATTCCTCCTCCCTTGATGATTGTTATTGTTGTTGTTGTTCTATCGGGAGTTGGCTTGGCCTTATTGTTGAAATCAATCTATGTCCTGAGTCCTTCTATAGAGATAATATCTAGAGATATGACCTGGCATCCCGCACTTGTAACACAAGTCTAAACCCTTCTGGCAGGGCTTATCTGGATGGAAACCTCCGCACCTTTGGCACCTCAAATCCTCTGAATACGTCGTCGTCTATTTTCCCTTGCTGATTCCTGGACAGTCCTTATTCCTCCCATAGTTGTCCCGATCTTGCGGGTATTGTAGTGTATGTCCACTTCTCTTAAAATCTTGGCCTCTTGGTGCCAGGCTCCTGCTTTGATCCTCCTCATAGAAATCTTGGCGATCATCCCTTGCCATAACAGTCTTTCTCGAGCATTCTTCCACGACTCAACTCTTGTTTACTAACTCTGCAAAGCTCTTGACCTCAAGAGGCGCCACAAATCGCATAATATCATCCGTCAAACCATCCTGATATTTCATGCATTTCCATTCTTCATATCCTTCAGGGTCACCCTGATAGACCCTCGAAAAGCGACACATTTCTTCAAATTTGCTCGTATAAGCAGCCACCGTCATGGATCCTTGTCTCAATTGTAGCAGCTCCAACTCCTTAGCTTGTCTTATAGAATTCGAAAAGTATTTCTTGTAACACTCCTCCCTGAATACCTCCCAGGTGATCATCTCATTTTCATTCCCTTGCTATAGTAGATGGTAAGCTCCTTGCCACTAGTGTTGTGGTTCTTCAGCCAACTGATGAGCAGAAAATTTGACCAACTGACCCTCAAGTACATGCTGTGCTTATAGTTCCCTTTCCATTGCTTGGAACTAATTATCAGCTTCAGTCGAATTAGTTGAACCCTTAAAGATTAGGGATTGACCTTCGGAAAAATCGCCAGGGTCATCGAGCCTCCCTCATCCTGATGGTTTCCCAGTCCACTGCCGTTCCCGTTAATCCTTTCCATGGCCTGGTCAGTAGCTGCAGTATTTGTGTGCATAACATTTACAAGAGTGGTCATAGCAGCCAAGAGTGCATTCTGGTTGTCCACCGGTGCGCCTACCTCGTTATCTCCGAGTACGTGTTAAACCACAATTTTATGGTTTATCTTGTATTAAATTTGGTAGATTTTATCAACTTTTCCTATATTTATTTAATAAAATAGCTTATTTTTGTAAATTATCCCTAAATTGGACTTAAAAGTGAAAACACGATTTTAGGCCCTTAATTCGGTAAAATTAATTTACTTTAATTCCATTCGATGTCTTGATGTATTTGTTAAGTGATTTCAGGCTTAGAAGGCAAAGATTGGATTGAAGAAGTGAAGAAAAAGCATACAAAGTGGAGAATTCATGAAGAAATGAGTTTTGGGGGTAATTCATGGTCATGCGTACGCATGCTTTGGGATTTTGCCATGTCGCGCGTACGCATGCCTCATGCGTACGCTTGACATGAAGCACATAATTCACTTAAAGAAAATGTGGCTGGCAATTTCTAGATCCTCTCAAGCCCAAATCCAACTCATTTCTGAAGTATTTGAAGCAAAATTCTAAAAGGAACAAGGGGAGAGCAATTAGGTTTAGTTTTAGATAATGTTTTAGGTTATATTCTAGAGAGAGAAGCTCTCTCTTCTCTCTAGAATTAGGGTAGATTAGCTTAAATTCTTCTTAGATTTAGGTTTTGATCTTGTTTTGATTTAGTCTTCCTTACAATTCCTTGTTATTGCATCTTTGTTCTCTTAGTTTTACTTGTTATTTCCTTTATTTGGTTGCTTTTGACTTCATGAACCCTTTTGAATTTGATTTTTCTTCAATGTAATTTTATGTTTTCATGTCTATTGATGTTTAATTGAGTTGTTATTATTGTTATCTTGCATTTGGTAGTTTTAGATTTTATTATTATTGTAATTTTACCATGTTTTATTTTATGCCTTCCAAGTGTTTGTAGAAATGTCTCTCTTAGCTTTAGAATAGATTTCTACACTTTTGGCTTGGAATTGAGTAATGAAGGTGACCTTGATGTCGTTGATGTCCGATATTGATTGGTGATTGAGGGTTGTTAGTTGTTCTTGTTTCTATTGACGAGTAAGACCTATGGATTAAGACTGACTATGCCTATTTGACTTTCTTTCGATATTGGAGATGACTAAATGGGATTAACTTTGGATAATTACCATGTTCGTAGTCAACGACATGAAAAGAAAGCTTTGATTCTCAATCCTTGTCAGGAGTGTGTTTTAGCATAGATACTTCTTTAGTTTTTAGTTCTATTTTCTTGTCATTTAGTTTCTTGCCACTTTATCCGCAAACCACCCCTCTTATACTCATAACTTATAACACGCATACCTCACTACAATTCCTTTGAGAGATGACCCGAGTTTTAAATACTCTTGGTTTTTATTGGTTTGCCTTGTGACAAACAAATTAAATTTTGATTCGGGTCATTTATCGGTTTGGAACTGTACTATCAACGCGATTATCTTGTAAAATTTCTGGATCGACATTTGGCCCGCGTCAATGTAGGTTCGACCACATCCACGAGTTGCCATTCGAGTCCTATCCACACCAAACAAGTGATATCAAGGTGATCAGTCTCAATATCTCAAGTTAAGTGCTTCAAATTTCCAAAGTATACTCATGAAATTCATGCTAAATATATCAATTAGATATCCTAAATAACACAGGCATAAACTCATAGTATGCATTAAAGTATAAGCAATCCATCCCTCAGGCTCACGAGGACGAACTGCTCTAATACCATAATGTAACACCCTAACATTCATATCCTTATGCTCGAGTCATAAGTCAATAATTCTAAGGTGGTATGACTCAAGATGGAATAGTAATATATATGTGTAATTAGAAGGAATTATTAAACGAGAAGCCTGAAAAGGAATTAAAAAAAATTGCAAGTGAAAACACACACGTATCGAAAGTATCGCATTCGTATAAGCTGGGTAAAAATAAAACTTAAACGAAGAATGGAGTAAAGACAAAATATATATAAATATGTATAATAGCCATTAGTCACGACTGATGACAAGTCATCTTAGGCTAGTTTCACAAGCCTTTTTTATTTGTTTTTACTTTCTTTTCATGCATTTCTTAGGTAATAAGTAAGTGTTTGGATGAGAACTTCATACTTGTCTTGATTCAATCGAACATTGTTAATTTTGTGCATTTTCATGAGATTAATGCTAGATTTATTGGTTAATATGAATGATGCAAAATCTTGTGAAATTAGCAAAGCTTTGATGCATGTGTTTGGTTGATGATAGGTGGAAAGAAGCAAACGAAGAGCAAGGAAAGGGGGCACTGCAACGATATGCAAGAATCAGATGCCAACGTTGGAGGGAACGTTGCCTCCAACATTTTTCAATACAGTGTGCATTCTGGAAATTGGAAAAATTAGCTGCGATGTGCACGCGTGGGCGACGCGTACGCTTGAGAATGGAAATTTCACAATCCACACGTACACGTGGGTGACGCGCATGCGTGGGTGACGCGCACGCGTGGGTGACGCGCACGCGTGGGTGACGCGCACGCGTGGAAAGGCCAACGTTGGAGGGAATTTTGGCGAGCCAACGTTGAGTCCAACATCCGCGACAAACTCTTTTTGGAAAATTTGACTATGACGCATACGCATCCAAGACGCGTACGTTTGAGAGGCGAATTTTAGCAGTTGACACGTACGCGTGGGCAACGCGAATGCGTGGAATGGAAAAATTGACCATCCACGCGCACGCGTGACTACGTGAAAGTTGGTGCACCAACGTTGAGTCAAACGTTGCTGGCAACGCCCAGAATTCATTTTTCAAGTAACGTTTGACCCATCATTTGCCCAAAAACGTGATCACCGATGTTTTGATACCAACTCTGCCAATTCTGTTATAATTGGGCACCCATGTAAAGTATGAACATTAGCCCCTCTTCAACACCATTGAGAGCCACTCTTACTTGCTTCAATCAAGATCATGGCCCACATCCAAGTACTTAAAGACCCAATTAACGAAGAGAAGAAGAGTATAAATAGGGGGCTCTCTGATAGGATTAAAGAGAGGATTCTGGCAGTAGGAGTAGGAGTAGGAGTAGAGGCTGGAGGATTGGAGACTCCAGAGCTCTCTTGGAGGATTAGAGACTCCAGAGAGCTTAGTGTAGAATTTCTCTTTTGTACTTGTTTTACTTTCTGCACTTTCTTTTTGGTTTGTACTGAATTCAGTTTTACTTTGATGCAATTTTCAATTCCAGCACTTGTTCTCTGATGCAAATTTACATCTTCGTTCGTAGTGCTTTCAATTTACTTTCATGCAATTTTAATTTTCTGCAAGTATTCTTAGAGCTATGATTCATTAAACCCCAACTCATTAGGGGGAGGAGCTCTATTGTAATTCATATGAATTGAATGAAATTCTTCCTCCTCTCAATCCGCTTGGGTAGCTAAGAGATAACTTCTGTTTTGATTTGATCCATTCACTCCGGAAGGGGGTTTGGATCCATTGAATTTCCATGTGATCCTCGGAAGGGGAATCATGAAAATTAAAACTAAAGTTCTATCTCTCACAACTCTCTTGATCAACACTATTCGGGAGGAATTGAGATCTTCAGAATTTGTGTGGCTTATGGATGAGAGACATACACTTAACCTCTTCTCATGACAGTTGGATCAAGGAATTGACAAGATTGATTACGATTAGAGAGATTGGATTGCCAAGGAATTGGGATCCAATCAATTTCAATCCGCCATAGATCTACTCATATGATTGAGAAGGAAGTTGATACCCATTTGATTCATTATGGATTACGATATCTCCAATCCCTAACAAATTTTTCTTTCTATTAATTGTCCTAGAGTTCCTTTCAATTGCTTGATTTAATGCTCTCTTTAATTTCCCTTCGCCCAAAGCCCCATTTACATTTCCAGCAATTTATTTTTCATGCAATTTAAGTTTCTTGCCATTTAAGTTTTTGTCAATTTACATTCTGTACTTTATATTTCTGTAATTTACATTCTGTTAATCAATTTTCACCAAACTCTTTCAATATTTCGCTTAACTAGACATATCACCTCACTAAAGTTGCTTGATCCATCAATTCTCATGGAATCAACCTCACTCATGTGCGTTTTACTACTTGATGCGACCCGGTATACTTGCCGGTTAGTTTGTGCGAACACGTTTTTCGCCATCAAGTTTTTGGCGCCGTTGCTGGGGATTGATTAAGATTGACAATGATTAAGTGGGTGATAAGTCTAGATTAAGCATTTTCTTTATTTTTGTCATTTAAGTTCTTTTAATTTTCTATTTGCTCTTGATACTAAGGTGTTTGTGTTATTGCCTCACTAAGAAATTATTATCTGTGACATGAGTAGTTTCAATTTTCGTTGGTGATTGTGTTTTAAAAAAATTCAAATGGAGTTCACCTCATCTTTTGATCAAGCAAATTTCATGGGATACTGCCCACCACCAGAATATGATTCAAGTCATTATCCTAATGGTGGTTGGGAATATCACCAAAAAATGACAGATTATGAGCAATCCACCCAGTGGGGATATGCTCCAGAGCCACAAAATGATCAAGCAAATTACATGAGATATTTTCCACCATCACAAAATGATTAATGTCATTATCCTCATGGTGGCGGGGAATATCAATAAGGAATGAGAGAGTATGAACAATCAAGTGAAATGGGATACCTCCCAGAGCCACAAAATGACTCATATTGTTATGACAACTATACAAATTATGGTCGGGGAGGGAATTTTAATGCTCCATATTCTAATCATCTAGAACCATCATCACTTTATTATGCCTCAAATTCATTCATGCAAAATTCTCCTACCCCACCTCCCAGTTTTTCATATGAAAATTCTTCATCAATTGACTATGCATCAACACAAAATCCCTTCCAAAACTCACAACCCACACAAACTTTCCTGAACCAAAGACTCTTAAAACTTGAGTCTATGCTTGAGAGATATGAAGATGAGATGAAGAAATCTTGGACAGAACAAGAAACCTTTTTCAAAAACATGGAAGTACGTTTAGACCAAATGTTGAGTGCAAAACAGGAATTAGAAAGGCACGAAAAAGAGGCTCCGATAACAAGTGAAATTCAAATAAAGAAGGAGGTTGTGGAGGTATTTGAGCCTATGATTTCATATCCACAGAGGCTACCTGAGGTGACAAAGGAACATGAAAACACACTCCCAAAGGACTCAATGGAACATCACATAAAAGAAAGAGAGGAAGTCAATCAAGAGAGTTCACACTCAATTGAAGTAGTGAGCTACATAGAGGAAGGGTTCAGTGAACCACCAATTCAAGAGGCTTTTAATGAAGAGGACACTCCAACAAACACACAACACTCAAGTCATGATATCCAAGAAGTGAAGGCAACCAACAAGAGCACCGAAAAGAGGATTGTGACCAAGTTACAATTGAACATATCAAGGAAGAAGAAGAGGTCAATCACAAGCAATCCAACCCCTGATCCAACAAAAAAGATCAATCAAGCAATTAACAAAAGGAATCTTACTGGAAAGAGGCCAAGACAGGGGACACTAACTAGCTCTTCTCTCCCTTATAGGTCAGTCCTCTTAACAAACTGGAAGAAGAGGAAGAAAGTCATGAACAGCATGTCAAGCTAGTGACATTCAAGAAGCGCTTGTTGGGAGGCAACCCAACCAGAGGTAACTCTCTTTTCCTTTACTGTTTCAATAAGAAAGTTCAGTAGATTTCTCTGTATTGTAAGGAGCTAAGTTTGGTGTTGCACACCAAAGAAGTTTAAGGGTGAATGTGTAATTCTAAGTTTGGTGTTCCACCACAGATTTTATTAAAGACACATTGCACCCTCAGCATTACTAGTTATCATCTCCAAACAATCAGAGAAACTACTTAGCAATTGTTTAGATTCTAGTTCCTAGTTTAGTTTCTAGTTCCAAGTTTGTTTTCTAGTTCCTAGTTTGTTTTTTAGTTCATAGTATATTTTCTAGTTCATAGTTTATTTTCTACTTTATAGTTTGTTTTCTTAATAAAAGCATATGAGGTTTTCTGCATGTATACAATTTGTTGCATAAGGCAAGGAACTAAGTTTGGTATTCACACACCAATCTAAGTTCAGAAGCCTACAAACATACATGCATGATAACCATCTCTCAAGTGCTTGGGGAACAAGCAACTTCCAATAACTTTACAGGAAGTCAATCAATCTCTTGGAGGGTAAAATGCACCGTCATCCAAGGAGCTAAAGAAGAATACAAAAGCTATGAATGATGATAGCAAGGAGGAAAGCTAGAAGACACTATCAAGAAGGTTGTATTATTACTTAATCCCTGCTGCTATAAAAAGTCTAAATTGGAAGTATAATTGTACCCTTGCTGAGGAGTATCATTTTAGTTATAATTCATTTGCATTCTGTTTTCCTGTCTCTTTATTGTCATTTTGGGCAGCTAGCCTAAGTGCTTATGCCATTCCATCTTGCTCAAGTTGTATGCTTTGTTCTCCGTGCTTGAATAAAAGAAAATGTTGTGAAATAGAGAAAGAGTAAAGGTCTGTTTTGATAGAAGATAGAATAAGGTTATGTGGTAGTATGTGCTGGTTCATTAGTTGATTTATGAATAAGGTTAGAGGATGGCATGACTTTGAGATATGAACTTGAGTTACATTTTATGAGGCTTGACAAATGAAAGAGGTCCATAATAAAAGGAAAAATGCAAGAAAAAGAAACAAAGATAAATAAATAAGGCTGGGCACCAATGGCTTGAGAGTTGGATATATGCATGTGATGCTCTTGTACAAAAATAAGCTTGGATAACTAAGTTCTAAGGGGTGCTTCATCACCTGGCAACTTGGGTTAACTAATCCGGGATTGCCAACCAAAAGTCCACCATCAAGAGCTACTTTGAGACAAAGCATTTAGTGACCCAAAGAGGTTCTGGGCATCAATTTTCAAAGAATAAAACAAGCTAAATTCTTGTGATATGTGTGTGCTAAGGAGAGGCTTGAGCAAGTAAGCCCTTAGGGGTGTCTCAACACCTAGCATCTTGAACCAACTGGGGTGGGAATGCTGGCTGAAAGCTTACTCTAAAAAGCTGCCTTACCACATAGCATTAAGCCTCAGTTAAACAATAAATCTCAATCAAAAGAAAGAGAGCAAAAAAAAAAAAAAATAAAGACCAAATCATAACAAGTCTCATTTTTTGTGTAATTCAAGTGAGGATCCAAAGGAGTGTCACTACTTCAGCCACAAAAAAATCACTGAGATACCATGCATGAAAACCTCATTAACCAGCATTGAATGTCTTCCAATAAAGGGCTTATACCTCTCTCTGTTTCATTCATTCTCCTTATGTTTTACTGCTTGCTTGGAGACAAGCAAGATTTAAGTTTGGTGTTGTGATAACAAGTCATCTTAGGCTAGTTTCATAAGCCTTTTTCATTTGTTTTTACTTGCTTTTCATGCATTTCTTAGGCAATAAGTAAGTGTTTAGATGAGAACTTCATGCTTGTCTTGATTCAATGGAACATTATTAATTTTGTACATTTTCATGAGATTTATGCTAGATTTATTGGTTAGTATGAATGATGCAAAATCTTGTGAAATTAGCAAAGCTTTGATGTATGTGTTTGGTTGATGATAGGTGGAAAGAAGCAAAGGAAGAGCAAGGAAAGGGGGGCACTGCAACGTTCTGCAAGGATCTGGTGCCAATGTTGGAGGGAACATTGGTAAACCAACGTTACCTCCAACGTTTTTCAATACAGTGTGCTTTCTGGAAATTGGAAAAATTAGCTACGACGCGCACACGTGGGCGACGCGTACGCGTGAGAATGGAAATTTCACAATCCACGCGTACGCGTGGGTGACGCACACGCATGGAAAGGCCAACGTTGGAGGGAACATTGGCGAGCCAACGTTGAGTCCAACGTCCGCGACAAACTCTTTTTGGAAAAATTGACTGTGACGCGTACGCATCCATGATGCGTACGCGTGAGCGGCGAATTTTAGCAGTTGACGCATACGCGTGGGCAACGTGCACGCGTGGAATGGAAAAATAGACTATGCACGCGTACGCATGGGCCACATGCACGCGTGACTACGCGAATGTTGGTGAACCAACGTTGAGTCAAACATTGCTGGCAACGCCCAGAATTCATTTTTCAAGTAACGTTTGACCCAGCGTTTGCCCAAAAACGTGATCACCATTATTTTGATACCAACTCTGCCAATTCTATTATAATTGGGCACCCATGTAAAGTATGAACATTAGCCCCTCTTCAACACCATTGAGAGCCACTCTTACTTGCTTCAATCAAGATCAAGGCCCACATCCAAGTACTTGAAGACCCAATTAAGGAAAAGAAGAAGAGTATAAATAGGGGGCTCTCTGATAGGATTAAAGAGAGGATTCTGGCAGTAGGAGTAGAGGCTGGAGGATTAGAGACTCCAGAGCTCTCTTGGAGGATTAGAGACTCTAGAGAGCTTAGTGTAGAATTTCTCTTTTGTACTTGTTTTACTTTCTGCACTTTCTTTTTAGTTTGAACTGAATTCAGTTTTACTTTGATGCAATTTTCAATTCCAGCACTTGTTCTCTGATGCAAATTTACATCTCTTTCGTATGGCTTTCAATTTACTTTCATGCAATTTTAATTTCTTGCAAGTATTCTTAGAGCTATGATTCATTAAACCCCAACTCATTAGGGGGAGGAGCTCTATTGTAATTCATATGAATTGAATGAAATTCTTTCTCCTCTCAATCCGCTTGGGTAGCTAAGAGATAACTTCTGTTTTGATTTGATCCATTCACTCCGGAAGGGGGTTTGGATCCATTGAATTTCCATGTGAGCCTCGGAAGGGGAATCATAGAAATTAGAACTGAAGCTCTATCTCTCACAACTCTCTTGATCAACACTATTCGGGAGGAATTGAGATCTTGAGAATTTGTGTGGCTTATGGATGAGAGACATGCACTTAACCTCTTCTCATGACAGTTGGATCAAGGAATTGGCAAGATTGATTGTGATTAGAGAGATTGGATTGCAAAGCAATTGGGATCCAATCAATTTCAATCCGCTATAGATCTACTCATATGATTGAGAAGGAAGTTGATACTCATTTGATTCATTGTGGATTATGACATCTCCAATCCCTAATGAATTTTTCTTTCTATTAATTGTCCTAGAGTTTCTTTCAATTGCTTGATTTAATGCTCTCTTTAATTTCCTGTGCCCAAAGCCCCATTTACATTTCAAATAATTCATTTTTCATGCAATTTAAGTTTCTTGCCATTTAAGTTTTTGTTAATTTACATCCAGCACTTTACATTCCCTGCAATTTATATTCTGTTAATCAATTTTCACCAAATTCTTTCAATATTTTGCTTAACTAGACATATCACCTCACTAAAGTTGCTTGATCCATCAATTCTCATGGGATCGACCTCACTCATGTGAGTTTTACTACATTGATGTGACCCGGTATACTTGCCGGTTAGTTTGTGCGGACGCATTTTTCGCCATCAACGACCCGCGAATATTAGGTCGGCTAGGGTTACAGAAATAAAAAAAGTTGATAATAATTCCTATCTCTCCCAGACATACAACATAGCCTCTATAGGCAAGTTTCAAAAGAAATATTTACATATACATCATCAATGTTTTCCAAAATAAAGAGGGATAGAAATCTAAACAAAATGAAATATAGAACTTAAGATAACTTCGTCATCTTTCAGACGAACTCCAGCTCACCGCGGAGCTCCAAGACCTGCATCTGAAAAATAGTGGATATATACGGAATGAGAACCCCCGACCTATGGGTTTCCAGTACAGTAAAAATTCCAAATAAATACAAGATAATAGAAAACTCACTAAGCAATCTTAAACTTCACACATCATTATATCCATTCTAAGTTCTCACTAATCTATAATCAGGCAACTATTTAGGAAATTCTAATTTAACTCATCCTTCTCTAAGTTCCATAGTCCTCCAAACACCAAACAGAATAGCCCTCACTGTCATCCGATACTAACATGAGGGACTTTTCAGATATAGAAACACAAGCAAGGCAATCAAGTAATATACAAGTAAATTCAAATAAAGCAATTAGCATATGGTGCACGAAATTGTGATACATATCCATGGCTTCAAAGGCCTGGTGCTCTGATCTAGTTTTATTGTCTGTCACAACTTCGATACAAAATGTGACTCAAGACTCAAACAAGAAATAGAAAATATTTTTTATTTTTATGATTTTCTAATTTTTTTTGGATTTTTATTTATATTTTTCGAAAATTAAAAGGAAAAATAAGGATTCCAAAATTTTTAATATGAATTCCAGGAATCTTGCCATGTTAGTCTAAAGCTTCAGTCCAGGAATTAGACATGGCTCACTAGCCAGCCAAGCTTTCAAAGAAAGCTCCAGTCCAAAACACTAGACATGGCCAATGGCCAGCCAAGCTTCAGCAGGTGATCAGAAACAGTAGCAGGTGGATTAACTCCAACTAACTTGCTCTTGATAACAAATTGCTGCCTCAGTCCAAATGAATTTAGACATGGCTTTACAGCCAGCCAGGCTGCAACATATAATTACATGGGCTGGAGTGATTAGTTGAATACCAATCCCAAAGTAGTTTGGGTATGGCTTTACAGCCAGATATGATTCAACATATTTCATGAAACACTAGAATTCATTCTTAAAAATTTTTGAAGCCATAGAATAATTTATTTTTGAAAATATTTTTATTTTTTTCGAAAACAGATGAGAAAATTTTAGAAAAAAATTTTTTTTTTTGAAAAATTTTTGAAAATAAAATAAAAAGAAAATTACCTAATCTGAGCAACACGATGAACCGTCAGTTGTCCATACACAAACAATCCCCGGCAACGGCGCCAAAAACTTTGTGCTTTTGCCGGATCAAAAGGGAATCTGGCACTGATGTTACCGGACCAAAAGCTTGCCGAAAACTCAAACAATCCCCGGCAACGGCGCCAAAAACTTGGTGCACGAAATTGTGATACATATCCATGGCTTCAAAGGCCTGGTGCTCTGATCTAGTTTTATTGTCTGTCACAACTTCGATACAACTAACCAGCAAGTGCACTGGGTCGTCCAAGTAATACCTTACATGAGTAAGGGTCGAATCCCACGGAGATTGTTGGTATGAAGCAAGCTATGGTCACCTTGTAAATCTCAGTCAGGCGGATATAAAATAATCATGGAGTTTTCGAATATTATATAATAAAATAGGGATAGAGATACTTATGTAAATCATTGGTAGGAATTTTAGATAAGCGAATGGAGATGCTTTTTGTTCCTCTGAACCTCTGCTTTCCTGCTATCTTCTTCCAATCAGTCTTACTCCTTTCCATGGCTGGCTTTATGTGATACATCAGTCCAGGCATGGCCGAGATGGCCAGCCCCCTTGGTCTAAGAACGATGCGTTCAAAGACGATCCTAAGATCCTAAGATGATCAAAAGATTAAAAGCTGATCAAAAGATGCCTAATACAATAGTAAAAGGTCCTATTTATAATAAACTAGTCACTAGGGTTTACATGAGTAAGTAATTGATGCATAAATCCACTTCCGGGGCCCACTTGGTGTGTGTTTGGGCTGAGCTTAAGTGTTGCACGTTCAGAGGCCATTTGTGGAGTTGAACGCCAGTTTCTGTGCCATTTTGGGCGTTCAACTCTGGTTTTGGATCCTAATCTGGCGCTGGACGCCAGATTTGGGTAGAAGGCTGGCGTTGAACGCCAGTTTACGTCGTCAATTCTTGGCCAAAGTATGGACTATTATATATTGCTGGAAAGCCCTGGATGTCTACTTTCCAACGCAATTGGAAGCGCGCCATTTCGAGTTCTGTAGCTCTAGAAAATCCACTTTGAGTGCAGGGAGGTCAGAATCCAACAGCATCAGCAGTCCTTTTTCAACCTCTGAATCTGATTTCTGCTCAAGTCCCTCAATTTCAGCCAGAAAATACCTGAAATCACAAAAAAACACACAAACTCATAGTAAAGTCCAGAAATGTGACTTTAACACAAAATCTATTAAAAGCATCCCTAAAAGTAACTAGATCCTACTAAAAATATACTAAAAACAATGCCAAAAAGCGTATAAATTATCCGCTCATCAGCATATAATCATTAATATGTACAAGTAAACAAACCATGACAAGTAGCAAACCCGAACAAATCAATCAAATGCTGATGATATATATCTATCTTACTGGCCATGAGCTCACGTGACGGTTACTCGCTAGAACCCGACACATTTGGTAGCTAACCCGGATATCGTCCTCTTGAAAATCGGTGCAGTAAACCACCACGATCCCCACCTGGTGAGGAGTACACCAACACAATCCCCACCATTGTGAGTGGTACACCATCACGATACTCACAAGATTTTCAATTGGAAAATAAGTGGCCGGTAAATAACCACGATCCTCACCTCAACTGCAACCTTGGACAAGCGGTACACCACCATGATCCTTTTCAGGTGCATAAATCACAATTTCACAACCCATGGACGGTAAATAATCACGATCTCATGGTCACAATGACACTGAGCAAGAAGTACACTACCACGATCTTTGCCAGGTCATAAGTCAAAATCTCCGCAAGTGGGATGAAACCACCATCCTAGCTAAATCCGGAGCAAGTAGAACAACGCCACTGCATCTACCCAGATGGGTACATATCAATTTAGATTCACTTCTATTTTCATAATCATTCTCATTATATCTAAATCAAACCCATTCATCATTATCTCTTAATATCACAACCATACTTATCATATCATAATCATAATCAATCACATTCATCATCTCTCACTATCGTATTCATCTTCATCATACTTAGGCATCATCAATCGTTCTCATTTCTCATTATGATAATCACCTTCATCATACTTCAGTCATAATCATTCATCATCATTCATCTCATTACTTGAAATCTATCTTTCTTACTTTATAGTCTCAAGAAATTAGATCTCATGTCTAACTCCTCTACCTTCTACTACACCGGCTCTAGACTCATAAGAGAAAATACCCTTTTAAATTCAGCCGGTTCACTCTCGCTCGTCCCAAAGCCTAAACACTAGCTAGGGGATCTTAAACAAGTATCACAAAGGTTTAGAAAGCTAGAGGAATCGTTGAATACTCAAAAATATAATTTCTGCAAAACAGAGTGGTCATGCGTTCGCATTCCTTCCACGTATGCATGAGTCCAGAATTTTCCCAAAGTCGCGTACGCATGCACCTGCTCACGTACGCGTGAGTCCAGAATTTTGACAAAGTCGAGTACGCATGCACTTGCTCGCATACGCATGAGTACTGGGAAGAGGCCCATGCTCGCGTACGCATGGTACTGTCCGCATACGCATGTCTCACATTTTTCAGAAAAAGTTATTTTGCTGCAGAATTCAATTTTTCACACCAAACTTCAAATGCGCATAACTTTTTCGTTAAAAATTATTTTTCATCCATTCTTCAAATTTCATAAACTACACGGACCCAAATTTCATTCAAAGGAAGTTTCACAAAATTTGGGAGTCCAGAAGTCATGTTATGGCTTGTTTAAGTTCGTTAAAAATAAGTTTTTACCAAAATTTGCAAGTCCTCGAGTTTTCAAAACACTCAAACCAAAACACATGTTTATCATACCAAATCAATACCAAAACACTCCTCAATAATTTCTAAAGAATTCAAATACATAAATCATTCAAGTCTCACCTTATCAACTCATTCAACAATTTTTAACTATCCAACATCTTCAACACCTAACAATTCAATCTCAACCCATTTTAATAAACCATTCAAAATCAACAATTTACATATTTAGTACCAAACTCACTGGTGGACGAAATTGTGATCACATTAATGTAGTACTCTTTGTTATTGTATGGAATCATTATTATGGCTCTTTACTATGTGTGGACACAACTCCGTTCAACTAACCAGGATTTTTATTTTATATTTTTCGAAAATTATATGAAAAAGAAAGGATTCCAAAATTTTTAATATGAATTCCAGGAATCTTGCCATGTTAGTCTAAAGCTTCAGTCTAGGAATTAGACATGGCTTTACAGCCAGCCAGGCTGCAACATATAATTACATGGGCTGGAGTGATTAGTTGAATACCAATCCCAAAGTAGTTTGGGTATGGCTTTACAGCCAGATATGATTCAACATATTTCATGAAACACTAGAATTCATTCTTAAAAAATTTTTGAAGCCATAGAATAATTTATTTTTGAAAACATTTTTATAAATTTTCGAAAACAGATGAGAAAATTTTAGAAATTTTTTTTTTTGAAAAAATTTTTTGAAAATAAAATAAAAATTACCTAATCTGAGCAACAAGATGAGCCGTCAGTTGTCCAAACTCAAACAATCCCCGGCAATGGCGCCAAAAACTTGGTGGACGAAATTGTGATCACATTAATGTAGTACTCTTTGTTATTGTATGGAATCATTATTATGGCTCTTTACTATGTGTGGACACAACTCCGTTCAACTAACCAGCAAGTGTACTGGGTCGTCCAAGTAATAAACCTTACGTGAGTAAGGGTCGATCCCACAGAGATTGTTGGCTTGAAGCAAGCTATGGTCACCTTGCAAATCTTAGTCAGGCGAATTTAAACATGATATTTTATTAGATTAAAATAAACAATAAAAGGGATAGAGATACTTATGTAGATTCATTGGCAGGAATTTCAGATAAGCGAATGGAGATGCTTTTCGTTCCTCTGAACCTCTGCTTTCCTGCTATCTTCATCCAATCAGTCTTACTCCTTTCCATGGCTGGCTGTATGCAAGGGCATCACCGTTGTCAGTGGCTACATCCCCCCCTCTCAGTGAATAATATGCTCACATGCTCTGTCACAGCACGGCTAATGTGGCCAGCCCCCTAAAACGTGATCAAAGGATCATAAGGTAATCCCAAGATGGTCTAATACAATAGTAAGAGGTCCTATTTATAATAAACTAGTCACTAGGGTTTACATGAGTAAGTAATTGATGAATAAATCCACTTCCGGGGCCCACTTGGTGTGTGTTTGGGCTGAGCCTAAGTGTTGCACGTGCAGAGGCCATTCGTGGAGTTGAACGCCAGTTTCTGTGCTAGTTTGGGCGTTCAACTCTGGTTTTGGATCCTTTTCTGGCGCTGGACGCCAGATTTGGGCAGAAGGCTGGCGTTGAACGCCAGTTTACTTCGTCAATTCTTGGCCAAAGTATGGACTATTATATATTGCTGGAAAGCCCTGGATGTCTACTTTCCAACGCAATTGGAAGCGCGCCATTTCGAGTTCTGTAGCTCCAGAAAATCCACTTTGAGTGCAGGGAGGTCAGAATCCAACAGCATCAGCAGTCCTTTTTCAACCTCTGAATCTGATTTCTGCTCAAGTCCCTCAATTTCAGCCAGAAAATACCTGAAATCACAAAAAAACACACAAACTCATAGTAAAGTCCAGAAATGTGAATTTAACATAAAATCTATTAAAAACATCCCTAAAAGTAACTAGATCCTACTAAAAACATACTAAAAACAATGTCAAAAAGCGTATAAATTATCCGCTCATCACTCACCCTACTATTAATCATCGTCAACACCAAAAATTTATCATTCATTCCATAGTACCACAACATAGCTCATTCATTTAACCCATACCCACACATTAGAATCTATTATATTTACCCAGACTTACCCGATCACGGTCTCCAACCCAAATTTCACCAATACTCATCAACATAATCATTATACACCACATTTCATTCATATACCATATCCCATCTTCATTCAAATAATCAGATATCACACTCATTCAATAACCAAACCATGCAATTCAAATTCAAAACTAACGCTTCATCAATTACAATATTTTAATTCCATCCAATCACACAATTCAATCTAATTTCTAGGGACATCTAGCCTAGAATTTCATGTCATGTTATATGGTATTTAAATGAAACTTAAACTGTATCTTAGCCAATTTTACTCCAAGCTCAAAACCACCAAAGGACCTCTTCCTCAAAAGCTTTAAAGTTCAGCCACAAGAGTCCAACTCCAAACAATCTAATTCACCAAATCAACATATATTCAATCTAAATTCATACATTGTACCAAAATAAAACACTAGGATTTATCAAATTCAACTAACCACAAGGATTTAGTAATTTTTTACCTTATCCTATGTTGCTTAGGGTAAAACCCACTAATTGCTAAAGCTAGATTACACCTAAACTATAAACCATGAAAAACTTAATTTCCCAAAGCCAAAATTTCTAATTCAAAGATAAGAAAGAACTAGGCAAGAAATTTTAAATTACTTACCACTTTGTTTAGAAAGAATTGAAGATTTCGACGAGACGAATGCATGGCCAGAAATGACATGCCAGTCGGAGGTCTGGAGAGAAAGTTATGTGGAATTAAATGTTGCGTGAGTTAGGGTTTGTTTCCTCCATGCTCTCTTCTCTCAACTCAACATGCTCTCTCTCTCTCTCTCTCTCTCTCTCTCTCTCTCTCTCTCTCTCTCTTTCTCTCTTTCTCT